>NC_086452.1:111720254-112056504 GCF_028390025.1 Pseudophryne corroboree | reverse complement strand
TTGACCTGCTTCACCAGCTCGGGACTATTGGAATTATATTCTGTCACCCATGGTATAGTATCACTGGGTATTGCTTTGGAGCGGTGTTTAAGCTGTTTCCGAAAATTGCACAGCGCTCTCTCTCGTGCTTTTCTCTATTCTGGTGGTGAGTACCCTCTCTCAGTGAATTTCTGTGTCCTCTCATCAAGCTGCAACTCCCGTGTAACTGGGTCAGTATTGTTCCTACATACCCTGAGGAGCTAGGAATATGGCAAACTACGGATCATTGCTTTGGGATGAGAGCTCTCAGCGCGCGGAGCAAGGTATTCCTGTCCGTGGGTTTTTTATAAAGAGCGGTCACCAAATGCCCCTCTTTCAGCTGTATGCTTACATCCAGGTAACAAATCTGATTTACTGAAATTCCAGGTCAACTTAATGGGGCTGTTTGAGTCGTTTTGTCTGGTGATGATCTCAATCAATCTTTGGATATCATCATTCCACAAGATCAGGAGATCGTCAATATAGCGAAAATAGAGCAATATTGCTCCTGAAATGCTCGCATCCTCCAAAAACAATCCCCTCTCAACCTCCCACATGTAGCAGTTGGCGAACGATGGGGCCACAGGAGACCCCATCGAACACCCTGTCAATTGTTTATAGAACCTCCCATTAAACAAAAAGAAATTGTGTGTCAATGTGAAGGCTAATAATTCAATGAACAAATCAACATCTGGACCTGTGTATAACCTGTTGCCCGTGATTAGCCGTCTGACCGCCTCGAGCCCAGCCTAGTGGGGAATATACGTATAGAGGCTGGTGACGTCCAAGGTCACCATGGTCGTCTCACTAGGGACACGTCCCAACCCCGCTAGTCGATCTAACAGCATGTTGGTATCTTTAAAATAGGAGAAAGTATCCTGAATGGTGTCGGTACGTGTGTGTCGGCATGTCTGAAGCGGAAGGCTCATCTAAGGACGAGGTAGAGCAGATGATTGTGGTGTCTCCGGATTGGTTGGATATGTGGAATGTTTTAAATGCAAATGTGTCTTTATTACATAAGAGATTGGACAAAGCAGAGTCCAGGGAAGAAACAGGGAGTCAATCCATGGCTTTGGCTGTGTCACAGGGCCCTTCAGGGTCTCAGAAACATCCCCTGTCCCACGTAGCAGACACGGATACCGACACGGATTTTGACTCCAGTGTCGACTACGATGATGCGAGGTTACACCCAAGGGCGGCCAAAAGTATTCATTATATGATTATTGCTATAAAAGATGTTTTGCATATCACAGATGACCCCTCTGTCCCTGACAAGAGGGTACACATGTTTAAGGAAAAGAAACTTGAGGTAACCTTTCCCCTGTCTCATGAGCTGAACGCTTTATTTGAAAAGGCTTGGGAAACTCCAGACAAACTGCAGATTCCCAAGAGAATTCTTATGGCGTACCCTTTCCCCGCGCAGGACAGGTTACGGTGGGAATCCTCGCCCAGGGTGGACAAGGCTTTAACGCGCTTGTCCAAAAAGGTGGCGCTACCATCTCCGTACACGGCAGCCCTCAAGGATCCTGCTGATCGCAGACAGGAGACTACCTTAAAATCAATTTATACACATACGGGTGCTTTGCTCAGACCGGCAGTAGCGTCGGATTGGGTTTGTAGCGCTGTAGCAGCTTGGGCAGATACCTTGTCAGCTGACATTGATATCCTAGATATGGATAGCATTTTATTGACCTTGGGTCACATTAAAGACGCAGTCTTATATATGAGAGACGTTGGACTGTTGGGTTCAAGAGCCAATGCCATGGCGATTTCTGCTAGGCGAGCCCTGTGGACCCGCCAATGGACGGGTGATGCCGACTCAAAGAGACATATGGAAGTTTTGCCTTCCAAGGGTGAGGTTTTATTTGGGGGATGTCTCACAGACCTGGTTTCCACAGCTACCGCCGGTAAATCTACTTTTTTTTATCTTATGTTCCCCCACAGCAAAAGAAAACACCACAATATCCGATGCAGTCCTTTCGGTCGCATAAGTCCAGAAGAGGTCAGGGCTCTTCCTTCCTCGCCAGAGGTAAGGGTAGAGGGAAAAGAATGTCTGCTACGGCTAGTTCCCAGGAGCCAGAAGTCCTCCCCGGCTTCTACTAAATCCACCGCATGACGCTGGGGCTCCACTGAGGGAGTCCGCGCCGGTGGGGGCACGTCTTTGACTCTTCAGCCACGTCTTTGACTCTTCAGCCACGTCTTTGACTCTTCAGCCACGTCTTTGACTCTTCAGCCACGTCTTTGACTCTTCAGCCACGTCTTTGACTCTTCAGCCACGTCTTTGACTCTTCAGCCACGTCTTTGACTCTTCAGCCACGTCTTTGACTCTTCAGCCACGTCTTTGACTCTTCAGCCACGTCTTCGACTCTTCAGCCACGTCTTCGACTCTTCAGCCACGTCTGGGTTCAATCAGACGTGGATCCTTGGGCGATGGAAATTGTATCCCAAGGATACAAGCTGGAATTCGAAGAGGTGCCTCCGCTCCGATTTTTCAAATCTGCTTTACCAGCTTCTCCCCAGAGAGGGAAATAGTTTTAGCTGCAATTCAAAAGCTGTATCAACAGCAAGTGATTATCTAGGTTCCCCTAGTCCAACAGGGGAAAGGGTACTATTCAACCCTGTTTGTGGTCCCGAAACCGGATGGCTCAGTCAGACCCATTCTGAATCTAAAATCCCTAAACCTGTACTTGAAAAAGTTCAAATTCAAGATGGAATCGCTCCGGGCAGTTGTCTCCAGCCTGGAAGGGGGGGATTTTATGGTGTCACTAGACATAAAGGATGCATACCTTCATGTCCCCATATATCCTCCTCATCAGGCGTAGCCGAGATTCGCTGTACAGGACTGTCATTACCAGTTTCAGACGTTGCCGTTTGGGCTTTCCACGGCCCCGAGGAGTTTCACCAAGGTAATGGCGGAAATGATGGTGCTCCTGCGCAGGCAGGGAGTCACAATTATCCCGTACTTGGACGATCTCCTGATAAAAGCGAGGTCGAGAGATCAATTGCTGAAAAGCGTGTCGCTCTCCTTGAGAGTGCAGCAGCATGACTGGATTCTAAATCTACCAAAGTCACAGTTGATTCCAACGACTCTGCTATCTTTCTTAGGCATGATTCTGGACACGGAACAGATGAGGGTTTCTCTGACGTCCTAGTGGATGCTGGGAACTCCGTAAGGACCATGGGGAATAGCGGCTCCGCAGGAGACTGGGCACAAAAAGTAAAAGCTTTAGACTAGCTGGTGTGCACTGGCTCCTCCCCCTGTGACCCTCCTCCAAGCCTCAGTTAGATTTTTGTGCCCGAACGAGAAGGGTGCAAGCTAGGTGGCTCTCCTGAGCTGCTTAGAAGTAAAAGTTTAAATAGGTTTTTTATTTTCAGTGAGTCCTGCTGGCAACAGGCTCACTGCATCGTGGGACTAAGGGGAGAAGAAGCGAACTCACCTGACTGCAGAGTGGATTGGGCTTCTTGGCTACTGGACATTAGCTCCAGAGGGACGATCACAGGTTCAGCCTGGATGGGTCCCGGAGCCGCGCCGCCGGCCCCCTTACAGAGCCAGAAGAGCGAAGAGGTCCGGAGAAAGCGGCGGCAGAAGACGTTCCTGTCTTCAAATAAGGTAGCGCACAGCACTGCAGCTGTGCGCCATTGCTCTCAGCACACTTCACACTCCGGTCACTGAGGGTGCAGGGCGCTGGGGGGGAGCGCCCTGAGACGCAATAAAAACGATATAAAAACCTTATATGGCTAAAAAAAAATGTATCACATATAGCTCCTGGGCTATATGGATGCATTTATCCCCTGCCAGTTTCCTGAAAAAAGCGGGAGAAAAGGCCGCCGTGAAGGGGGCGGAGCCTTTCTCCTCAGCACACAAGCGCCATTTTCTTTCACAGCTCCGCTGGAAGGACGGCTCCCTGACTCTCCCCTGCAGACTACACTACAGAAACAGGGTAAAACAAGAGAGGGGGGCACTATTGGCAGCTAATATATAATACAGCAGCTATAAAGGGAGTAACACTTATATAAGGTTATCCCTGTATATATATATAGCGCTCTGGTGTGTGCTGGCAAACTCTCCCTCTGTCTCCCCAAAGGGCTAGTGGGGTCCTGTCCTCTATCAGAGCATTCCCTGTGTGTGTGCTGGGTGTCAGTACGATTGTGTCGACATGTATGAGGAGGAAAATGATGTGGAAGCAGAGCAATTGCCTGTGTTAGTGATGTCACCCCCTAGGGAGTCGACACCTGACTGGATGGTAGTAATTAAAGAATTACGTGACAATGTCAGCACTTTGCAAAAAACTGTTGACGACATGAGACAGCCGACAAATCAATTAGTGCCTGTTCAGGCGTCTCAGACACAGTCAGGGGCGCTAAAACGCCCGTTACCTCAGATGGTCGACACAGACCCTGACACGGATACTGAATCCAGTGTCGACGGTGACGAGACAAACGTAATGTCCAGTAGGGCCACACGTTACATGATCACGGCAATGAAGGAGGCATTGAACATTTCTGACACTACAAGTACCACAAAAAAGGGTATTATGTGGGGTGTGAAAAAACTACCAGTAGTTTTTCCTGAGTCAGATGAATTAAATGAGGTGTGTGATAAAGCGTGGGTTTCCCCCGATAAAAAAACTGCTGATTTCTAATAAATTATTGGCACTATACCCTTTCCCGCCAGAGGTTAGGGCACGTTGGGAAACACCCCCTAGGGTAGATAAGGCGCTCACACGCTTATCAAAACAAGTGGCGTTACCGTCTCCTGATACGGCCGCTCTCAAGGAACCAGCTGATAGAAGGCTGGAAAATATCTTAAAAGGTATATACACACATACCGGTGTTATACTGCGACCAGCGATCGCCTCAGCCTGGATGTGCAGCGCTGGAGTGGCTTGGTCGGATTCCCTGACTGAAAATATTGATACCCTGGATAGGGACAGTATATTATTAACTATAGAGCATTTAAAGGATGCATTACTATATATGCGAGATGCACAGAGGGATATTTGCACCCTGGCATCTAGAGTAAGTGCGATGTCCATTTCTGCCAGAAGAACGTTATGGACGCGACAGTGGTCAGGTGATGCGGATTCCAAACGACATATGGAAGTATTGCCGTATAAAGGGGAGGAGTTATTTGGGGTCGGTCTATCGGACCTGGTGGCCACGGCAACGGCTGGAAAATCCACCTTTTTACCCCAGGTCACCTCTCAGCAGAAAAAGACACCGTCTTTTCAAACCCAGTCCTTTCGTCCCTATAAGGGCAAGAGGGAAAAAGGCCGCTCATTCCTGCCCCGGGGCAGAGGAAGGGGAAAAAGACTGCACCATGCAGCCTCTTCCCAGGAGCAGAAGCCCTCCCCCGCTTCTGCCAAGTCCTCAGCATGACGCTGGGGCTCTGCAAGCAGACTCGGGCACGGTGGGGGGCCGTCTCAAGAATTTCAGCGCGCAGTGGGCTCACTCGCAAGTGGACCCCTGGATCCTGCAGGTAGTATCACAGGGGTACAAATTGGAATTCGAGACGTCTCCCCTTCGCCGGTTCCTGAAGTCTGCTCTACCAACGTCTCCCTCCGACAGGGAGGCAGTATTGGAAGCTATTCACAAGCTGTATTCCCAGCAGGTGATAATCAAGGTACCCCTCCTACAACAGGGAAAGGGGTATTATTCCACGCTGTTTGTGGTACCGAAGCCGGACGGCTCGGTGAGACCAATTTTAAATCTAAAATCTTTGAACACTTACATAAAAAGGTTCAAATTCAAGATGGAGTCACTCAGAGCAGTGATAGCGAACCTGGAAGAAGGGGACTATATGGTATCTCTAGACATCAAGGATGCTTATCTCCATGTCCCAATCTACCCTTCTCACCAAGGGTACCTCAGGTTTGTGATACAAAACTGTCATTATCAGTTTCAGACGCTGCCGTTTGGATTGTCCACGGCACCACGGGTCTTTACTAAGGTAATGGCCGAAATGATGATTCTTCTTCGAAGAAAAGGGGTCCGGATCGCATCTTCAGATGCATCAGCGGATAACCCTATCTCCAAGGACAAGGGTATCTCTCCTGTGGTGGTTACAGAAGGCTCATCTTCTAGAGGGCCGCAGATTCGGCATTCAGGATTGGATGCTGGTAACCACGGATGCCAGCCTGAGAGGCTGGGGAGCAGTCACACAGGGAAGAAATTTCCAGGGCTTGTGGTCAAGCATGGAAACGTCTCTTCACATAAATATCCTAGAGCTAAGGGCCATTTACAATGCCCTAAGTCAAGCAAGGCCTCTGCTTCAGGGTCAACCGGTATTGATCCAGTCGGACAACATCAAGGCTGTCGCCCATGTAAACAGACAGGGCGGCACAAGAAGCAGGAGGGCAATGGCAGAAGCTGCAAGGATTCTCCGCTGGGCGGAAAATCATGTGATAGCACTGTCAGCAGTGTTCATTCCGGGAGTGGACAACTGGGAAGCAGACTTCCTCAGCAGACACGACCTCCACCCGGGGGAGTGGGGACTTCATCCAGAAGTCTTCCAAGTGATTGTAAACCGTTGGGGAAAAACCAAAGGTGGACATGATGGCGTCCCGTCTCAACAAGAAACTGGACAGATATTGCGCCAGGTCAAGGGACCCTCAGGCAATAGCGGTGGACGCTCTGGTAACTCCGTGGGTTTTCCAGTCGGTATATGTGTTCCCTCCTCTTCCTCTCATACCAAAAGTACTGAGAATCATAAGAAGGAGAGGAGTAAGAACGATACTCGTGGCTCCGGATTGGCCAAGAAGAACTTGGTACCCGGAGCTGCAAGAGATGCTCACGGAGGACCCGTGGCCTCTACCTCTAAGGAAGGACCTGCTCCAGCAGGGACCTTGTCTGTTCCAAGACTTACCGCGGCTGCGTTTGACGGCATGGCGGTTGAACGCCGGATCTTGAAGGAAAAAGGCATTCCAGATGAAGTCATCCCTACCCTGATCAAGGCCAGGAAGGATGTAACTGCAAAACATTATCATCGCATTTGGCGAAAACATGTTGCGTTGTGTGAGGCCAAGAAGGCCCCTACGGAGGAATTTCAACTGGGTCGTTTCCTACGTTTCCTGCAAGCAGGATTGTCTATGGGCCTAAAATTAGGATCCATTAAGGTTCAAATTTCGGCCCTGTCGATCTTCTTCCAGAAAGAACTGGCTTCAGTGCCTGAAGTTCAGACGTTTGTCAAAGGGGTACTGCATATACAGCCTCCTTTTGTGCCTCCAGTGGCACCTTGGGATCTCAATGTAGTTTTAGGGTTCCTAAAATCACATTGGTTTGAACCACTTGCCACAGTGGATTTGAAATACAGGTTGAGTATCCCATATCCAAAATGCTTGGGACCAGAGGTATTTTGGATATCAGATTATTCCGTATTTTGGAATAATTGCATACCATAATGAGAGATCATTATGATAGGACCCAAGTCTAAGCACAGAATGCATTTATGGTTCATATACACCTTATACACCCAGCCTCAAGTTAATTTTAGCCAATATTTTTAATAACTTTGTACATTAAACAAAGTGTGTGTACATTCACACAATTCATTTATGTTTCATATACACCTTATACACACAGCCTGAAGGTCATTTAATACAATATTTTTAATTATTTTGTGTATTAAACAAAGTTTGTGTACATTGAGCCATCAGAAAACAAAGGTTTCACTATCTCAGTCTCACTCAGAATATTCCGTATTTCGGAATATTTGGATATGGGATACTCAACCTGTATCTCACATGGAAAGTGGTAATGCTGTTGGCCCTGGCTTCAGCCAGGCGCGTATCAGAATTGGCGGCTTTATCCTATAAAAGCCCTTACCTGATATTTCATTCGGATAGGGCGGAATTGAGGACTCGTCCTCAATTTCTCCCTAAGGTGGTTTCAGCGTTTCACATGAATCAACCTATTGTGGTACCTGTGGCTACTAGGGACTTGGAGGACTCCAAGTTGCTGGACGTAGTCAGGGCCCTGAAAATATATGTTTCCAGGACGGCTGGAGTCAGAAAATCTGAATCGCTGTTTATACTGTATAGATATTCTTTAACAGTTTCTTATATAGTGCTTGCGCTATATATCCCAATCTATTGCCACCACACTTAACTGTACATCGTCCTATTTAAGAAAAATCACAAGATTAACATGGTATGCATCCAGATTACTGTAATTACTGACCACCTGTATAAATGTGGCAAGCACCACAGACCTGGTGGCTTATTTAATACAGCTGCTCAGCCAGGCTCCCCAATCTAGTGCAGTGGACCTTCACAGGTTTTATCACCCTTATCTAAGCCTGTCAGACTAAAGTAACACGATTTTTACTCACCATAAAATCTATTCCTTGAAGTCCATCTGGAGGGGCATGCCTTACCTCTGGGATATGAGTAGTGGGCTCTAGAGGCGTGCACTAACTAGTTTGAACAGGCTCCCACCCCATATATAATCCCTCCTCCAGCAACAGAGCTTCAGTCAAAGTTTAACAAAGCAGTTAAGAATTCATCAAGGAACTAACCTCAGAAACCACAGGTAATAAGTACGAAATCAAACGAGGGATCCCAGCATCCGCCAGATGGACTTTAAGGAGTAGTTTTTACGGTGAGTAAAAATCGGGTTTACCGATTACCTCTAGGATCTTACCAAAAGCAAGCCAATTAATGGGAGGAGCGTCGCAACCAGCCGCTCTAAGAATTTTCCATCCCACACTGGCATCTTTTGTGCCAAAAGTATAGAAACTGTAACGTTTTGTAAAGGTATGTATGGATTACCAGGTAGCTGCTCTGAGGCTCCATGCCATACAGCGCAGGAAGCCCCCACAGCAGGAGTTGAGTGGGCCCTGATTGAAGCCTGAACGATTACATTTGAATACAAATATGCCTTCCGAATGGCGGCTGTGACCCATCTAGTGATGGATCCTTTAGAGCAGGGGTTCTCAAACTCTGTCCTCAAGGGCACACTCAGTGCATGTTTTGCAGGTAACCCAGCAGGTGCACAGGTGTATTAATTACTCACTGACACATTGTAAAAGGTCCTCAGGTGGAGCTAATTATTTCACTTGTGATTCTGTGAGGAGACCTGCAAAACATGCACTGTGTGTGCCCTTGAGGACCGAGTTTGAGAACCCCTGCTTTAGAGGCTAGCCAGCCTCTATTTGGGGAGTCCATTAATACCAACAGGGACTCTGTATGTCTTAGAGACGCAGTATGTTCCAGGTAAATGGGTAACGCCCTCACCACATCCAACAGGGCTAAGGAGGAAGCTTCCCTTGAAGCTGAAGCCTGGTGAAAGGCTGGGAGAACTTTCCTGATTTATGTGGAATGCTGACACTACCTTAGGAAGAAACAAAGGTTTAGTGCATAAAACCACTTTGTTTTCTCTATCGTCCTAGTGGATGCTGGGGTTCCTGAAAGGACCATGGGGAATAGCGGCTCCGCAGGAGACAGGGCACAAAAAGTAAAGCTTTAGGATCAGGTGGTGTGCACTGGCTCCTCCCCCTATGACCCTCCTCCAAGCCAGTTAGATTTTGTGCCCGGCCGAGAAGGGTGCAATTCTAGGTGGCTCTCATAAAGAGCTGCTTAGAGAGTTTAGCTTAGGTTTTTTATTTTACAGTGATTCCTGCTGGCAACAGGATCACTGCAACGAGGGACAGAGGGGAGAAGAAGTGAACTCACCTGCGTGCAGGATGGATTGGCTTCTTGGCTACTGGACATGAAGCTCCAGAGGGACGATCACAGGTACAGCCTGGATGGTCACCGGAGCCACGCCGCCGGCCCCCTCACAGATGCTGAAGCAAGAAGAGGTCCAGAATCGGCGGCTGAAGACTCCTGCAGTCTTCTTAAGGTAGCGCACAGCACTGCAGCTGTGCGCCATTTTCCTCTCAGCACACTTCACACGGCAGTCACTGAGGGTGCAGGGCGCTGGGGGGGGGGGCGCCCTGGGAGGCAAATGAAAACCTTTAAAAAGGCTAAAAATACCTCACATATAGCCCCAGAGGCTATATGGAGATATTTACCCCTGCCTAAATGTACTAAATAGCGGGAGACGAGCCCGCCGGAAAAGGGGCGGGGCCTATCTCCTCAGCACACGGCGCCATTTTCTGTCACAGCTCCGCTGGTCAGGAAGGCTCCCAGGTCTCTCCCCTGCACTGCACTACAGAAACAGGGTATAACAGAGAGGGGGGGCAAAATAAATGGCTATATATATATTAATATAAAAGCAGCTATAAGGGAGCACTTAATCATAAGGCTATCCCTGTCATATATAGCGCTTTTTGGTGTGTGCTGGCAGACTCTCCCTCTGTCTCCCCAAAGGGCTAGTGGGTCCTGTCTTCGTATAGAGCATTCCCTGTGTGTCTGCTGTGTGTCGGTACGTGTGTGTCGACATGTATGAGGACGATATTGGCGTGGAGGCGGAGCAATTGCCTGTAATGGTGATGTCACTCTCTAGGGAGTCGACACCGGAATGGATGGCTTATTTAGGAAATTACGTGATAATGTCAACACGCTGCAAAGTCGGTTGACGACATGAGACGGCCGACAAACAATTAGTACGGTCCAGACGTCTCAAAAACACCGTCAAGGGTTTTTAAAACGCCCGTTTACTTTAGTCGGTCGACACAGACACAGACAGGGACACTGAATCCAGTGTCGACGGTGAATAAACAAACGTATTCCTTATTAGGGCCACACGTTAAAGGCAATGAAGGAGGTGTTACGTATTTCTGATACTACAAGTACCACAAAAGAGGGTATTATGTGGGATGTGAAAAAACTACCATAGTTTTTCCTGAATCAGATAAATTAAATAAAGTGTGTGATGATGCGTGGGTTCCCCCCGATAGAAAATTATGGGCGGTATACCCTTTCCCGCCAGAAGTTAGGGCGCGTTGGGAAACACCCCTTAAGGTGGATAAGGCGCTCACACGCTTATCAAAACAAGTGGCGGTACCGTCTATAGATAGGGCCGTCATCAAGGACCAGCTGACAAGGCTGGAAAATATAATAAAAAGTATATACACACATACTGGTGTTATACTGCGGCCAGCGATCGCCTCAGCCTGGATGTGCAGAGCTAGGGTGGCTTGGTCGGATTCTCTGACTAAAAATATTGATACCCTTGACAGGGACAGTATTTTATTGACTATAGAGCATTTCTATATATGCGAGATGCACAGAGGGATATTTGCACTCTGGCATCATGAATAAACGCGATGTCCATAACTGCCAGAAGATGTTATGGACACGACAGTGGTCAGGTGATGCAGATTCCAAACGGCACAGTATGGCCGTATAAAGGAAGAGGACTTGTTTGGGGTCGGTCCATCGGACCTGGTGGTCACGGCAACTGCTGGAAATCCACCGTTTTTTACCCTAAGTCACATCTCTGCAGAAAAAGACACCGTCTTTTCAGCCTCAGTCCTCTCGTCCCTATAAGATCATATCTGCCCAGGGATAGAGGAAAGGGAAGAAGACTGCAGCAGGCAGCCCATTCCCAGGAACAGAAGCGTTCCACCGCGTCTGACAAGTTCTCAGCATGGCGCTGAGACCGTACAGGACCCCTGGATCCTACAAGTAGTATCCCGGGGGTACAGATGGGAATGTCGAGACGTTTCCCCTTCGCAGGCTCCTGAAGTCTGCTTTACCAAGTCTCCCTCCGACAAGGAGGTAGTATGGGAAAAAAATTCACAAGCTGTATTCCCAGCAGGTGATGATTAAATTACCCCTCCTACTACAGAAAAGGGGTATTATTCCACACTATATTGTGGTACTGAAGCCAGAAGGCTAGGTGAGACTTATTCTAAAAAATTTTTTTTGAACACTTACAAAGGTTCAAATTAAGATGAAGTCACTCAGAGCAGTGATAACGAACCAGGAAGAAGGGGACTATATAGTGTCCCGGGACATCAGGGATGCTTACCTCTATGTCCCAAATTTGCCCTTCTCACTAAGGGTACCTCAGGTTCGTGGTGCAGAACTGTCACTATCAGTTTCAGACGCTGCCGTTTGGATTGTCCACGGCACCCCGGGGTCTTTACCAAGGTAATGGCCGAAATGATGATTCTTCTTCGAAGAAAAGGCGTCTTAATTATCCCTTACTTGGACGATCTCCTGATAGGGGCATAATCCAGGGAACAGTTGGAGGTCGGAGTAGCACTATCTCGGATACTGCTACAATCAGCACGGGTGGATTCTAAATATTCCAAAATCGCAGCTGATCCCGACGACACGTCTGCTGTGCCTAGGGATGATTCTGGACACAGTCCAGAAAAAGGTGTTTCTCCCGGAAGAGAAAGCCAGGGAGTTATCCGAGCAAGTCAGGAACCTCCTAAAAACAGTGCATCATTGCACAAGGGTCCTGGTAAAAATGGTGGCTTCCTACGAAGCAATTCCATTCGGCAGATTTCACGTAAGAACTTTTCAGTGGGATCTGCTGGACAAATGGTCCGGATCGCATCTTCAGATGCATCAGCGGATAACCCAATATCCAAGGACAAGGGTGTCTCTCCTGTGGTGGTTATAGAGTGCTCATCTTCTAGAGGGCCGCAGATTCGGCATTCAGGATTGGATGCTGGTAACCACGGAGCCCAGCCTGAGAGGCTGGGGAGCAGTCACACAAGGGAAAAATTTCCAGGGAGTGTGATCAAGTATGGAGACTTTTCTCCACATAAATATACTGGAGCTAAGGGTAAATTTATAATGCTCTAAGCTTAGCAAGACCTCTGCTTCAAGGTCAGCCGGTATTGATCCAGTGGGAAAAACATCACGGCAGTCGCCCACGTAAACAGACAGGGCGACACAAGAAGCAGGAGGGCAATGGCAGAAACTGCAAGGACTTTTCGCTGGGCGGAAAATCATGTGATAACACTGTCAGCAGTTTTTCATCCCGGGAATGGAAACTGGGAAGCAGACTTCCTCAGCACGACCTCCACCCGGGAGAGTGGAAACTTCATTGAGAAGTTTTTTCCACATGATTGTAAACCGTTGGGAAATACCAAAGGTGGACATGATGGCGTCCCGTCTGAACAAAAAACGGGACAGGTATTGCGCCAGGTCAAGAGACTCTCAGGCAATAGATGTGGACGTTCTGGTAACACCGTGGGTGTACCAGTCGGTGTATGTGTTCCCTCCTCTGCTTCTCATACCTAAGGTGCTGAGAATTATAAGACGTAGAGGAGTAAGAACTATACTCATGGCTCCGGATTGGCCAAGAAGGACTTGGTACCCGGAACTTCAAGAGATGCTTACAGAGGTCTTATGGCCTCTGCCGCTAAGAAGGGACTTGCTTCAGCAAGTACCATGTCTGTTCCAAGACTTACCGCAGCTGCGTTTGTCGGCATGGCGATGGAAAGCCGGATCCTAAGGGAAAAAAGGCATTCCGGAAGAGGTCATTCCTACCCTGGTCAAAGCCAGAAAGGAGGTGACCGCACAACATTATCACCACGTGTGGCGAAAATATGTTGCGTGGTGTGAGGCCAGGAAGGCCCCACAAAGAAATTTCAACTCGGTCGTTTCCTGCATTTCCTGCAAACAGGAGTGTCTATGGGCCTCAAATTGGGGTCCATTAAGGTTCAAATTCGGCCCTGTAAATTTTCTTCCAGAAAGAATTGGCTTCAGTTCCTGAAGTCCAGAAGTTTGTCAAGGGAGTATTGCATATACAAACCCCTTTTTTGTGCCTCCAGTGGCACTGTGGGATCTCAACGTTGTTCTGGGATTCCTCAAATCACAGATTTGAAGCATCTCACATAAAAAGTGACCATGCTCTTGGCCCTGGCTTGGACCAGGCGAGTGTCAAATTGGTGGTTTTTTTCTCAAAAAAGCCCATATCTGTTTGTCCATTCGGACAGGGCAGAGCTGCGGACTCGTCCCCAGTTCTCTCCCTAAGGTGGTGTCAGTGTTTCACCTGAACCAGCTTATTGTGGTGCCTTGCACCTACTAGGGACTTGGAGGACTCCAAGTTGCTAGAAGTTGTCAGGGCCCTGAAAATATGTTCCAGGACAGCTGGAGTCAGAAAATCTGACTCGCTGTTTATACTGTATGCACCCAACAAGTTGGGTGCGCCTGCTTCTAAGCAGTCGATTGCTCGTTGGATTTGTAACACAATTCAACTTGCACATTCTGAGGCAGGCCTGCCACAGTCTAAATCGGTTAAGGCCCATTCCACAAGGAAGGTGGGCTCATCTTGGGCGGCTGCCCGAGAGGTCTCGGCATTACAACTCTGCCGAGCAGATACGTGGTCAGGGGAGAACACGTTTGTAAAATTCTACAAATTTGATATCCTGGCAAAAGAGGACCTGGAGTTCTCTCATTCGGTGCTGCAGAGTCATCCGCACTCTCCCGCCCGTTTGGGAGCTTTGGTATAATCCCCATGGTCCTTTCAGGAACCCCAGCATCCACTAGGACGATAGAGAAAATAAGAATTTACTTACCGATAATTCTATTTCTCGGAGTCCGTAGTGGATGCTGGGCGCCCATCCCAAGTGCGGATTATCTGCAATACTTGTACATAGTTACAAAAATCGGGTTATTATTGTTGTGAGCCATCTTTTCAGAGGCTCCGCTGTTATCATACTGTTAACTGGGTTTAGATCACAAGTTGTACGGTGTGATTGGTGTGGCTGGTATGAGTCTTACCCGGGATTCAAAATTCCTCCCTTATTGTGTACGCTCGTCCGGGCACAGTACCTAACTGGCTTGGAGGAGGGTCATAGGGGGAGGAGCCAGTGCACACCACCTGATCCTAAAGCTTTACTTTTTGTGCCCTGTCTCCTGCGGAGCCGCTATTCCCCATGGTCCTTTCAGGAACCCCAGCATCCACTACGGACTCCGAGAAATAGAATTATCGGTAAGTAAATTCTTATTTTTACGTTCACACCAGGAAATATGTATCCTCCAAACTTGATATTTCTTTGAGGAGACTGGTTCGCAAGTCTGTATCATGGTTTTCACAACCGACTGAAAATCCTTTAGCACTCAATATTTTGGACTCAAGTACCATGCCGTCAAAGCCAGCCAATGTAAATCAGGGTGACGGCAAGGGCCCTGAAATAACAGATTTTTTTTTTTTTTGCGCAGAGGTAGACTGGCTCATCTACCAATATGCTCTGCAGAGTTAAATACCAATGTCTGCGTGGCCAGTCTGTTGCTACCAGAAAGACTACACTTGCTACTAATCGAATCCTCTGAAGTACCCATGGTAACATTACCAAAGGAGGAAAGATGTACCCCAACTGGAACAACCAGGGTGCTGTCATGGCATCTATCAGAGATTCCTGAGGATCCCGAGACCTATATCTCGAAAGCTTCCTGTTGAGACGAGAGGCCATCAGATCTGTCTGGATGTCACCCATCTCGCTACTATCTTGGGAAACACTTTCTGGTGTAATTCTCATTCCCCTGGATGTACTGTGTGGCGTGTCTGGCCTATGAAGGATGTGAGCCACCTCTTTCTTTGCTCGCCAGCTGCGGGTGCCACCCTGCTTGTTTATATATGCTACTGCTGTAGCATTGTCCGACAAGATACGCACTGGCAAGCCCCTTACTGGGTACTGAGCTTGAAACCAGTGCGTATCAAATCGCCGTCAATTCCAGTATGTTGATGGGCTGTGTGTTGAATAACAGACCCAGATACACCATTTCCTAAAAGGGGACTTAACTTGGGAAGAGTTTCCAGACTTGGGAAGATTTATGATCCAGCCAAATCTTTGAAACAATTTTATGATAAACTGAAGATGTTTTAGCAAGGCTACCGAAGGAGCCTTTAGCAACAATTAGTCCAGATAAGCCAATACATTGATCCTGTGCGCCATTACTTTTGTAATTACTTTGGGAGCAGTAGACCGTCCAAATGGTAGCGCCTGAAATTGGAAATGACGATATTTTAATGCAAACCTTAGCAGCTGTTGTTGACCCCTCCATATAGGAATATGGAGGTAGGCATCTTTGATATCCATGGAAGCTAGGAATTCTCCCTGCTCCATAGAACAAATTACTGCCCTTACTCCATCTTGAATTTTTTTAAGTGGAGGTAAGCAGTGATCGCTCTGAGCCGGAAAAAAATGGGTCCCAGGGACCCCTCACTTTTAAAAATTGGGGTCCTACCTGTCCTGTTCTGGGTCCCATTGGAATGAAGGTTCTTAATCTTATTAATGATTCAAATAAAAAACACATATTTGATTTGGACACTACAAAAGTGTAGCAGGAGGGGGGAAGTGGTAATGCTGCTGGGCTGTGTAGCATACAGGACACTCTGCACCAGAGCTGTAACTAGACATTTTGGTGCCCTTTCGGCAGAAAGTGAATTGGTGCTCCCCATCCCATATTTTAAAGCATGGACAGTAGGCACGCAGCAAAAATTGAGGGACGTAGACACATAATAGTGCCAATTCATATAACCCCACACAGTAGTGCCGCTTATACACATTGCACCAGGTAGAGCGCGTTATACACACAGCACCAGGAAGAGCGCGTTATACACACAGCACCAGGAAAAGCGCGTTATACACACAGCACCAGGAAGAGCGCGTTATACACACAGCACCAGGAAGAGCGCGTTATACACACAGCACCAGGAAGAGCGCGTTATACACACAGCACCAGGAAGAGCGCGTTATACACACAGCACCAGGAAGAGCGCGTTATACACACAGCACCAGGAGGAGCGCGTTATACACACTGCACCAGGTAGAGCGCGTTATACACACTGCACCAGGTAGAGCGCGTTATACACACTGCACCAGGTAGAGCGCGTTATACACACTGCACCAGGTAGAGCGCGTTATACACACTGCACCAGGTAGAGCGCGTTATACACACTGCACCAGGTAGAGCGCGTTATACACACTGCACCAGGTAGAGCGCGTTATACACACTGCACCAGGTAGAGCGCGTTATACACACTGCACCAGGTAGAGCGCGTTATACACACTGCACCAGGTAGAGCGCGTTATACACACTGCACCAGGTAGAGCGCGTTATACACACTGCACCAGGTAGAGCGCGTTATACACACTGCACCAGGTAGAGCGCGTTATACACACTGCACCAGGTAGAGCGCGTTATACACACTGCACCAGGTAGAGCGCGTTATACACACTGCACCAGGTAGAGCGCGTTATACACACTGCACCAGGTAGAGCGCGTTATACACACTGCACCAGGAAGAGCGCGTTATACACACTGCACCAGGAAGAGCGCGTTATACACATTGCAGCCACCATCTCAGAACCCCAGTTATTGTCCCCAGACAGTGATCGCGGGTGTCAGTGGAGGGGTTGTCTACAGTGATTGCGCAGGAAGGGGGGTGCACACAGTCATTGCATGTCAGTGGAGAGGGTGGAGTGATCGCGGGTGTCAGCGAGGGAAGGGGGTGCCCACATCACTGGTGTCACTGGGCGTGCCGAGGGGAGGAGTGATGACTGACATGTAGTGCAGTAGCTCTGGTCCTCTTCCTGCTCTGGTGCAGCAGCGATGGCCACTGACAGGGTCAGTCAATCTGAGCCCAGTGTGACAGATGTAGGAGCCCGGTCACATCTCACATCCCCTTCCCTTCCAAAGCACATATAAAGCAACCAGCTATCACCTCTCCACCCGCACAACACATTAAACAGTCAACGGCGCTCATGCTCCCCCCTTTCGCGCAGCACATACATAGTCTACTGCTCTCACCCCTGACTTCTCCTGCCGGAACAGCACATATAGTCTCCAGCGCTTCTTCTCCCCCTCATTTAGTCACCAGCGCTCCCCCGCAGTGCATAGTCACCAGTGCCCTTTTCCCCCGCAGCACAGTCAGTCACCAGCTCACCCGAAGCAGCACATACCTGCCAGCCTACCTGGGAGTCTTGCACACTGTTCCAGGGAGCCGCGCGATCATGGCGGGCCCCTGTGAATGAAGCCACTGTACGTGAACAGGAGAGGAGTGCTAAGGCTCCACCTCCTCTATTTAAATCTAGGATACAGCAATTGCTGTGATTTGATGCCACGAAGTGCGTCACCGGGGACCCTCCCATTTTTTGAAGTGTCAGTCACCGGGCTTTAAATGTGGGTAAAATACGCTCTATAGCGCGTTTTTGTGATCACTGAAGGTAAGGATTTAGCAACTTTCAATTGAGAATGGGTCGAAACAAGTAGTCTGGTTTGTCTACTAGGAAAAGGCTGGAATAAAATCCCAGGCCTTGTTCTAGTACTGGAAAATAACCCTGTAACACCATGCTCCTAAAACAGTCATGCTGTCTACCCTGCTGGCTTTGCAGCCTGACGACGAACACTGGAGTTACCCCTTTACCTGAAGGCCCCCACTTCAGTGACCTCTAGGCAAACATCAAGAGGTCTGGAAGTTACCCCTCTCTTGGCTCTGAAAGGAACTATACCTAGGAGGTTTAGGTGTAGATACATGAAGTGTTTTTACCTTATGTGATTTGAGAAATGATCTTAACCAATTCTGAACCAAACAGGGATCCACCTTTAAAAGGTAAAGCCTTTTACCTGGCAACTTCTAAAACATCTTGCCTACCCTCAGCTTCCTCTGTGCGGCCTTGGACTTCATTCTGACGCCCACAGGGCAAAGCCAGAGGTTAGACCCTTCCTAGACTGTCTCACCCCAACAAGGCCTCTAAGCCTAAAACCACGCAGGCCTGGGCAGCTAGATGCCCAACTACTATACCAGAGGATAAACACTCTGACCAACGTGGCTGGCCTCACTCTGGGTAACCCCAGGGTGAGTGGGAGGCTGACTTCTTCAGGTCGCCCATGCATGGCGTCAGATCACAACAGATGCCTGGGTCCAAGAAGTGGTCTCATGGGAACGCTCTCCCCTTCCTGAAGCATCCTCCTAGACAATACTTTCCTACCAATCCACCAGCAGACCTCTGCAAAGCATGGGCACTAAAGGGACTCATTCACTTCTTACTACAGTCGAGTGTCATCATTCCTTTCCCAGTGTCTTAACAGGTGCAGGGGTTATACTCTACAGTCTTTGGTACAGAAACCAAATGGATCCTACTGTCCCATTCTAAATCTAAAATAACTGAACAAATACCTCAAGGTGTCCAGGTTCTGTATCGAATCTCTTAGTTTCATTGTCCTGGCTATGCAGCCTGGGGATTTTATGGTCTCCCTGGATGTACAGGAGGCATACCTCCATGTACCTATAGCATCCTGTCATCAACAGTATCTGTTTTGCTGTCCTTTGTCAGCATTTCCAATTCCAGGCCCTTCCTTTGGGACTTTCCACAGCCCCTAGGGTGCTAACCAAACTAATGACTGTGATGGCAGCTCATCTCCGACGGCAGGGAATTCGAATACTCCATTACCTGGACGACTACCTTCTTTTGGCCCATTTTCCAGAGGTTACTACACCATCTCTAGGTGACGGTGTCATCATTTCAGTGTCATGGATGGCTGATCAACTGGGCCAAGTGCTCTCTCATCACGTCTCAAAGGATGCTCCATCTCGAAGCTCTGCTGGATGCTCAAGTGCAACGCATCTTTCTTCCTCAGGACAAGATTGCAGCACTGCAATTGTACATCCGCTACCTACTTCACAGTCAAGGGGTCTCTATCTGTTCAGCAATGCAAGCCCTGGGCTCCATGGTATCCACCTTCAACATGGTGAAATACACCCAATTTCACTCCAGGCCTGTACAATGCCTTATACTCTGCAGATAGAATGGTCTACCCAAACAGATTAAATCTGATACAGTAATACTGCCTCAGGATGTTCGGATGTCCATATTATGGTGGCTACATGCATCCAACCTAGGCAAAGGTCGATTATTCGGAGTTCGACACTGGACACTTCTCGCCATAGATGCCAGTCTTCGGGGTTTAGGGAGCTGTCACGGGCAGTCACTCCTTTCAGGGCCCCTGGTCTCTGACGAAGAGGGATCTTCCAATCAACATCCTGGAACTTCAGGCAGTGTATCTGGCCCTTCAAATAGCTCAGGTCCTTCTTCAAGGCTCACCTGTACAAGTCCAGTCAGACAACGCCATGGTAGTGACTTATATAAATCGGCAGGGTGGCACTCGCAGTGCGGCAGCGATGCAGGAAGTAACTGATTCTAGCCTGGGCAGAACTCCCATTCATTCCAGGAGTCCTCAGCCAAGATGCAGACTTCTTCAGTCAACAGTATGTACATGCTGGAGTGGTCTCTACACCTAGACGTTTTTCAGCTTCTGGTACACAAATGGGGTCTTCCAGACGTAGACCTCATGACCTCCAAACACAACCACAAGGTCCCAGTGTACGGGGCCAGGACATGAGATCCGGGTGCGAGCTTCGTGGATGCACTAACAGTCCCATGGACCTTTTGTCTGGCTTATCACTTTCCTCCAGTATCTCTCCTTCCCAAAGTACTACGCAAATTCAAAGAGGAAGGCGGCATTGGCATGGCCCAGATTCCATTAGTTCACGGATCTCCAATGTCTCTCTAGACAAGCCCTTCCCTCTTCCTCTTTGACCAGATTTCCTCTCTCAGGGTCCCTGTCTACACCCAGGCCTAGCTCGCTTGATTTTAATGACACTGGTTTTGAGTCATCCATCCTAAGGGATAAGGGGTTTTCCAGTGCGGTTATTCAAACTATGCTTCATGCTTACAAAAGCGTATCAGCTCGCATTTATTACATTATCTTGCACTGCTACTTTCAGTCATGTGCTCATCGCTAATATGATCCTAGGATTTTTTGGATCCCTAGGCTTCTGGCCTTTGTACAGGCGTGCCTTGCCATGGGTCTTGCTTCTCTTTATGCTCCGGTCTCTGCTTTGTCAGTCTTGTTCCAGAAGAGACATGCCTCCATTACCTGATGTTCGTACCTTCCTACAGGGGGTACTCCAGATACAACTTCCATTTGTCCCTCCGTTGGCTCCTTGGGATTTGTCTTTGGTTCTTCGGGCTTTACAACGATCTCCCTTTGAACTATTGGAGACGGTGGACCTCAAATGGTTAACCACAAAAACTTTCTACTGTCCATCGCTTCTGCCCAAAGAGTCTCCGACTTGGAAGCACTCTCCTACTGCTCCCTTTTTTTTGGTATTTCATCAGGACCAGGCTGTCCTTTGGACTAAGGGATACCTACCTAAGGTGTCTAAGTTCCATATCAACGAACTTATTGTGGTACCGGCCTTCCATATACCTGGCCTTTCACATGAGGAAGCTACAGTAAATGTGGTCTGTTCTCTACATATCTACGTAGACCGTACTAGTTTCGCTCGATAAACGGATTCCTTATTCATCTTGTATGAATTACACAAGCGTGGTTGGCCAGCCAATAAGCAAACGTTGGCTCTGCATGAACATCTCACAGGCTTACATGCAGGCTGATCTTCCTGTTCCAAGTACAGTCTGCTCATTCTATTCACTATGTGGGTCCTTCATGCAAGGCTGCTACGTGGTCTTCTGCCTACACGTTTCTTAAGTTCTATGCCTTTGATATGTTTGCCTCTCAGGATGCCTCCTTTGACCGCAATGTCCTCCTTTCTGCTTAGGAGTGTTTGCTCCCTATTAAAACTGCATTGGGACATCCCTAGTGTTAACCCTGTGGAGATCATGGACCCCCAAGAAGAAAGTAAGAGTTATGGTTAAACTTACCCTCATTAACTTTCTTCGAGGTACATGAGATCCAACAGTGTTTGTGAGTTTCTAGCCTTTTTCTGATTACAGGCAGCTGCTGCTGATTTGAGTGTGACCTGGTTCAAATGCATGGGGGCATGACCGGGCGTTTCCCCTCAAGCTCAGACAAGCCTGGGCATGTCTAGTGGGGTATGGCTGTAGGCTCTAAAAAAGGCCTACAGCATGCTTACTATGTAACACCACAAAGCCTGCTGCGACGTGAGTAGTAACTTGTCTGATCGCCTGCTCTGTAAAACGTTGTGTTGGGACAGCAGTAATACCGCAAAGAAGGTTTTTTTTTTAAATTTCAAATGTATCCAGCTTACCATCTTTGCCTGCGGTCTTCTCAGATGTGTCTGGAATTGGGGGAGAGACAACTGGACATGTGCGGTTTGGTGACAGAGGCAGTCTTTATTCTGTGTATATATAAGAAGCGGTGTGCCGGGAAACCGTTTTTAAGCAATAAAGTTTTATTAGAGCTCTTACCCTTCTTGCCTGTGGCCCCCTCAGATAAGTGTCTTGGAGTAGGAAAAGAGACCAAGGGACCTCTGCGGTTTAGTGATTCTCCCAGAGGCCATCTTTAGAGTGGGATACAGGGTTCACACAAACCTCTTACTATCTAACTCCCACTCTGTTGGTGCTTGCTGTCTGTTTTGCCAGAGACAGTACCCACATTTAAAATAAATTAAATAAATAAATGAAACCTAACTAAAAGCCAGGAACTAGTTAGTGCCTTCTCCAAGGCACTTAAAATCAGACTGAAGCTCTGTTGGAGAAGGAGGGTTTACATAGGGGTTGAGAGCAAGTTCATACTAATTAGTGCACGCCTCCAAAGCCCACTACGCATAACCCAGAGGTAATGCATCACCCAGATGGATAATAATAAGATTTTACTTACCGATAAATCTATTTCTCATAGTCCGTAGTGGATGCTGGGGACTCCGTCAGGACCATGGGGAATAGCGGCTCCGCAGGAGACAGGGCACAAAAGCAAGCTTTTAGGATCACATGGTGTGTACTGGCTCCTCCCCCTATGACCCTCCTCCAAGCCTCAGTTAGGTACTGTGCCCGGACGAGCGTACACAATAAGGAAGGATCTTGAATCCCGGGTAAGACTCATACCAGCCACACCAATCACACCGTACAACTTGTGATCTGAACCCAGTTAACAGTATGATAACAAAGAAGTAGCCTCTAAAAAAAGATGGCTCACAACAATAATAACCCGATTTTTGTAACAATAACTATGTACAAGTAATGCAGACAATCCGCACTTGGGATGGGCGCCCAGCATCCACTACGGACTATGAGAAATAGATTTATCGGTAAGTAAAATCTTATTTTCTCTAACGTCCTAGTGGATGCTGGGGACTCCGTCAGGACCATGGGGATTATACCAAAGCTCCCAAACGGGCGGGAGAGTGCGGATGACTCTGCAGCACCGAATGAGAGAACTCCAGGTCCTCCTCAGCCAGGGTATCAAATTTGTAAAATTTTACAAACGTGTTCCCCCCTGACCACGTAGCTGCTCGGCAAAGTTGTAAAGCCGAGACCCCTCGGGCAGCCGCCCAAGATGAGCCCACCTTCCTTGTGGAATGGGCATTTACAGATTTTGGCTGTGGCAGGCCTGCCACAGAATGTGCAAGCTGAATTGTACTACAAATCCAACGAGCAATAGTCTGCTTAGAAGCAGGAGCACCCAGCTTTTTGGGTGCATACAATATAAACAGCAAGTCAGACTTTCTGACTCAAGCCGTCCTGGAATTATATATATATATATATATATATATATATATATATATATATATATATTCAGGGCCCTGACAACGTCTAGCAACTTGGAGTCCTCCAAGTCCCTAGTAGCCGCAGGCACCACAATAGGTTGTTTCAGGTGAAACGCTGACACCACCTTAGGAAGAAACTGGGGACGAGTCCGCAGTTCTGCCCTGTCCGAATGGAAAATCAAATATGGGCTTTTGTAAGACAAAGCCGCCAATTCTAACACTCGCCTGGCCGAGGCCAGGGCCAACAGCATGGTCACTTTCCATGTGAGATATTTCAAATCCACAGATTTGAGCGGTTCAAACCAATATGATTTGAGGAATCCCAACACTACGTTGAGATCCCACGGTGCCACTGGAGGCACAAAAGGGGCTGTATATGCAATACTCCCTTGACAAATGTCTGGACTTCAGGAACTGAAGCCAATTCTTTCTGGAAGAAAATCTACAGGGCCGAAACTTGAACCTTAATGGACCCCAATTTGAGGCTCATAGACACTCCTGTTTGCAGGAAGTGCAGAAATCGACCTAGTTGAAATTTCTTCGTGGGGCCTTCCTGGCCTCACCCACGCAACATATTTTCACCACATGTGGTGATAACGTTGTGCGGTCACCTCCTTCCTGGCTTTGACCAGGGTAGGTATGACCTCTTCCGGAATGCCTTTTCCCTTAGGATCCGGCGTTCAACCGCCATGCCGTCAAACGCAGCCGCGGTAAGTCTTGGAACAGACATGGTACTTGCTGAAACAAGTCCCTTCTTAGCTCCCGAGGCCATTAGTCCTCTGTGAGCATCTCTTGAAATTCCGGGTACCAAGTCCCTCTTGGCCAATCCGGAGCCACGAGTATAGTTCTTACTCCTCTACGTCTTATAATTCTCAATACCTTGGTTATGAGAAGCAGAGGAGGGAACACATACACCGACTGTTACACCCGCGGTGTTACCAGGACATCCACAGCTATCGCCTGAAGGTCTCGTGACCTGGCGCAATACCTGTCCCGTTTTTTGTTCGGGCGGGATGCCATCATGTCCACCTTTGGTCTTTCCCAACGGTTCACAATCATGCGGAAAACTTCCCGATGAAGTTCCCACTCTCCCGGGTGGAGGTCGTGCCTGCTGAGGAAGTCTGCTTCCCAGTCGTCCACTCCCGGAATAAACACTGCTGACAGTGCTATCACATGATTTTCCGCCTAGCGAAAAATCCTTGCAGTTTTGCCACTGCCCTCCTGCTTCTTGTGCCGCCCTTTCTGTTTACGTGGGCGACTGCCGTGATGTTATCCCACTGGATCAATACCGGCTGACCTTGAAGCAGGGGTCTTGCTAAGTTTAGAGCATTATAAATTTGCTCTTAGCTCCAGTATATTTATGTGGAGAGAATTCTCCAGACTTGATTACACTCCCTGGAAATTTTTTCCCTGTGTGACTGCTCTCCAGCCTCTCAGGCTGGCCTCCGTGGTCACCAGCACCCAATCCTGAATGCCGAATCTGCGGCCCTCTAGAAGATGAGCACTCTGTAATCACCACAGGAGAGACACCCTTGTCCTTGGATATAGGGTTATCCGCTGATGCATCTGAAGATGCGATCCGGACCATTTGTCCAGCAGATCCCACTGAAGAGTTCTTGCGTGAAATCTGCCGAATGGAATCGCTTCGTAATAAGCCACCATTTTTACCAGGACTCTTGTGCAATGATGCACTGACACTTTTCCTGGTTTTTAGGAGGATCCCGATTAGCTCGGATAACTCCCTGGCTTTCTCCTCTGGGAGAAACACCTTTTTCTGGACTGTGTCCAGAATCATCCCTAGGACCAGCAGACGTGTCGTCGGAACAACTGCGGTTTTGGAATATTTAGAATCCACCCGTGTTGTCGTAGAACTACTTGAGATAGTGCTACTCCGACCTCCAACTGTTCTCTGGACCTTGTTCTTATCAGGAAGTCGTCCATTTTCTTTGAAGACGAATCCTCATTTCGGTCATTACCTTGGTAAGGACCCGGGGTGCCTTGGACAATCCAACGGCATCGTCTGAAACTGATAGTGACAGTTCTGTACCACGAACCTGAGGTACCCTCGGTGAGAAAGGCAAATTTTTGGGACATGGAGGTAAGCATCCCTGATGTCCCGGGACACCATATAGTCCCCTTCTTCCCGGTTCGCTATCACTGCTCTGAGTGACTCCATCTGGATTTGAACTTTTGTAAGTGTTCAAATATTTCAGATTTAGAATAGGTCTCACCTAGCCTTCTGGCTTCAGTACCACCATATAGTGTGGAATAATACCCCTTTCCTTGTTGTAGGAGGGGTACTTTGATTATCACCTGCTGGGAATACAGCTTGTGAATTGTTTTCAATACTGCCTCCCTGTCGGAGGGAGACATTGGTACAGCAGACTACAGGAACCTGCGAGGGGGAAACGTCTCGACATTCCAATCTGTACCCCTTGGATACTACTTGTAGGATCCAGGGGTCCTGTACGGTCCCAGCGTCATGCTGAGAACTTGGTAGAAGCGTTTGAGGGCTTCTGTTCCTGGGAATGGGCTGCCTGCTGCAGTCTTCTTCCCTTTCCTCTATCCCTGGGCAGATATGACTCTTATAGGGACGAAAGGACTGAGGCTGAAAAGACGGTGTCTTTTTCTGCAGAGATGTGACTTAGGGTAAAAAACGGTGGATTTTCCAGCAGTTGCCGTGACCACCAGGTCCCATGGACCGACCCCAAATAACTCCTCCCCTTTATACGGCAATACATCTTTGTGCCGTTTGGAATCTGCATCACCTGACCACTGTCGTGTCCATAAACATCTTCTTGCAGATATGGACATCGCATTTACTCTTGATGCCAGAGTGCAAATATCCCTCTGCGCATCTCGCATATATAGAAATGCATCCTTTAAATGCTCTATAGTCAATAAAATACTGTCCCTGTCAAGGGTATCAATATTTTTAGTCAGGGAATACGACCAAGCCACCTCAGCTCTGCACATCCAGGCTGAGGCGATCGCTGGTCGCAGTATAACACCAGCATGTGTATGTATACTTTTTAGGATATTTTCCAGCCTCCTATCAGCTGGCTCCTTAAGTACGGCCCTATCTGTAGATGGTACCGCCACTTGTTCTGATAAGCATGTGAGCGCCTTATCCACCCTAAGGGGTGTTTCCCAACGCGCCCTAACTTCTGGCGGGAAAGGGTATACCGCCAATAATTTTCTATCGGGGGAAACCCACGCATCATCACACACTTCATTTAATTTATCTGATTCAGGAAAAACTACAGGTAGTTTTTTCACATCCCACATAATACCCTTTTTTGTGGTACTTGTAGTATCAGAAATATGTAACACCTCCTTCATTGCCCTTAACGTGTGGCCCTAAAGGAAAATACGTTTGTTTCTTCACCGTCGACACTGAAATCAGTGTCCGTGTCTGGGTCTGTGTCGACCGACTGAGGTAAATGGGCGTTTTACAGCCCCTGACAGTGTTTGAGACGCCTGGGCAGGTACTAATTTGTTCGCCGGCCGTCTCATGTCGTCAACCGGCTTGCAGCGTGTTGACATTATCACGTAATTCCATAAATAAGCCATCCATTCCGGTGTCGACTCCCTAGAGAGTGACATCACCATTACAGGCAATTTGCTCCGCCTCCTCACCAACATTTTCCTCATACATGTCGACACACACGTACCGACATACAGCACACACATAGGGAATGCTCTGAAAGAGGACAGGACCCACTAGCCCTTTGGGGAGACAGAGGGAGAGTTTGCCAGCACACACCAAAACGCTATAATTATATAGGGACAACCTTTATATAAGTGTTCCTCCCTTATAGCATTTAATATATATTCATATCGCTAAATCAGTGCCCCCCCTCTCTGTTTTAACCCTGTTTCTGTAGTGCAGTGCAGGGGAGAGCATGGGAGCCTTCCCACCAGCATTTCTGTGAGGGAAAATGGCGCTGTGTGCTGAGGAGAATAGGCCCCGCCCCCTTTTCGGCGGGCTTCTTCTCCGGAGTTTGTGATATCTGGCAGGGGTTAAATACATCCATATAGCCTCAAGGGCTATATGTGATGTATTTTTCGCCATACAGGTATTATACATTGCTGCCCAGGGCGCCCCCGCGCCCTGCACCCTCCGTGACCGCTGTGTGAAGTGTGCTGACAACAATGGCTACCTGATGAAGACTGAAAGTCTTCTGCCGCCTGGTTCCGGACCTCTTCAATCTTCAGCATCTGCAAGGGGGGTCGGCGGCGCGGCTCCGGGACGAACCCCAGGGCGAGACCTGTGTTCCGACTCCCTCTGGAGCTAATGGTGTCCAGTAGCCTAAGAAGCCAATCCATCCTGCACGCAGGTGAGTTCACTTCTCTCCCCTAAGTCCCTCGATGCAGTGAGCCTGTTGCCAGCAGGACTCACTGAAAATAAAGAACCTAAAAACTTTTTCTAAGCAAATCTTTAAGAGAGCCACCTAGATTGCACCCTGCTCGGACGGGCACAAAAACCTAACTGAGGCTTGGAGGAGGGTCATAGGGGGAGGAGCCAGTACACACCATGTGATCCTAAAAGCTTGCTTTTGTGCCCTGTCTCCTGCGGAGCCGCTATTCCCCATGGTCCTGACGGAGTCCCCAGCATCCACTAGGACGTTAGAGAAAAAGGAAATACAGCAATACATCTAGAAATTGTTTGCTTTGATGCAGTCCATCCTCTTGTGGGCATCTCAATTCATTGTGTAAACCATGCTGCCAAAGGGTTTAATGACAAGTAGTGTGTTTGAAAACTTTATATTTCTAAATGAGAGAAGAAGTTTCCAAACTCTTAATCCACATTCGCTGAGACAGATTTTTTTTTCCCCACCAGTTATGGTACCCTACAATATTGTCTTAACGGACACACCGTTAAAGCCAGTTGCACTCATCCTTGATGATAAAATGGTCCCTGACTTTTCTCTGACGTCCTAGTGGATGCTGGGAACTCCGAAAGGCCCATGGGGAATAGCGGCTCCGCAGGAGACTGGGCACAACTAAAGAAAGCTTTTAGATCACCTGGTGTGCACTGGCTCCTCCCACTATGACCCTTCTCCAAGCCCCAGTTAGATTTTGTGCCCGGCCGAGGTTGGATGCACACTAGGGGCTCTCCTGAGCTTCTAAAAAAAGTATATAATTAGGTTTTTTATTTTACAGTGAGACCTGCTGGCAACAGGCTCACTGCAGCGCGGGACTAAGAAGAGAAGAAGCGAACCTACCTGCTTGCAGCTAGCTTGGGCTTCTTAGGCTACTGGACACCATTAGCTCCAGAGGTATCGACCGCATGGAACTGGCCTTGGTGTTCGGTCCCGGAGCTGCGCCGCCGTCCCCCTTACAGAGCCAGAAGCAAGAAGAGGTCCGGAAAATCGGCGGCAGAAGACATCAGTCTTCACCAAGGTAGCGCACAGCACTGCAGCTGTGCGCCATTGCTCCTCATACACACTTCACACTCCGGTCGCTGAGGGTGCAGGGCGCTAGGGGGGGGCGCCCTGAGCAGCAATAAAAACACCTTGGCTGGCAAAAATACCACAATATATAGCCCCAGAGGCTATATATGTGATAATTACCCCTGCCAGAATCCATAAAAAAGCGGGAGAATAGTCAGCGAAAAAGGGGCGGAGCTATCTCCTTCAGCACACTGGCGCCATTTCTCCCTCACAGCTCCGCTGGAAGGAAGCTCCCTGGCTCTCCCCTGCAGTCTACACTACAGAAAAGGGTAAAAAAGAGAGGGGGGGGCACTAAATTTAGGCGCAGTATATATAACAGCAGCTATAGGGGACATAATTCAGTTAGTCCCTGCATTATATAGCGCTCTGGTGTGTGCTGGCATACTCTCACTCTGTCTCCCCAAAGGGCTTTGGTGGGTCCTGTCCTCTGTTAGAGCATTCCCTGTGTGTGCGGTGTGTCGGTACGGCTGTGTCGACATGTTTGATGAGGATAATGATGTGGAGGCGGAGCAGATGCCTATAGAAGGGATGTCACCCCCTGCGGGGCAGACACCTGAGTGGATGGACTTATGGAAGGAATTGCGTGCACGTGTCGACTCCTTACACAAAAAATTTGACGACATGCCAAATGCGGGACAGCCGGCTTCTCAGCTCGTGCCTGTCCAGGCGTCTCAAAGGCCATCGGGGGCTCTAAAACGCCCGCTACCTCAGATGGCAGACGCGGATGTCGACACGGATACTGACACCAGTGTCGACGACGATGAGTCTAGTCTAATGTCCACTAAGGCCATTCGTTGCATGATTGAAGCAATGAAAGAGGTGTTACAAATTTCTGATATAAACCCAGGTACCACTAAAAAGGGTATTATCTTTGGGGAGAAAAAACTACCCGTAGTTTTTCCCCCATCAGAAGAATTAAATGAAGTGTGTGAAGAAGCGTGGGCTTTCCCTGATAAAAGATTGGTAATCTCTAAGAAGTTACTAATGGCGTTCCCTTTCCCGCCAGAGGATAGGTCACGTTGGGAGACACCCCCTAGGGTGGATAAAGCGCTCACACGTTTGTCTAAAAAGGTGGCACTACCGTCTCCGGATACGGCCGCCCTCAAGGAACCTGCTGATAGAAAGCAGGAGGCGATCCTGAAGTCTGTATATACACACTCAGGCATTATACTTAGACCAGCTATTGCGTCAGCATGGATGTGCAGTGCTGCCGCTGCGTGGTCAGATTCCCTGTCAGAAAATATTGACACCCTAGACAGGGACACTATTCTGCTAACCATAGAGCATATAAAAGACTCAGTCTTATACATGAGAGATGCACAGAGGGAGATCTGCCGGCTGGCATCTAAAATTAGTGCATTGTCCATTTCTGCTAGGAGAGGCTTATGGACTCGCCAGTGGACAGGGGATGCAGATTCAAAAAGGCACATGGAAGTTTTGCCTTATAAGGGTGAGGAGTTATTTGGGGATGGTCTCTCGGACCTAGTTTCCACAGCAACTGCTGGGAAGTCAGCATTTTTACCCCATGTTCCCTCACAGCCTAAAAAGGTGCCGTTTTATCAGGTACAGTCCTTTCGGACTCAGAAAAACAGGCGTGGAAAAGGCGGGTCCTTTCTATCCAGAGGCAGAGGTAGGGGAAAAAGGCTGCAACAAACAGCAGGTTCCCAGGAGCAAAAGTCCTCCCCCCGCTTCTTCCAAGTCCGCCGCATGACGGTGGGGCTCCACAGGCGGAGCCAGGTACGGTGGGGGGCCGCCTCAAAAATTTTAGCGATCAGTGGGCTCGCTCACAGGTGGATCCCTGGATCCTGCAAATAGTATCTCAAGGGTGCAAACTGGAATTCGAGGCGTCTCCACCCCACCGGTTCCTAAAATCTGCCTTGCCGATTACTCCTTCAGACAGGGAGGCTGTGCTAGCGGCAATTCACAAGCTGTATTCCCAGCAGGTGATAATCAAGGTGCCCCTACTTCAACAAGGACGGGGTTACTATTCCACACTGTTTGTGGTACCGAAACCGGACAGTTCGGTGAGACCCATTTTAAATTTGAAATCCTTGAACACATACATAAAAAAATTCAAGTTCAAGATGGAATCGCTCAGGGCGGTTATTGCAAGCCTGGACGAGGGGGATTACATGGTATCCCTGGACATCAAGGATGCTTACCTGCATGTCCCCATTTACTATCCTCACCAGGAGTACCTCAGATTTGTGGTACAGGATTGCCATTACCAATTCCAGACGCTGCCGTTTGGACTCTCCACGGCACCGAGGGTGTTTACCAAGGTAATGGCGGAAATGATGATACTCCTTCGAAAAAAGGGAGTTTTAATTATCCCGTACTTGGACGATCTCCTAATAAAGGCGAGGTCCAAGGAGCAGTTGTTGGTGGGAGTAGCACTATCTCAGGAGGTGCTACACCAGCACGGTTGGATTCTGAATATTCCAAAATCAGGGAAGAAACTTCCAAGGACTATGGTCGAGTCAGGAGACTTCCCTACACATAAATATTCTGGAACTAAGGGCCATTTGCAATGCCCTAAGTCAGGCAAAATCCCTGCTTCTACACCAGCCGGTACTGATCCAGTCAGACAACATCACGGCAGTCGCCCATGTAAATCGACAGGGCGGCACAAGAAGCAGGATGGCAATGGCAGAAGCCACAAGGATTCTCCGATGGGCGGAAAATCACGTAATAGCACTGTCAGCAGTGTTCATTCCGGGAGTGGACAACTGGGAAGCAGACTTTCTCAGCAGGCACGACCTCCACCCGGGAGAGTGGGGACTTCATCCAGAAGTCTTCACGCTGATTGTAAATTGATGGGAACGGCCACAGGTGGACATGATGGCGTCCCGCCTAAACAAAAAACTAGAGAGATATTGCGCCAAGTCAAGGGACCCTCAGGCGATAGCTGTGGACGCTCTAGTGACACCGTGGGTGTACCAGTCAGTTTATGTATTCCCTCCTCTGCCTCTCATACCAAGGGTACTGAGAATAATAAGAAAACGAGGAGTAAGAACAATACTCGTGGTTCCGGATTGGCCAAGACGAGCGTGTTACCCGGAACTTCAAGAGATGATCTCAGAGGACCCATGGCCTCTGCCACTCAGACAGGACCTGCTGCAGCAGGGGCCCTGTCTGTTCCAAGACTTACCGCGGCTACGTTTGACGGAATGTCGGTTGAACGCCGGATCCTGAAGGAAAAGGGCATTCCGGAGGAAGTCATTCCTACGCTGATTAAAGCCAGGAAAGATGTAACTGCAAAGCATTATCACCGCATATGGCGGAAATATGTTGCTTGGTGTGAGGCCAAAAAGGCCCCAACAGAGGAATTTCAACTAGGTCGATTTCTGCATTTCCTACAAGCAGGAGTGACTATGGGCCTGAAATTAGGCTCCATTAAGGTACAGATCTCGGCTCTGTCGATTTTCTTCCAGAAAGAACTAGCTTCACTACCTGAAGTTCAGACGTTTGTGAAAGGAGTGCTGCATATTCAGCCCCCGTTTGTGCCTCCAGTGGCACCTTGGGATCTCAACGTGGTGTTGAGTTTCTTAAAATCACATTGGTTTGAGCCACTTAAAACCGTGGATCTAAAATATCTACTTAAAACCGTGGATCTAAAATATCTCACGTGGAAAGTGGTCATGTTATTGGCCTTGGCTTCAGCCAGGCGTGTGTCAGAATTGGCAGCTTTGTCATGTAAAAGCCCTTATCTGATTTTCCATATGGATAGGGCGGAATTGAGGACTCGTCTCCAGTTTCTCCCTAAGGTGGTATCAGCTTTTCACTTGAACCAACCTATTGTGGTGCCTGCGGCTACTAGGGACTTGGAGGATTCCAAGTTACTGGACGTAGTCAGGGCCTTGAAAATTTATGTTCCAGGACGGCTAGAGTCAGGAAAACTGACTCGCTATTTATCCTGTATGCACCCAACAAGCTGGGTGCTCCTGCTTCTAAGCAGACTATTGCTAGTTGGATTTGTAGTACAATTCAGCTTGCACATTCTGTGGCAGGCCTGCCACAGCCAAAATCTGTTAAAGCCCATTCCACAAGGAAGGTGGGCTCATCTTGGGCGGCTGCCCGAGGGGTCTCGGCTTTACAACTTTGCCGAGCTGCTACTTGGTCAGGGGCAAACACGTTTGCAAAATTCTACAAATTTGATACCCTGGCTGAGGAGGACCTTGAGTTCTCTCATTCGGTGCTGCAGAGTCATCCGCACTCTCCCGCCCGTTTGGGAGCTTTGGTATAATCCCCATGGTCCTTTCGGAGTTCCCAGCATCCACTAGGACGTCAGAGAAAATAAGATTTTACTCACCGGTAAATCTATTTCTCGTAGTCCGTAGTGGATGCTGGGCGCCCATCCCAAGTGCGGATTGTCTGCAATACTTGTACATAGTTATTGTTAACTAAAGGGTTATTGTTGAGCCATCTGTTGAGAGGCTCAGTTGTTTTCATACTGTTAAACTGGGTATAGTATCACGAGTTATACGGTGTGATTGGTGTGGCTGGTAGGAGTCTTACCCGGGATTCAAAATCCTTCCTTATTATGTCAGCTCGTCCGGGCACAGTGTCCTAACTGAGGCTTGGAGGAGGGTCATAGTGGGAGGAGCCAGTGCACACCAGGTGATCTAAAAGCTTTCTTTAGTTGTGCCCAGTCTCCTGCGGAGCCGCTATTCCCCGTGGTCCTTTCGGAGTTCCCAGCATCCACTACGGACTACGAGAAATAGATTTACCGGTGAGTAAAATCTTATTTTTAACAAGCCCTTTCTTAGAGGAAGTTCCCTTTATGGATTTACCAACTTTTGCAGAATGTCCGTGTACCAATACGGTCTTGAATAGTCTGTTGCTACCAACATAGTACATTGTTTTTTGTATCGTCTTGAGAATTTGAGGGATCCGTTCAGTGCAGCTTCCAAGGTACAGACATGCATCATCTAAAAAATGTCTGTAGCTCATTTGTCCTTTAGTAGAATCTTTCCACCTTATGAATTTAGCTGAGTAGTCATCATGTTGACGTGGTTGACCCCAACTCTCCACATTTTGGTGACATAATTCCAGTTTAGAGACCATCCTCCAAGATGCAGGGCATGCCTGCTGTGGTAATTGGTTTTCTATTTCTTCAATCTTTGAATATAGCAGATATTGCTGGAACATTATGTTTCACACAATGCAAGAGAGGTATATGTCTGAGGGCTTGGATGCCTATCACTTAGTTGATCATCTATGCAGACTGCCTGCCACAATAAGAAATCTGTGTTCTTAATGTCTGACACCTTGTTTTTCCTGAAGCACAAAAGTACCAGCCAGAGCATTCATGATAAGAATAGTGGTGTCTTTATGGTCTTGCTGGCTCTACTTTATGTGAGTCATAATAATAGGGCTTTGTCAGAGTTGGTTTGTGATAATTCCCTTGACCTTCTTTTGAGACCATCTCCACCTACATGCAAAGCCCTTACCCATTCATCATACCTTCCTTAGGGATATAGTTGACCATTCGCTCTTCAGAACTGGCATGTTGCATTGGTTAGAACATTTTCCCTCTATTAATTCCTCAACTGATTTGTTTCCACTTATGTAGATTTTTACCATCTAGCATGTTTATTGAATTGTTCATTAATACTCTACACCATACCTATCTTTCCCCATGGGAGGGGTGCTATAAGGAGGTCAATCTGTTCCATTCTTTGTGGGAGTGTCCTCTGGTCAGACATTTTATAGTTGAGGGTTTGTAAATATGTTGAGAACCAGCTGGTGAACTATGTTCTTTTCAACCCTGCATGGACTATTGGGGTTTCTTCATGATAACCAGTGAATTACATGGGGCTGTAAGAAGCTTCTATTGGCCATTAGTACAGCAAGTAGAAAAACTATACTCCAAAATTGGATTCAAAGTGAACCGCCTTTTCAAGGAAAAGTCAAATGGAGTGGATTGAGAGAGTATGGGAGAGGGAACAACGTACAGATTTCTTCTTTGAGGTCTGGGAAAGTTAAATTGATACACTTCTCCTTGTCACCAGACAAATTCATAAGCGTGTACAACATACAATATGTTATGAGCTCTGGATGATTCATAACAGTCCTCCATCCAATTTCCCTCAATAAATTGTCACAGGTGCCTAAGTTCTTATTGATGTTCCTTTTACTCTTTTAGAGTAAGTTGGAAGCAGCTTCTTGATTGGTCGTATATCCTATACCACATTCATGTCATTTTGATATTTTCTTCATTATATAGCAGTATTATTTACTCATTGGTCTTCAGACTATTCTTGATGTGATGTTGGAGAGCATTGTACTGTACTTCAATAAACATACTTTGAAAATAAAATAAAAAGAATAGTGGTGTATTGGACAGGTGCACTATCTGCGGTGGGAGAGCCTTCTCATTTTTCTGCATCCAACCTGCTTGAGTCCTGGAACCTCCAGTCTGGTTTGTTTCACAGTTCACAAAGTAGGCATTCCAAATGAAGAAAAGAGAGATAACAAATCACTTGTGTTTTAAACAGTACTGTATATGTTCAAGCACCTCTACCTCCTTTCATTAACAAATATTTAATATTGATGTAACTAATAGTTTTTATAGTAGAGGTAAACAAAACTTGTGCCCCTTCCCTTCCAGTTTATGTATTCGTCAGAGAGTGCTGCCTCTGGGGGGGGTGGATGACAGATGTTCTTTGCTGTCAAAAGGGTTAAGTGGTATCAAGTGGGTATCACCCTGGTGCATGTGTGTATGGAAAAAAAACTCTGTACTCTGGTTCTTCAAAATTAAAAACATTTGGAAATGCTTTAAAACATAGGGTGTCTTCAAGCAAACAGGAAAAAAGTATCTCTATATTAAAGCATAGATTCTATATATATCTGTATAGAAATTGTCTATCTGAACAATTGCGAAATTGCACCTTTGGTCACAATTAAGCTTTTATGTGCTGAATAAACCTTCTCAAACAGGTATAGAGGTCAGATATAGTCTGTAGCCTTCATACACAACTTTAAATAAGCGCTATTACGTAGGGTATCTTGGTGCTGTTTCGGTGTGATGTAGGGATAATTCCTTAATAGAAGCAGCCCCTCTTTGAATGCTCCGAGGTGGGCGTTCCGCAGGTACTTCACTGCCAATAAACCGGCTGTGCCGTAATCCGCTCCCGATGCAGGCGTCTAACCATTTTCACGAATATTTAGCGACAAGGTTCTGAGATACAATGTGTTAATGAAGGAGACTGACACAGGACACTTCAAACAGGATAAGTATTTACTTAAGTTACAACAATGAAAAGCATACAAGAAAGAACAAGTTATACTCTTCTCTTTTCTCAGATGTTTAAGGTCTGTCCCGGATAATGGTCAGTTAAGAGTAGTTCAAAGAACAAAGTTCAGTCGTTTCCAGGGTTCCGTTTTATAACTCGGTCTGAGTTAAAAGCTGAAGTGGGTTTGTAGCAAAACTGATCCAGCTGCAGAGAGAACCAGCTCCAATCGGGACTAATTTGTTGTGTGCGGACCTCCAGACTTTATAGCATATCCTCAGGAACACACTAACATTGGGTGTAATTCAGACCTGATCGTAGCTGCAATTTTGTTAGCAGATGGGCAAAACCATGTGCGGTGCAGGGGAGGCAGATATAACATGTGCAGAGAGAGTTAATTAGATTTGGGTGGGGTGTGTTCAAAATTAAATCTAAATTGCAGTGTAAAAATAAAGCGGCCAGTATTTACTGTGCACAGAAACAAAATAACCCACCCAAATCTAACTCCCTCTGCACATGTTATATCTGCCTTCCTTACACTGCACATGGTTTTTCCCATCTGCTAACAAAATTGCTGCTACAATCCGGTCTGAATTACCCCCACTGTCTTGGGAACTGAAACAATATGTTTAAGAGAGATTTTTTTACCTACAGTGTCTGAAACCGGGGGCAGTGCGTGTTCAAGTGGAACAACCACCCCATAATGTACCTTAAACCTGACCAGTTACCCTTTTACACAGGCAGCAAAATAATACCCCAAACATTACTTACTAGACAGTTTCCATCAGCTGTCTACACTCCCTACTCCTATGCCTTTTCACATTGAACAACAAGCTGTGTCTTTCACCTTTTGACCCAAAGTGGGGCCTTATATTCCTCTGGTGTCTGTCTGCAAAACACAGAGATCCTATAAAGTACAAAATGATATTTCAGCATAAGAAATAAGCATACATGAACAAAATGGTGTCAAAAAGCATTTGAAAGTATCACCCCATACAAATTATTCAAGAGCATTGCTACACATATATATTCTGTAGTAAATATTTGTTTTTGTGCTTTACTTTAGATTTGGAGGTCTGCCTCGTCCACCTAAAATGGCCCGTCTTGATAGTGGTTTCCAAGATAACCAAGGTGGTGGCTTCCATGGAGGTTCCGGTTTAGGAGGAGGCAATCAAGCAGGTGGCTTCAGAGGAAGGAACCAACGAGGCGGATTCAGAGGCGAGGAACAAGATGCTGGTCTTAGAAGTGAGACACGAGGTGGCAGCCCCAGAGGCGGGACACAAGGTGGCTTCTCTAGAGGCGGGACACGAGATGGCGACACCAGAGGCAGGACACTGGATGGCGACTCCAGAGGCGGGACACTGGGTGGCGACACCAGAGGCTGGACACTGGGTGGCGACACCAGAGGCCGGACACTGGGTGGGGACACCAGAGGCCGGACACTGGGTGGGGACACCAGAGGCCGGACACTGGGTGGGGACACCAGAGGCCGGACACTGGGTGGGGACTCGAGAGGCGGGACACTGGGTGGGGACTCGAGAGGCGGGACACTGGGTGGGGACGCGAGAGGTGGGACACTGGGTGGGGACTCAAGAGACGGGACACAGGCTGGTTACTCAAGAGGCGGGACACAGGCTGGTTACTCAAGAGGCGGGACACAGGCTGGTTACTCAAGAGGCGGGACACAGGCTGGTTACTCAAGAGGCGGGACACAGGCTGGTTACTCAAGAGGCGGGACACAGGCTGGTTACTCCAGAGGCGGGACACAAGGTGGCTACTCCAGAGGCGGGACACAGGAGGTTGATAGTGGTTTCCAAGATAACCAAGGTGGTGGCTTCCATGGAGGTTCCGGCTCAGGAGGTGGCTCTAGTGGATCTGGCTATCAAGAGTTTATAGGTGGAGGCTCCAGGGGTGGCAATCAAGGAGGTGGCTTCAGAGGCCAGGAACAAGATGCTGGTCTTAGAAGTGGGACACTGGCTGGTGACTCCAGAGGCGGGACACTGGCTGGTGACTCCAGAGGCGGGACACTGGCTGGTGACTCCAGAGGCGGGACACTGGCTGGTGACTCCAGAGGCGGGACACTGGCTGGCGTCTCCAGAGGCGGGACACTGGCTGGCGTCTCCAGAGGCGGGACACTGGCTGGCGTCTCCAGAGGCGGGACACTGGCTGGCGTCTCCAGAGGCGGGACACTGGCTGGCGTCTCCAGAGGCGGCACACTGGCTGGCGTCTCCAGAGGCGGCACACTGGCTGGCGTCTCCAGAGGCGGCACACTGGCTGGCGTCTCCAGAGGCGGCACACTGGCTGGCGTCTCCAGAGGCGGCACACTGGCTGGCGTCTCCAGAGGCGGCACACTGGCTGGCGTCTCCAGAGGCGGCACACTGGCTGGCGTCTCCAGAGGCGGCACACTGGCTGGCGTCTCCAGAGGCGGCACACTGGCTGGCGTCTCCAGAGGCGGCACACAGGAGGTTGATAGTGGTTTCCAAGATAACCAAGGTGGTGGCTTCCATGAAGGTTCCAGCTTAGGAGGTGGTTCTAGTGGATCTGGCTATCAAGAGTTTATAGGTGGAGGCTTCAGGGGTGGCAATCAAGGAGGTGGCTTCAGAGGCCAGGAACAAGATGCTGGTCTTAGAAGTGGGACACAGGGTGGCTACTCCAGAGGCGGGACACAGGGTGGCTACTCCAGAGGCGGGACACAGGGTGGCTACTCCAGAGGCGGGACACTGGGTGGCGACTCCAGAGGCGGGACACTGGCTGGTTACTCCAGAGGCGGGACACTGGCTGGTTACTCCAGAGGCGGGACACTGGCTGGCGACTCCAGAGGCGGGACACTGGCTGGCGACTCCAGAGGCGGGACACTGGCTGGCGACTCCAGAGGCGGGACACTGGCTGGCGACTCCAGAGGCGGGACACTGGCTGGTTACTCCAGAGGCGGGACACTGGCTGGCGACTCCAGAGGCGGGACACTGGCTGGCGACTCCAGAGGCGGGACACTGGCTGGTTACTCCAGAGGCGGGACACTGGGTGGCTACTCCAGAGGCGGGACACAGGAGGTTGATAGTGGTTTCCAAGATAACCAAGGTGGTGGCTTCCATGGAGGTTCCGGCTCAGGAGGTGGCTCTAGCGGATCTGGCTATCAAGAGTTTATAGGTGGAGGCTTCAGGGGTGGCACTCAAGGAGGTGGCTTCAGAGGAGGGAACCAAGGTGGCGGTTTCAGAGGTGAGGGACAAGATGCTGGTCTTAGAAGTGGGGCACAAGGTGGCTACTCCAGAGGCGGGACACAAGGTGGCAACTCCAGAGGTGGGACACAGGAGGTTGATAGTGGTTTCCAAGATTACCAAGGTGGTGGATTCCATGGAGGTACCGGCTCAGGAGGTGGCTCTAGTGGATCTGGCTATCAAGAGTTTATAGGTGGAGGCTTCAGGGGTGGCAATCAAGGAGGTGGCTTCAAGGGAGGGAACCAAGGTGGCGGATTCAGAGGCGAGGTACAAGATGCTGGTCTTAGAAGTGGTACACAAGGTGGCTATTCCAGAGGCGGGACACAAGGTGGCTACTCCAGAGGTGGGACACAGGAGGTTGATAGTGGTTTCCAAGATAACCAAGGTGGTGGCTTCCATGAAGGGGCCGGCTCAGGAGGTGGCTCTAGTGGATCTGGCTATCAAGAGTTTATAGGTGGAGGCTTCAGGGGTGGCAATCAAGGAGGTGGCTTCAGGGGAGGGAACCAAGGTGGCGGATTCAGAGGCGAGGAACAAGATCCTGGTCTTAGAAGTGGGACACAAGGTGGCTACTCCAGAGGTGGGACACAAGGTGGCTACTCCAGAGGCGGGACACAGGAGGTTGATAGTGGTTTCCAAGATATCCAAGGTGGTGTCTTCCATGGAGGTTCCGGCTCAGGAGGTGGATCTGGCTATCAAGAGTTTATAGGTGGAGGCTTCAGGGGTGGCAATCAAGGAGGTGGCTTCAGAGGAGGGAACCAAGGTAGTGGATTCAGAGGCGAGGAACAAGATGCTGGTCTTAGAAGTGGGACCCAAGGTGACAGCCCCAGTGGCGGGACCCAAGGTGACAGCCCCAGTGGCGGGACCCAAGGTGACTGCCCCAGTGGCGGGACCCAAGGTGACGGCCCCAGTGGCGGGACCCAAGGTGACGGCCCCAGTGGCGGGACCCAAGGTGACGGCCCCAGTGGCGAGACCCAAGGTGACTGCCCCAGTGGCGGGACCCAAGGTGACGGCCCCAGTGGCGGGACCCAAGGTGACAGCCCCAGTGGCGGGACCCAAGGTGACAGCCCCAGAGGCGAGACCCAAGGTGACAGCCCCAGAGACGGGACCCATGGTGACAGCCCCAGAGGCTGGACACAGGAGGTTGATAGTGTTTTCCAAGATAACCAAGATGGTGGCTTCCATGGAGGTTCTGGTTCAGGAGGTGGTTCTAGTGGATCTGGCTATCAAGAGTTTATAGGTGGAGGCTACAGGGGTGGCAATCAAGGAGGTGGCTTCAGAGGTGGAAACTAAGGTGGCGGTTTGAGGCTGAAATCAAGTTTGGTGGATAATGAGGTGGTTTATAGTTTTGGAGTAAACTACCAAGGAGGAGGACCTAAAACCAGTCAAGTGGTGGGTTCTGAGGACTTTTTATGTATATTTTTTCTTTACCCTGTGTGTTCCAAAATTTTAAGCAGTGGAAATGTTTTTTGCATGTTGTTGCTTTGACAACCAGTAAATACAGCCTTTGTACAATTATTGTTTACTTTCAGTTTTTGTATTTGCTTTTTAACTTGATTTGATTGTAGGCAAAAAAATAAACCTTAGAAAACTTACTTTCTAATAAATCCTGATTTTTATAAATTCAGAATCCTTGTTTGTTTTTAAAATAAAGTATATTTTTTGCTTTCATAAAGTAGTTTGGTGAAACAAAGAAATACAATACAAAACCGAAACAGACATACAGTATTAAGAGCAGAAACAAAATACAATGAAGCTTGCTATAATCTGTTTAAGCAATGCACGTTTCATACACCTAATCCCCAGTTTAAAGGGGTATGGATGATAAGGTCGACACCAAAAAGGTGGTTGCAATATTTTTTTATTTTTTTTTTGTACAGATTATTCTGTACAGTAACCGGAAACGCCAATTAATGCACTGCATCCCCTTGCATGGCTCGCTTAACTTGCCATACTGCAGGCAAGGTACCTCGCTGCACATGGTACAGGTTACTATTCCCAATCTTAGTCCACGTGGATGGTAAAGTATGAGAGATCATAAACACTGTTGACCTAATGCATGTTGACCATTAGTGGTTGACATAATTGACTGTCACCCTAATTAAGGTCAACCTAACATTTGGATACTGTTTAGAGAGCTATAAAAAAAAAAAAAAACAGCACAAATCCAAAAAAGTGCAAATGAGCATTGGGAAGAACTGGTCAATCGTGTACGCCCCCAGCACAAATAGCAAATTCCCCAGCAAGTGAAAACACATACTATACCTATAGGTACACCAATATATTCTGAAACTTGTGTGGTGCCTTGCGGCTAGTGCGCAGTATTGTCTGCATGGTGGTAGTAACCAGTGCTTTCCACTTATTCACCTCAGAGGCTGCATACGCCATACAACACCTGCCAAAAATAGCTTTATCCAGAGTCCCCAAACCAAATACATATTTGTATATATCTTTGGACAAATTTTCCTCTAAGGTAAGGACAAAAAGACAGGTACAGTATGTAAGGGACACAAGGCAGTTAAAGTATGATACAGATTCAGAACTGTCCCCAAAAATGAGCCACCTCTAAACAGTCCCACAAAGAACATCCCGCAGCCCCACACTTCAGGCATTCTGCGGTACTCCTAACTCATGCAGAGCAAACCATCTGGCATGCAGTAAACACTGTGGCTTATGTATAAATTTACCTTATGGAACTTAGCATATTTGATACTTCCCAGCATTTTAGGCCACTCATCTGACGTGTTACCTAAATCCTACTCCCACAGAGCCCTAAGAGGCATCGTATATCAAGAAGGTAACAATGCATTAAGAGTATTTAAACTGGGTTAACCGAGCATGTCTCAACTGCAGGTACAGATAAAAAGCAGTTACCAATAGCATATTCAGATTTAAGTTAATTAAAGGTTTCTATCCTGACATTTAGCTGTAGAATAGAAAAGAAAATCCTCTTGTGGCGCTGCTAAATGGAGCAGCAATGTGTGGTACAAAAATAGGTCACCAACCTATACAACAATATGTAATGGAAAAAGTACAACCTCACTTTCTGCGCTCCAAATGTCCCCTTGATTGTATAGTTCTCACCAAGATAATGGTGTTACATGAAACAGAAAAAACATAGAACTGTATCAACGCGTTTCGACGCTCGACGGCATCTTTATCAAGATTCAACTGTGTATATAACACTGATGTGCAGCCTCTCCTGTATTGTCAGCTGTTAAATCTTGATAAAGACGTCGTCGAGCGTCGAAACGCGTTGATGCAGTGCCATATTGATGTTCAAACCTGTCACATTCATGGAGGGGAACTTATGACATATTGATACCCGAGTCATATTTTGTCAGCTGGTTTCCATCCCAGTTTTCTTCCATGGTATGGCTGGTCGTCTATTTGTATTTTATTCCTAATAAAGGGGTTTGCTTTGCCCTAATTGGATCCCTTTTTTAATTTTTTTATTCATTGTACGAGTGATATTCATCTTCACCATATTGGTTAAAGAAGAAAGAAATCACTTCCAACAAAGAAACCTTTGTGTTTCGCTTATACAAGTAAGCATACATGTGTGAATTCCGGGTTCCGTTGGCATGACCTCACTTTGGGTGATCCTATAAGAAGGTGGACGTTTGAATTCTCTCTGGGATAATTCTCCATCACCTATTCTTCCCCTCCACACAGTGAAAAGAACTATTTTACATAGACAGTATCACACTATGTTGTGTTCTATGTTTTTCTATTTCATGTAATACCATTATCTTGTAGAGAACTATACAATCAAGGGGACATTTGGAGCGCAGAAAGTGAGGCTGTACTTTTTCCATTACATTTAAATTCAGCTGACCTACCCTGCAAACACATAAATGTGCCCAAAAAATAAATCTTTAAATTTGTCCACAAAAAATAACTGGGCAGCATATAAACCTCATGTAACAGCGGACAAAGTGCCTGGGCACTGTCTGGACCCCCGACAGTGTCAAAGTTAAAAAATCAGCGGGTCTGAAGCGTGCCAGTAAGGAGGCGGGGCTTAGCCCACACAGCCCGGCGCCATTTCTCTTCACATGGCTGCAGAGACGCTCGTCCTTCCTCACACTGCTGTAACAAGAAACGGGGGAGGGGGGGGGGGGGTGCACAGCGATTTTGGTGCATTATACTAGTTTATAAAAGCGCTGCAGGTCTGGGACATTGTCTGTAGTGGTCAGACCGGGTTTGGGGCGCTGGGGTGTGGGCTGGCTATATCTCCCTCTGTGTCTCTGACGGGCTTTGCTGTAGGTCTGTCCCCTATAGGCCCAGTGTGTCTGCGTGTGGTAGGTGCACGTGTTTCGGCATGTCTGAAGCGGAGTGCTCCTCCCAGGAGGAGACTGTGTTGGGGACACAAAAGGCTGTGGGAGTGACCCTGTCTGCACCGCCAACACTGGATTGGGTGAATGTTTTGAGTGCTTTGACTGCAAATGTGGCTCTGATTAATAAAAGATTGGATAAATCTGAGTCTCAGAACCAGGCTTGGAAGAAATCCGTAGAGGATGTGTTGTTTCAAGTCCAGACCCCTTCGGGGTCACAAAAACGTTCATTTGCCCAGCTGGCAGACACGGATACCAACACGAACACTGACTCAAGTGTGACTATAGTGATGCCAGATTAGATCCAAAACTGGCAAAGAGCATTCAGTGCATGATTGTGGCTATAAAAGATGTATTACATACAGTATCACTGAGGACCCTGCTATTCCTGATACTAGGGTCTGTATGTTTAAGGGGAAGAAACCTGAGGTAACTTTTCCTCCCCATCATGAACTGAACTCGCTTTGTGAAAAGGTTTGGGAAAATCCTGACAAAAAGTTTGATTCCCAAAAGGATTGTAGTGGTGTATCCGTTTCCCTCTGGGGATAGGGATAAATGGGAGTCACCCCCCATTGTGGACAAAGCTTTATCACGGCTGTCCAAAAAGGTGGCTCTTCCATCCCCTGACACGGCAGCCCTAAAGGATCCTGCGGATCGTAGGCAGGAAAATACATTGAAATCCATTTATATCTCCACGGGTACACTACTCAGACCAACCATTGCATCTGTGTGGGTGAGTAGTGCTATCGAAAAATGGGCAGATAACCTGACATCTGAATTGGATACCCTCGATAGGGATAACATTCTCCTGACGCTAGGTCATATCAGGGACGCTGCAGTCTACCTAAAGGAAGCTGCGAGATATATTGGGTTCACAGGCCAATGCCATGGCAGTCTCAGCTAGGAGAGCATTGTGGATTCATCAATGGAATGCTGATGCTGACTCCAAAAAAGCTTTGGAGTCTCTACCGTATAAAGGTGGTGTATTGTTTGGTGACGGCCTCGCTGAGTTGGTATCTACGGCTACCGCGGGTAAGTCATCATTTTTACCTTATATGTCTGCACCACAAAAGAAAGCACACCAGTATCAGATGCAGTCCTTTCGACCCTATAAATACAGAAAAGGCAGAGGGTCTTCCTTCCTTGCTACTAGAGGAAAGGGTAAGTGGTGGCCGGTTCCCAGGGCAGAAGTCCCCCCCTGCTTCTGCCAAGTCCAACGCATGACGCTGGGGCTCCTCTGCGGGAGTCCGCACCGGTGAGGGCACGTCACAGGCTCTTCAGTCAGTTCTGGGCTTGTTTGGGCCTAGACCCATGGGTTTTAGAAATAGTGTCCCAAGGGTACAAACTGGAGTTTTAAGATGTCCCCCCTCACCGACTTTTTAAATCCGCCTTACCAGCTTCTCTTCCAGACAGGGAAGTGGTATGCGCCGCAATACAAAAATTGTCACAATCAAGTCATTGTCAGGGTTCCCCCATCGCAACAGGGAGAAGGCTTTTATTCGAGCCTGTTTTTGGTTCCGAAGCCAGATGGCTCAGTCAGACCAATCCTGAACCTCAAATTCCTCAATTTCTACCTTAAAAAAAATTCAAAGGAATCTCTCCGGACTGTGATATCCAGTCTGGAGGAGGGGGATTTTACGGTGTCGGTAGACATAAAGGATGCCTACTTACATGTTCCCATTTATCCCCCACAGGCTTACCTGAGGTTTGCAGTTCAGGATTGTCATTACCAATTTCAGACTTTGCCGTTTGGTCTGTCCACAGCTCCGAGGGTTTTCACCAAAGTAGTGGCCAAAATGATGGTACTCCTGCGCAAACAAGGAGTCACAATTATCCCGTACTTGGATAATCACCTGATAAAGGCGAGATCCAGGGACCAATTACTGCAGAACATTACGCTATCCCTGACAATTCTGCAGCAACATGGTTGGCTCCTAAACTTGCCAAAATCGCAGTTGGTTCCGACAAGACGGCTGTCGTTTTTGGGAATGATTCTGGACACAGAATTACAGAGAGTTTTTCTTCCAGTGGAAAAGGCTCTGGAAATTCAGAACCTGGTCAAACAAATTCTGAAACCAACAAGAGTATCGATCCATCAATGCACTCTGTTGCTGGGGAAGATGGCAGCGGCCTACGAGGCCATTCAGTTTGGCAGATTCCATACCAGAGTGTTTCAGTGGGACCTATTGGACAAGTGGTCCGGGTCCCATCTGCACATGCACCGAAGGATAACCCTGTCCTCCAAGACCAGAATCTCACTCCTGTGGTGGCTACACAGCTCTCACCACCTAGAGGGATGCAGGTTTGGGGTCCAGGACTGGATCGTAGTGACCACGGATGAGAAATTCCGAGGCTGGGGAGCAGTCACGCAGGGGGAAAGCTTCCAGGGAAAATGGTCAAGCCAGGAAATGTCTACACATAAACGTGCTGGAGTTACGGGCCATTCACAACTGCCTTCTGAAAGCGGAACATTTTCTTCGCAACCGGCCCGTCTTAATTCAGTCGGACAACATAACGGCAGTAGCGTATGTAAACCGCCAGGGCGGAACGAAGAGCAGAGCTGCAATGGCAGAGGCCACAAAGGTGCTCCGTTGGGCGGAAAGGCATGCAAGCGCTCTGTCAGCGATCTTCATTCCAGGAGTAGACAACTGGGAGGCAGACTTCCTCAGCAGACACGATCTCCATCCAGGAGAGTGGGGTCTCTATCAAGAGGTTTTTGCAGAAGTGACAGGTCTTTGGGGAATTCCTCAAATAGACATGATGGCGTCTCGCCTCAACAAGAAACTTTGGAGATATTGTTCCAGATATTGTTCCAGGTCGAGAGACCCTCAAGCAATAGCAGTGGACGCCCTAGTGACACCGTGGGTGTTTCCTCCGCTTCCGCTCATTCCAAAAGTGATAAAGATCAAACGATCCTCATTGTTCCAGATTGGCCAAGTAGGGCTTGGTATACAGATCTTCAGGAATTACTCATAGGAGATCCCTGGCCTCATCCTATGAGGGAGGATCTGTTACATCAGGGGCCACCGCGACTTTGTTTGACGGCTTGGAGGTTGAACGCCGGATCCTAGCCCGAAAGGGTATACCCAAGGAAGTCATCCCTACTATTATTCAGGCCAGGAAAGGAGTAACGTCTAAACATAACCACCGTATTTGGAGAAAATACGTGTCTTGGTGTGAATCCAAGAAAGCTTCTACGGAAGAATTTCAGTTAGGACGTATTCTCCATTTTTTTATAAGCCGGTGTGGACGCGGGCCTAAAGTTGAGCTCAATTAAAGTTAAAATTTCGGCTTTATCAGTTTTCTTCCAAAAACAATTGGCCTCACTTCCAGAAGTTCAGACCTTTGTGAAACCTCCTTTTGTGCCCCCTGTGGCACCATGGGATCTTAACGTGGTGTTGCAGTTCCTTCAATCTCATTGGTTTGAACCTTTACAGGAGGTAGAGTTGAAATTTCTTTCTTAGAAAGTGGTCATGCTGTTGGCCTTGGCATCCGCAAGGCGGGTGTCAGAATTGGCGGCCTTGTCTCACAAGAGCCCTTATTTGATCTTCCATGAAGATAGAGCAGAATTAAGGACTCGTCAGCAGTTTCTGCCGAAAGTGGTGTCATCGTTCCATTTAAACCAAGCTATTGTGCTGCCAGTGTCTACTGATGCCTTGCTGGATTCGAAGCTTCTCAATGTAGTAAGAGCTTTGAAAATTTATGTCGCCAGAACGGCTCACCTTAGGAAAACAGAGGCTCTGTTTGTCTTGTATGCTCACAATAAAATTGGGGCTCCTGCTTCCAAGCAGACTATTTCGCGCTGGATCTGTCATACAATTCAGCAGGCTCATTCTACGGCTGGATTGCCGTTACCGAAATCGGTGAAGGCCCATTCTACCAGGAAGGTGGGCTCGTCCTGGGTGGCTGCCCAGGGGGTCTCGGCATTACAACTTTGCCGAGCTGCTACTTGGTCGGGTTCGAACACCTTTGCGCAGTTCTACAAATTTGATACCCTGGCTAAAGAGGACCTCATGTTTGGTCAATCGGTGCTGCAGAGTCATCTGCACTATCCTGCCCGTTCTAGAGCTTTGGTATAAACCCCATAGTTCTTGATGTGACCCAGCATCCTCTAGGATGTATGAGAAAATAGGATTTTAATACCTACCGGTAAATCCTTTTCTCTTAGTACGTAGAGGATGCTGGGCGCCCGTCCCAGTGCGTACTGTATCTGCAGTTGTTAGTTGTGGTTACACACATGTTGTTTGGTTTATGGTCAGCCTGTTGCTGATGTTGTTCATGCCGTTGACTTGCGTTGTGTTTTGTACGGCGTGCTTGAGGTGTGAGCTGGTATGTATCTCACCTTAGTTTAACTATATAAATCCTTTTCCTCGAAATGTCCGTCTCCCTGGGCACAGTTCCTATAACTGGAGTCTGGAGGAGGGGCATAGAGGGAGGAGCGAGTTCACACCCCTTTGAAGGTCTTAAAGTGCCCAGGTCTCCTGTGGATCCTGTCTATACCCCATGGTTCTTGATGTGACCCCAGCATCCTCTACGGACTAAGAGAAAATGATTTACCGGTAGGTATTAAAATCCTGTTTTCTCTAGCATCCATAAGGGATATTGGGGACAGATTAGAACGATGGGGTATAGACTGGTCGAAAGGAGCCTGTGCACTTTAAATTTCTTCAACTGGGTGTGCTGTCTCCACCCCTCTATGCCTTCTCCCACAGGTCAGTTTTAAAAAAAGTGCCCTCATGAGAGGATGCACACTCTGCAAGCTCCAGAGTTTTTTCTTCAATTTCTTTTAAAGTTTTATTTATTTCTGTATGCTGTTTGGGCAACAGCGTATCTGCACCGAGGGGGTAGGGGGTATGGTCACCGGCCTCTTGAGGTGCAGAGTCGCTTCCCCGCCGCAGGACCACCGTCCTGAGGGGCTGTTTGTTCAGCGGGGCATGGCGTCTTGGCTGTCGCAGCCATAGCATGCCGCACGCCCCTAACACTGCCTGAAGGGGATCATCAGTGGCGAGAACACGCCGGGGATCCTGCTAGGTGGGTCCCCTGGTTTAATGTTCAGCTGAAGCGTGGGTGAGGCTATAGGCCCTGTGTGAGACTGGCTAATATAAGTTGTACCAAGCATTTATGACCTAGCCAGTATAAATATTCAACAGTATCCCTGGCACCATGGTGGGGGGTGGAGCTACACGAGAGCGGGATCAGATGCATTTTGGCACCTTCCTTTGCATAGCAGCAGCAGCCTCAACAGCTGCTCCATAACAGTCCTTGGATCGCTGGTACCGGGTGTAGAAGGGGAGAGCTGCTATATTTGTGCACAATTAACATCCCTCTGAGGGATTTTTTCATATTACAGTCTCACTGTTGTTTACACCTATAAAACACTGACAGCCTCACTGGGGTCCTCTTTCCTGTGTCTCCTCTCACATGCAATAGGGCAGGCTTGTAATATATTTCTCTTACGTCCTAGAGGATGCTGGGGTCCATATTAGTACCATGGGGTATAGACGGGCCCATTAGAAGCCATGGGCACTTTAAGACTTTAATAGTGTGGGCTGGCTTCTCCCTTTATGCCCCTCCTACCAGACTCGGTTTAGAAAATGTACCTGGTGGAGCTGGTCACAGCTAGGGGAGCTCCTAGAGCTTTTCTGGTTTTATTGTTTAAGATGTTAGGCACAGGGAGGCTGCTGGCAACAGCCTCCCTGCTTAGTGGGACTTAGCGGGGGAGTAGTGTCCAACACTCAGAGGTTAATGGCCACTATCTCTGCTGACAGGACATTAAGCTCCTGAGGGTGATTATCGTTAGCCCCCAAGGCGACCGCTTACTCGCGCTGCTTGCCGCCACCACCTAACAGCCAGAAGATCTCGGTGGTGAGTGTGACACTAGTGACCCGACAAGCGAGGAGCAGGTGTGTATGGCGGCAACAGGGTGGGTGCGCAGTACTGACACTGTGCTCCGCAAGGCTCAGCGGTACATCAGGTGCGGCTCTGTGAGGGGCACCCTGGGCCAGCGCAAATACCCTCAAAACTGGTCATTTCTACTATCGGGCATTAGTTCTGCTACTAGTTTATAATAACTCAGCCCAGTAACTCAGCCCAGTATAATCCAGTAAAGTGTGGTAAGATGCGCCATGTTTGGGGGCAGAGCTTCTCAGGGCGGACCCAGCAGCTCACCAGCGCCACTTTCTTCCTGCAGTTCATCGCTGACAGGGAGCGCTTACCCTCCACACAACTCCAGCTATCGTGTGCGGTACCAGGGGGTTGTAGAAGGGGGGGGGAGACTGTAATTTACTGTGTTATCTATTAAGGGGACACAGCGCCAGTCAGTTACTGTCACTGCATACTGGGGCGCTGTGTGTGCTGGCTCCAATCTCTGTTTCTCTGAAGGTACTTGGGGGAAACTGTGTCTGACATTTTCTTGTGTGTGTGTGTATCCAGGGACTCTGTGTCTTGTGCGACAGAATATATACATTATGGTAAGAACTTACCGTTGATAACTGTATTTATCTGGCTGGGTCCACAGGATAACATTGGGATATTGTCGAGCGACAGCGAAAATGGCACCAACACGGTCACGAGCTTTCTGGCCTCCCAGGATGCATTGGGGCCTCCACTATATAGTCCCGCCCACTGACTCAGTCAGATCAGTTTTTTGCTTGGTGCGGCAGGAAGCCGCATGGTCACAGGGCTGCTGTGAATAAAGCAGCCTAAAGCTTTTATTATTTTATTTTTATAGACTTACTATATTTTTTAGAGCGACTTATCTTAACAGCGTCTTAAACGCATATTAGAAAGAGTCGCTCCAACAACTCCCCACCGGGTCGCAACAACGCTTACCTTTGGGTATCAGTGCTGTCTCGACGGGCGTCTGTGTCGGATGTTCTAGCAGGTCCAGCAGACGTAACCAGGCTGTGGCCGGAGCATGGGGAGACGGTGAGTCTATGGACTTCCTCTTACTAGAGGGGTCAGGACACAGCTACACTGATTTGGTGGAGACTACAAACAGTGTGTTGATGCGCCGAACATCTCGAGTGAGACAGCGCTACGCTCTGGGGATCATAGGCGCCAGGACTAGGTAGAGGCCGCGATCCTGGCAGTTTAAGTCAACGGGGGGATTCAGACGCTCTCCTGGCCGTCCCTCCTCCGAGTTCATGGCCAGTTCCCGCGTGTCTCTCGTTTCATGAACTAAATGACCTCAGTTCCGGCTCAGACGCTACCACGGGGGTACTCGGTCGCAGCTTAGACGCTGCGGTTGTGTACTCTGGATATAAACCCGCCCAGACCGAGTTGCCGGCCTTAGCGTCTGCATACACGTGGAAGTCGCTCAGCGTCTGTGTCCGTTATCCGTTATCAAGAGCGGCAGTGTACACCAGTAGCGTCTGAATCCACTCAGCGTCTTACGAGCGTATTTGTTTGGATATGGAAGTGTGGTGAGTCTTCCTGTATCCTGCTCTCTGGAGGCAGGGTATACAGTACTAGAAATTCTCTCTACTTCTTCTTAGTATGCATTGTTAATTTTTAGTACCTATTGCATAAGAGACCTGTATATTACTGTGTTTTCTGCATGTTATGTTGAAAATAGAACCAGTTAAAACAGAAGTACAATTTTCCTTCTTATGCATAAGTTATTATGGAGGTTGTATTCTCATATGACAATGTCTAATGCTTTAACATGTGACTGACTTTTCTGTGTAATGTCAGTCCTGTTCTGACCCTCAAATCAGGTGCACTGTGGTCAGATTGATCTCACCTCCTATATACTGACATATAGGGTGTTCTTCAGTCACAAAGTGTGTAGTCGATAACAGGTTAATACCATGTCTGTGAGCGGCAAAAGTGATGAGGAGAATTTAGCAAGCACTCCTATAGCCCTAACATGCTTATCTTGTAAGTCAGGGGTAATTGATATGAATCAATTGGTCACTTATGAGGGTTTGTGTGCAAACTGTTTCGCTTTTCAGCGAAGTAAAAAACAGGAGTTGGTTCAACCACCAACAGAGCCACCATGGAATATGTTCGCAAAGACTCTGTCTTTAATAGCGGACAGGTTAGCTCCGGTAGCACCACCTCAAGGGTTAGGTTACACTATGAACCCATACATGCAGCTCCCCTCCTATGGTTTGGTTCCAGTAGCCTCTACAAGCAACCAAGGGGCAGGTAAGACTAAGACAGATACGTCTGTGTGGCAGACTACACAAGATGATACATCGGCTGATGATGAGGAAACAATAGATTCAACTCCGTATGATGATCAGTCGCAGAGCTTTAGTTCAGAAGATGTAGCTGAACTTATTAATGCCGTGAAGACTGTGCTTTCTTTGGAAGAGCCAGCCAAGACAGCGTTAAAAGCAAAAGCACCTATATTTAAACAAACAAAATCAGTGAAAGCTGAATTTCCAGCGTCAGATGAGTTGACGGAAATGATGGATGAGTCTTGGGCAGCGCCCAGTAAAAAGTATAAGATTCCTAAGAGATGGGATTCTTATTATCCATTTCCTGCTGGGGATTGTTCGAAGAGAGAAGTTCCTCCAAAAGTAGATGCACATGTTCTGCGACTCGTGCATAAATCTGCTTTACCACTGTCATCTACCTCTTTGAATGATGTCACAGACAGAAGGGTAGAGAGCCTTTTGAAAAATATTTTTTCTCTAGTAGGAGCAGTGGTAAGACCTGCTGTGGCTTCGGCCTGGGTAGTAAAGGCTATGGGCGAATGGATAGAGGAACTAGAGAACAGCATCCCTTCTCCTACTGGGGAGCAAGAGGATCGTTTTTGCCGTTTAAGACAATCTGCCCAGTATTTGGAAGAAGCAGCAATTGATGTAGGTACAGTTGCTTCTAAAGCTTCAGCCTTGACAGTAGTCGCTCGTCGAGCAATTTGGCTACGTACCTGGAAGGCAGATGCGGAATCCAAGAAAGAATTGGAAAAATTGCCTTTTGTGGGTAATATATTATTTGGAAAACCTTTATCGGATTTCCTAGAATCAGAGGCTGAATCGAAAAAGGTCAGATTTCCGGCTACCTATAACCCTAAGTCCAAGGGTTTAAAATTTTGCTGGCAAAGCAAAAGCTACAGAGGAGCCTAAACAACCCCAGTTTAAATCCAGGGGTAGGAAGCAGTGGGCTAGCAAAAAGCCAGCTTCCAAACCTGAACAGAAACCCTCAGCCTGAAGAGACGGGCCTCCGCCTGGAGGATTCCAGGGTTGGGGGCCGACTCCTTCAATTTGCACACATATGGCAACAGTCAACAGCAGATGCCTGGGTGCAGAAGGTAGCATCTCAGGGGTATGGGTTCCCATTCAGGAGGCAGCCTCCTCAAAGATTTTTTTGCACCAGCCCATCTCGTATAGAGTCGAAGGCCAATGCCCTGCAAGAAGCAGTCCAAAAATTACTGCAGTCAGGTGTGATTGTCCCAGTACCTCCATCACAAAAGGGACAGGGGTATTACTCCAATCTACTTCTAATCCAGAAACCAAATGGGTCATATCGACCAATTCTAAATCTGAAAATGTTGAACAAATACATATGGATCCCGAAGTTCCACATGGAGACGTTACGCTCCATAATGTTGGCTATGGAACCGGGAAATTACATGGTATCTCTGGATGTACGGGATGCTTACCTACATGTGCCTATAGCAGTGTTACCTCAGGTTTGCCATCCTCCAGGAACATTTCTAGTTCCAAGCTCTGTCTTTCGGGCTAGCTACAGCACCCAGGGTGTTTACCAAGATCATGGTGGTTATGGCAGCTTGTCTGCGCAAGCAGGGGATAAGAATATTCCCATACCTCGGCGACCTGTTAATTAGCACAATCGCAAGACTTACTGTTGAGCCATCTTCAACAGACGATAGTTTGTTTACAGAGACACGGGTGGCTCATTAATTGGGAGAAGTCGTCCCTGAATCCGTCACAGCGGATGGTTCATTTGGGGGCCATATTGGATTCAGACTGAATGTCAATATTACCTTTCAACACAAAGCTACACCTTTAAACACACCTTTACCAGGGAGCTGCTGCGGTCGCTAGCTCACGCTACGTACTTCGTACGCTATTTGCACACAGAGTCCCGTACCGTGTACGCACTTAGCGTACAAACGCCGCACTGCGGGTACAAAGTACACGCAGTGCATTCGCACCCACTTAATGCACCTTAAAACCTTATACAGTTATGCAATGCAATGATATGATTACACTTTAAACCTTATGCAGCAAAGCTCTGCAATGATGTTACACCTTAAACCTTAAGTAGCGCTGACTGTATAAAGTACCCGCAGTGCGTACACCTTATCAATACTTATAAACCTTATACAGTTAAATACGCTTTAAACCCTTGCAGGAAAGTGAGGACACAACAGCGGTTTGTAGTTGAAACCACAGGGTTCTAAGGCCACCGTGGATTATTCCAAAAGGTAAACAGTACAAATTATACACTACAGGCTAACAAGATAAATCTAAACAGAATAATGGCTACAGTCAATGTACACACGTGTGAATATTCGCAAGCGCTTCCCGGATCCGGTCCTCCGCTAATCAGGTTGAAAGCGTTAAGAGTCTGTGATAGTGACCTGGCCTGCAGCTCGCTCTTTATTCAGTAGATCAAGGCATAATACAATAGACACTATGCTCTTCTTCCATTGGTTAGGGGGTGGGACATGTCCTGTGCACCGGGGACCATTGGTCAGTTCAAGAAGTGGGCGATGGCTAGGACTTGAGATGTGGTTTCTGTTGTTTACATCCGAGTTCCCGCCCCATGATCAGTTAAACCCATCACATTAATCATAAATCTGGTATTATTAATAACTTAATGAGGTAAGATTTAATAATGTTCTTATTCCCACCAGATTAATGTTTACGTGACTCTGAACAATATGATTCCACACATGATATGATTATTTCAATCTTCAAGATATACATATATCCACATATACATATATATATACATATATATATATATATATATATATGGAGTGAAAAAGATTCTTGTGGGAGCCAATCAGCCTTTAAAGTAACAATATTTAAAAGATATTTTTATTCATACATAAACCAAAGGTATTTATAACCCAAAAGTTCGTTATTGGTACAATTATCTAAAAATTCAATAAAACAATTTTACAATCTTATACAAAGACATTTTTGGTTGATATGAGGAATTTACAATCAGGTGATCACAATCAGGGCTTGAATGAGACGTGTATCCAACCAGATGCTTGTGGTGGTGGTTTTGTTAACCCAATAATGCGAAACCCAATGCGTTTCGTCCGTTAGGACTTCATCAGGGGTTTACAATCAGTTTTTATGATAAAGTGATTTACCACTGGTTGAGACAGGTTTAAATTCTCAATGTTACATTCAGTCACACGTTCTTTTCAGATGATATGGAATCTAAATAGGCTTCATCAGAACAGAAAATTTACAATTAGGTAGAAGTCAGAAGTTGTAATTTTCCTAATTTCCTGTGTTCCTGTGAGGTTGTGCTTGTTCCTGAAGAAAAGGAATAGTGCGGTTCAAGATTGGAGATCTCTAAAGAACCCCATTTTGGTGATATTGATTGAAGCAGAGGTGGATTATAGGGTTCCTCTCTCCTTGAGGAAATTAGGAAAATTACAACTTCTGACTTCTACCTAATTGTAAATTTTCTGTTCTGATGAAGCCTATTTAGATTCCATATCATCTGAAAAGAACGTGTGACTGAATGTAACATTGAGAATTTAAACCTGTCTCAACCAGTGGTAAATCACTTTATCATAAAAACTGATTGTAAACCCCTGATGAAGTCCTAACGGATGAAACGCATTGGGTTTCGCATTATTGGGTTAACAAAACCACCACCACAAGCATCTGGTTGGATACACGTCTCATTCAAGCCCTGATTGTGATCACCTGATTGTAAATTCCTCATATCAACCAAAAATGTCTTTGTATAAGATTGTAAAATTGTTTTATTGAATTTTTAGATAATTGTACCAATAACGAACTTTTGGGTTATAAATACCTTTGGTTTATGTATGAATAAAAATATCTTTTAAATATTGTTACTTTAAAGGCTGATTGGCTCCCACAAGAATCTTTTTCACTCCATATCCATTCTTTGATACCTTATCTGACAGAGGGTATTTCTTGGTGGTTTGAGACTAGTGGTACAGCGCAAAGAAGGGGTTATCTTTTGTTTTGTAATATATATATATATATATATATATATATATATATATATATATATATACGTACACACATACTCCTGTTATTACAATTTGTTAGGAATTATATATTTATTCTCATATATATATATATATATATATATATATATATATATAATATATATTACATATATATAAATGAACACCTTTATCTCCATGGGTTTTAGACTAGGAATGTTTATTTTAAATTCCTGTCTGGTTTTGTGTTGTGGTTAGCTATTATTTCTGATCTTCCAAACAGCCTCGGCTCCTGGGCATTGTCACCCTGTTTGTGCCTTCCTTTCAGGTGAGACAATGACAACTCAGCACTCATTGTTTCAAATAGAAACCTGGCCATCTTAGTAAACAAAGGTGTTTGCCCTCTTCATAGAATCTCAAAGCTTAGTGTAAATAAGGCCATTGTATTCTAGTCTCTGGGAGATTTCATTTATGTGTGACTGTGTTTCATTCTCTTTCCCTCCACATACATAACATACAGTAAACACAGTTCCTATCTATATTCCACTTCTGCATCTAACTATCCTCAGGAACATGCGATCTTCCTCAAACCAACACCAAAATATTTCCCTTAAAATACCCTACAGCTGGATACCAAACATCACCTTATAGCCTTAGTCTGTCCCCTCTTATCCTGCAAAGGTGAATCCCTTTGTTCTGGAATCATTTAAACTGTTGATACTTGCTGATGTGGTACAAGGGAGCTATATCTAAAATGTACACTATTTGGGTTAAATATGTAATGTTCTAATAACCCTCTATGCGTTCACAAACTCCACCGTAAATGCGCATACCACGCGCTAAGGCGCATGGCCGTGGGGAGCTACTTTACGCAAATTGTGGATATGCGCCCTCACGGCGGAATAAGTGCACGCGCAGCGGGCATGTGTGTGGGGTTAGTACATGGGGTATGCATTACAATATTTTTCGACTTTGGCAGTCAACAATAACTGCCACTATCTAAACAGAAAAATATACAATACAATATCTACAGATAATTGGATAAAAACATACAATACAAATTGTCTATAGATAATTGGATGGTAGGAGGAGAGGTGGAGGTGGGAAATGTATGGCCTAGTGGGATAGTAAAAAGCATGTATGTATGAATCCGTGTCTGAGGGGCATGTATCATTGTGCCGTATATGTTCTAAATAAGCTTCGAGGTATTGCGAAGTATACATTAAATCCTTCTTATCCCGTATTAAGGGTCTGTAAGTGGGCCAACAAACACTACCGAGCTCTGTTCGGTTTCTTGTTCCAACAAATGGGGTGCACATTTAGTTGATGATACATGGAGGGGGAACACATGTGAATGCTAATGTATGGATATCACCTGTTGACTATGTGTGTCACTACCTGAAGGTTGTAGAGATGAAGATAAGACACGTATCACAAATACAATCCACATAACATTTGTGCAATCGTTCTTGGGTGTTGATCGAAGTCTTGTCCGGATGGGTGTATTTTTGCTGAGAGTGTTAATCAAAGTCTTTTCTGGATGGGTGTATTTTTGCTAAGGGAAAAATGGGTGAAAGAAACGGACCGTGGAATCACGTCTTATCACAACATTGTCTCTATTGATGGGTCATAAATTAAATCAGTTGTTGTAACAATGCCCCCGCTCCTTAAACTCATCACTTTGGTGCCGTGCTTGCGCCGCGTCAAAACTCGAACATACCTAAATATCAAGCCAATCATTATGACAACTCCCAGGATACAAAGGAGAAACTTTCCTACACTCACGATAACATTTTGAGCCCATTCTCCTAAACCTGAGAACCAATTGCATGGGTTCAACCATGAGAACCAGCTGGTCAGTTCATTACTCACAGCAGTAAGGGTAAGGTTGTGTCTCCTTCGGAACTCCAACTTCAACTGTAAGATATCGTCTATCTTTTGATCTATGACCTCGGTTGGGTCATCAGTGCTGTTTGTAATATACGTGCAGCACTTTACACCATACTGAGTTGCCAAAGTGACGCAGTACCCACCTGTCACTGCTGTGATATAATTGAGGACCATCCTGTGCTGGATCAGTTCCGTTTTGTAAGCTTGCAACTCCCTCCCTGTATACCTGAAGGTGTCATCATATCTCGGTGATATTATCTATCAGGTTCGCTAGGGCATGGATATACCTATAATTTATAATTCCTCTGGCGGTACGGGTGATGTCTAACGCGAGTAGGAATTGAATCTCGGTGGATTCATGAATCAAATCAGAGGCTGCGTGCTCTGTCCTATCTATGAGGTGTCTCTTAACGATGTGTTCATAGTGAGTATGAGTATAAGGAGCTTGAGCACTGCGGTGAACATCTTTCATCTTATCATGGGTTATGGTCATTACTTCTGGCAACACTCTTCCAATGTAACACAATCCCTCTGAGTTTGGGGCAAGCCACTTATAAGCCTTCCTCCCGCATATGAAATAGGCATCATCGGGGAGAACATATGGGACAGAATATGACATCATATTGCAAACTTTCCAAGTGAAAAATCCTATCCCTATCTCTCTCATCTGTTCAGTACACGTATCAGGCTGTATGATATGCGCACAGTACCCTGGTGATACTTCTCCAACCCGCATGGCCTTCCTTCCTAGAGTATACCTATACCGAAAATTACCTTCCACTGTCGGCTATTTGGCGTATAAGTTCAGGGTCTACAGGCATTCTGTCAGCTCTGTGTGAAAATGCCATGGTTTGGTTATTCCATGTCACTTCCAAATTTCCCGGCTTTCGGGAACTGGAAATGTTGAAACATACTAAGGACCTATCCACATGATATTGGTGGAGCTTCAGACTAGGGGGCTTAGAAATATTAAATTTCTTGTCCACCGGTCTCCCACCCAGTAATTCAAGTACCTCATCTATTGTTAAAGGATACGATACTAGTCCTGACTTGCTCTGACCTTGAGGTACTTGTGAGCACACCCAGCATTCTGTTTGGTTTAAAACCTTACCCACTAATGAGTGATAGTCACTCAATGGATGACGGTCCATGTTGATATTAAGGCTGGACTGACATCTCTGGATGCACCCGTCCTCAACTATGTTTTCACAGTTTCTACAAATACAATTTTCCTCAGCCAATAACCCTTCACAGTGTCTCCTAGTTTCCTGACTACCAGATCGTTTTCTGATACTCGCCTTTGCTCGATGGATGTGTTGCTCTTGGAATTCTACAAATCCGTCCTTGCCATCAGAACCCATTCCAGATCCTTTCTCGACCTCTCTGGTACTCTCACCGAAACAGACTGCTCTAGTCAACAACAGGGTCAGCAGGAAAACCCGGAATGCAGTCTCTTGGGGTAAGTCCATCTTGTTAAGGGGAGAGAAAAGGGAGCAAGAAGGGGGGGAAAGGAGGGTAATGGGAGATGGAGAAAATAATAAAAAGGAAAAAGAAATTTGGTGCGACAACCGCCTCTGGTCTTGTAGTTCTCCGTGCTCAGGTGCCGTGACAACAGTCCTGCCTCTCAGTCTTCCCGGAACAGACACTCCAGTGATACGATATTCTTTCCGAGTCAGCGACCTTTCTGTAGGGAACATAAATCCTGCATTACAATGTGTTTAACTATTGTGTGAAATAAACCATCCGTGGAAAATGAAAAGAGAGAGAGAGAGAATAATAAAAAGAAAATTTGTCAGATTGCGTTCACCATCAGGCTGTCACACCAACATGTCTATCGGTATCTCTGCACAGTCTCCCTTCACCAGTATTTCCACTCTCCACCCTTTGTGCATGGCCAGGCACAGTGATGCTGGTGAGATATACTGGGGTTGGGCAGACCTCTGAAAAGACAGAGTAGACATGTGACGTTTGAGCTGTAGTTCTGTCGGTGAATGTCAGAGATGAAAAGGAAACTTTAAAGATAAATCACAGAGTTTACCTGGCTGCCCCTGTATCTACAAGAAATAATCTACCAACTACATCAACTGTGACCTCAGGTTCACTACCAAGGCTAGCAATCCACTTCACTGGCTGCAGACTACAGGTGTGGCCCAAAATTTTTCCTATGTGATCCCTGATCCCAATTACGTGTATCATAACTTTGCTCGTGTTCTTGTCTAGGGGGTCTGAATTTATGTGTGCTGTTACAATTGCTGGCATAATGCCCTTCCCTTTTACACAGATAACAAACTCTTGGCTTCCTCCACGTGCCAGGGGCCTGGGGTTTTGGTCGAGTTGATGCTTCCAGTGCTTGGATGCTCATCACCATCAACCGCTCTCCCTGTGCCTCTGGTTCTCTGGATATTACGGTCGTGCTCGATAGCGGACTCTCTTAATGCAGCCACCGAAATACCTCTCCAGTTAGGTAGAGAGGTTTGTACCCTGGTTCTTAGTGTGTCTTTTAACCCGTCCATTAATACGGACACAGCTACCGCTCTATGATGTACATTTTCCTAAATGTCCTCGATCCCAGTGTATCTAGCCATTTCCTGCAGTGCTCGATGGAAATATTCAGAAGCAGTTTCACCTTCTTCTTTTTTGTCTTATGGAAAAGATTTTATTCCATTTGACAACAGTAGGGAAATATACTCCTAATTGTAGATTGATCTGTCGTACATTCTCCTGAGTGTATTCATCAGTGAGAGGTACTTCTACATCTAATTTACAATCAGTAATGAATTTCGCAGGGTCAATATTGGAGGGTAAACATGCCCGTAGCACTGTTCGCCAATCTTTGTTTGTGGGTTCGGTGGCGTTACCTAATTCTCTAATAAACCTCTGACATGCGGCTAGATCCTTTCTGGGATCGGGAAATTCAGACATAATTGTCCTCAATTCTGCCCGGGACCTAGGACAATGCATAGCAATGTTCCTGATGAGAGTGATTCCCTGAGCGTCAGTCTTCCCATTGGGGACTTCGATCACCCTGACAGGATTTAGTTCAATTACACCATTTTGTGTTGACTCTACAATGTGAGGTGCTATTATCTCTGCATAATGTACAGTACCATACTTACCTGTGGACACGACCTCACTTATTCCTCCGCTAGGGGGCTTTACTACTGCTCTTACCGGTTGGGCCGTGCCCACCTGGGTGTCCTGTATGGTGGCTGCTAGAGAAAGTGCCGATATCGTGCTGGGTTCATCTTCTTGCTCACAGTCCTGAGGGAAGTTTAAAATGGGATACAACTTGCACGGGTTAGCATTAATACATTTATCAGTTTTACTCTTATCATTAATACATTTATCAACTTTACTCTTATCTATCAGTATGCCATTGTCTGTAGCCACTTTCTTCCCTGTAATATACGGTGGTGGTGGTGCGGTTGCCATCAGTTTCCTGCTAGGTTTGGAACCGGCTGTGTAAGCTAGTTCCCTCTGCATATCGCCCTCTTGCTGCCATAAATGTAAACAGTTTGTGTGTCTGATCCTTTGTTTTTGGGACTTTAACAGACATATCCTAATCCTTAAATTCTGCAACACCTCTAAGTCAAAACTACCTATCCCAGGAAATGGTGCTTTATCCCCCACAGTCATTCGTGTCCATTCATCACAAAAGGTCTCAGTGTGGGGACCATACTTCCCCCACATTACTAACCGAGCTGACCCCCTGGGTCTGAAATCTGCAGTCTGAACCCTGACTGAGGAACGTCCCTGTGTTGTGCACTAGGCTTCCATTGTGGACCTTTTTAACACGGGAAAAACTTCCTAAAATGCACCAAACACAGTAGGCTACCGGTGGAAGTCCTCAAAGTTCTTCCACTAACTTCTTCTGCTCCGAGTATCACGGATCCGCCTTATTTAGCAGATACGTGTAGCCGTTGCAGGCCCTACTTCGGCCTATATCCCCTGGACCTTTATGAGTAACTACCGTACCCAGTGAATATCTGCCTCTGGAGATTTTCCTGAGAGACCAGCGAAAACTCCCTAAACCTTTACTTTACACAAATCACGCTTGCATGTGCTTCCTATAACGCGTTTGATGACAAGATTTACGCACAAATATGCAAAACTTCGTATCACGTTGCGTCACGTATTGCCCATACAACCGTGCGGTCCAATCGTACTGCTCATAGACACTTGCTATCTATAAGTGGTAGGATCACTGGAGTCTCCACACTGTGCTCCAAAACAGCCGGCGCGTAATACCACGAAAACTTTTTCACACTCCGTTGCACGTATTCACCTGGACCGTGCTCACCACGTTTTCACCTAGACCGTGCTTCACCAAGATCACCAAGTTCACCAAGCGGGGTTCAATACATTCACACCTTATTCAGCCCACACTAGCATTCTATAGTTTTCTGATCAGAAAAATATCTTTTCCTGTTAACTGATAACTTTCCCCAGAGGTACTACAGTAAAAAAGGTTTTTAAACTAAATATTGGAAACTGAACAAATTTGTGCTATTATCGCGTGGCTACCGTCTCGCGCCTGAACTAAAACAATGCTATTGTGTAATTTGTACTTAGCGGTCGTACCCTTTACGCATGTTGCGTAAACACGCCACGTGCCTAGGCCTTTACGTAGCGTATGCAGTCCCGTACTTTGTCTGAGACACGTGTACAAAGGCCGTACGTCCGCAGTACTACAAATCCCACACTTCTATCAATGTGAGCAATGTTAACTATTATCGCTCACTTAACACAGCACACAGTTCCTTCTGTATAAACCTTTACAACTAGGCCAGGCTGCATGTGCCTCTTACACTTATTTCTTAGATATTAACTCTATATTTAAACTAAATAGCAAGACATTTTTCAGTACAGGTCAAAATGAATCTAATAATCATCAATAATTCAAATGGTATGATTCAGATTGGATAGCTATCTTGCAGAGCATACACTGATATAAATATACACATAATTATAATATTATATATATGTACCATTCACTGGTTTCCTGAGACTCATTTACCCATTAAGTGCTTCTAATTTGCATATGAATGCTATGTGCTATTGGTTGCCTGTAAAGGTGGTTTTTCTCACTGTTAGGAAAAAGCAGTTACACAGGTTAATTTGCATTTGAATGGCTATCTTATAGCAAGCAGAGTTAACTGAATCTTGGAGAGAGAAAAAACTTTTTTTTTTTATATCTGTGTGTACTTCTTACATCAAGTATTCATCTTACTATTAACTTTCATTAAGCCCAATCTGAAACTATTTGTAATTGACTACGGAATGGGTTAAATAAATGCATTGGTAATTCATAAATGGTGATTTCTTTTTGACCAAGGACGGCTAATTATTCCGGGCAGTGACAATCAGCCATTTAGAAAAAATGACCTTCCCAACATGGCCGCTGCTCCTCCCCCTTCCACATCCCTGAGGGTTACACAAAATGGTGGACAAGCCATGTGGTTATTCCAAAATGGAGGACAGACCATGCGGCTTCCTTTGTCACAAATAAATCACACACCATGCAAGCCCCTGAAGTTATTTTAGGCCTGAGTTAAAAAAAAAAATATATCAAGGCTTTTGCAGCAACTTTTAAATGTGCTTTTACTCTACTTAACAGATAAGCAATCCAATCTGAATCAAACACAATATGACTCATTTGAACCTTGTTTTGCAACAATATGATCAGATATGCAGAGTACAGGTGTATACTTGTATTGTGTGCGCATTTGGCGCCAAACAGAAATTCCACAGATGTTTAAAATAGCTTTGCGTTCTTACCTTCCGGATTCCACCAGCATCCCAACAAACCTTGCAGAGCAGACGCTTATCTTATCAGCACTAGTGTATCCACCAACCAGGAGAAGGTTTGTGTGGGATACCTTCCTGCCCTTTGCTGATAGATAAAGTCTGCTGTACCCTGCTAGGCTGTGGGTATGAGGAAAAACAGGACGATGCCCCCAATTGATAATGTCAATATTACCTTTCAACACAAAGCTATACATTTAAACACACCTTTACCATGGAGCTGCTGCGGTCGCTAGCTCACGCTACGTACTTCGTACGCTATTTGCGCACAGAGTCCCGTACCGTGTACGCACTTAGCGTACAAACGCCGCACTGCGGGTACAAAGTACACGCAGTGCGTTCGCACCCACTTAATACACCTTAAAACCTTATACAGTTATACAATGCAATGATATGATTACACTTTAAACCTTATGCAGCAAAGCTCTGCAATGATGTTACACCTTAAACCTTAAGTAGCGCTGACAGTATAAAGTACCCGCAGTGCGTACACCTTATCAATACTTATAAACTTTATACAGTTAAATACGCTTTAAACCCTTGCAGAAAAGTGAGGACACAACACCGGTTTGTAGTTGAAACCACAGGGTTCTAAGGCCACCGTGGATTATTCCAAAAGGTAAACAGTACAAATTATACACTACAGGCTAACAAGATAAATCTAAACAGAATAATGGCTACAGTCAATGTACATACGTGTGAATATTCGCAAGTGCTTCCCGGATCCGGTCCTCCGCTAATCAGGTTGAAAGCGTTAAGAGTCTGTGATAGTGACCTGGCCTGCAGCTCGCTCTTTATTCAGTAGATCAAGGCATAATACAATAGACACTGTGTGCTCTTCTTCCATTGGTTAGGGGGTGGGACATGTCCTGTGCACCGGGGACCATTGGTCAGTTCAAGAAGTGGGCGATGGCTAGGACTTGAGATGTGATTTCTGTTGTTTACATCTGAGTTCCCGCCCCATGATCAGTTAAACCCATCACATTAATCATAAATCTGGTATTATTAATAATTTAATGAGGTAAGATTTAATAATGTTCTTATTCCCACCAGATTAATGTTTACGTGACTCTGAACAATATGATTCCACACATGATATGATTATCTATTTCAATCTTCAAGATATACATATATCCACATATTCATATATATATATATATATATATATATATATACACATATATATATATATATACATACGTACACACATACTCCTGCTATTACAATGTATTAGGAATTATATATTTATTCATCTATATATATATATATATATATATATATATATATATATTACATATATATAAATGAACACCTTTATCTCCATGGGTTTTAGACTAGGAATGTTAATATTTTAAATTCCTATCTGTCTGGTTTTGTGTTGTGGTTAGCTATTGTTTCTGATCTTCCAAACAGCCTCGGCTCCTGGGCATTGTCACCCTGTTTGTCCCTTCCTTTCAGGTGAGACGATGACAACTCAGCACTCATTGTTTCAAATAGAAACCTGGCAATCTTAGTAAACAAAGGTGTTTGCCCTCTTCATAGAATCTCAAAGCTTATTGTAAATAAGGCCATTGTATTCTAGTCTCTGGGAGATTTAATTTATGTGTGACTGTGTTTCATTCTCTTTCCCTCCACATACATAACATACAGTAAACACAGTTCATATCTATATTCCACTTCTGCATCTAACTATCCTCAGGAACGTGCAATCTTCCTCAAACCAACACCAGAATGTTTCCCTTAAAATACCCTACAGCTGGATACCAAACATCACCTTATAGCCTTAGTCTGTCCCCTCTTATCCTGCAAAGGTGAATCCCTTTGTTCTGAAATCATTTAAACTGTTGATACTTGCTGATGTGGTACAAGGGAGCTATATCTAAAATGTACACTATTTGGGTTAAATATGTAATGTTCTAATAACCCTCTCTGCGTTCACAAACTCCACCGTAAATGCGCATACCACGCGCTAAGGCGCATGGCGGTGGGGAGCTACTTTACGCAAATTGCGGATATGCGCCCTCACGGCGGAATAAGTGCACGCGCAGCGGGCATGTGTGTGGGGTTAGTACATGGGGTATGCATTACAATATTTTTCGACTTTGACAAGAACTACAGAAAGTTCTCTTACCAGAGAAAAAGATAGTCAAGGTGCAGGTCATGGCTCAGGAAGCGTTGCAACCCCAGACAATGTCAGTCCATGCAGCAATGCGACTGTTGGGTCTGATGGTATCAACCTTCGACATGGTGGAATATGCGCAATTCCTCTCCAGACCATTGCAGCACCTTATTCTGTCCAAATGGAATGGAAATCATCAGACGATAAAGAAGCAGATGATAAAGATTCCAATAAATGTAAAAAGGTCTCTAGCGTGGTGGCTACAGACAGACCATTTAAACAAGGGGAGACCCTTTTGGATAAAAGAGTGGCAAGTCCTGACAACAGATGCCAGCCTGCAAGGCTGGGGGGCGGTACTCGGAAGCCTATGGTTCCAGGGAAAATGGACCGCAAGGGAAAGTCGCCTGCCGATAAATCTGTTGGAGATAAGGGCCGTTTACTTGGCTCTAGTTCAGGCAAAGGACAATCTACAAGGAAGACCAGTCCAGATACGCTCAGACAATGCGACAGCAGTAGCATACCTCAATCATCAAGGAGGAACTCACAGCAAGAGTCTGATGGAGGAAGTAACTCCCATTGTAAGATGGGCAGAACTCCATCTCCCAGCATTGTCAGCAGTATTTGTCCCGGGTGTACTAAATTGGGAAGCGGATTTTCTCAGTCGGCACACCATTCAGGAAACCGAATGGGCACTACACCCAGAAGTGTTTCAGACACTGGTGAACAGATGGGGTCTACCGGAGATAGACCTTATGGCGTCTTGTCTAAACAACAAAGTTCCGAGGTACGGATCAAGAACAAGGGACCCAGGAGCGGTCCTGGTAGACGCACTGTCAGTAGAATGGAGGTTTCAGCTGGCATATCGGTTCCCTCCAATATCTCTGTTACCCAGAGTAGTGAGAGAGATAAAACAGGCAAAAGGAGCAATCATTCTAATAGCTCCAGCTTGGCCAAGAAGGCATTGGTACACAGATCTGTCGAGAATGTCCGTGGAAGCACCGATACTGCTCCCTCAACGTTCAGATCTGTTAATGCAGGGTCCTTGTTATCACAGTCATCTGGATCGCCTATCTTTGACGGCGTGGCTGTTGAAACCTCTATCTTAGAGGCTAAAGGATTTTCGAAACAAGTAATCCAAACCATGCTTAGAGCAAGAAAGCCTTCTTCGGCCTGTGTGTATCATAGAATATGGCAAGCCTATATTCACTGGTGTACTGGGAAAAATTACAATCCGAGATCTTTTAAAGTAGCTAGGATTTTGGATTTCCTTCAGGCAGGATTGGATTAAGGGTTGAAAGTTGCTTCCTTGAGGGTGCAAGTCTCGGCGTTGACTGTATGGTTTCAGCAAAAGATTGCTGATTACAGGATGTACGTACATTTTTCCAAGGAGAAGTACATATTCAACCTCCATTTGTTCCTCCTGCAGCTCCCTGGGATTTGAATTTAGTTCTTAAATTTCTCCAGGGTCCTTTGTTTGAACCACTTGAGAGAGCAGATCTTAAGTGGTTAACGGTTAAAGTTCTTTTTTTACTGGCAATGGCGTCAGCCAGAAGAGTGTCAGATTTGGGAGCATTATCATGTAAGTCTCCTTTCCTAAGTTTTTTTTCCAGACAGAGCAGTTCTCAGAACGAGATCTAGCTATCTTCCAAAGGTGGTATCAGAGTTTCACCTGAATGAAGAAATTATAGTCCCAGCTTTTCAGATATCGGGACTATCTGCGGGAGAAGTGTCGCTGGACGTGGTCCGGGCTTTAAGAATCTACATAGATCGTACTAGTGCCATCAGGAAAACAGATTCTCTCTTCATCCTCTACGGATTCCATAGAAGAGGATGGCCTGCTAGTAAACAGACGCTGGCGAGATCGCTGCGAATGGTAATAGCAGAAGCTTATTCTCATGCAGATCTCCCTATTCCGGCTAATGTCTCTGCACACTCTACACGTAAGGTAGGTCCTTCTTGGGCAGCACAACAGGGTGCTTCAGCAGAACAGATATGTAGGGCAGCCACATGGTCTTCCATAAACACATTCATCAGACATTATGCCTTGGATACTTTTGCCTCTCATGACGCAGACTTCGGGCGAAAGGTCCTCCTGTGCAATCAGGAGCGTCCCCACCACTAAAATGGCTTTGGGAATCCCAATGTTATCCTGTGGATAATCTTGTGGACCCAGCCAGAGAAATATACATTATGGTAAGAACTTACCGTTGATAACGTGATTTCTCTTATGTCCACAGGTATCCACAGGGATCCCATCCTGACGCATCTGATTTGAGGATCTAGACAGTCACTAAAACCTCTTCCTTCTTGTATGGAAGGGTGTGCATGTGTGTTCTTATCGCCTGTACAGGTCTCTACCTAATGTTCCTGCCTAAAATCGCTGTGGAAAGAACTGATCTGACTGAGTCAGTGGGAGGGACTATATAGTGGAGGCCCCAATGCATCCCGGGAGGCCAGAAAGCTCGTGATTGTGTTGGTGCCATTTTCGCTGTCGCTCGACAATATCCCAATGTTATCCTGTGGATACCTGTGGACATAAGAGAAATCACGTTATCAACGGTAAGTTCTTACCATAACGTATATTTCACATATATGGAAAAAGAAAAGACAAAATAAATCCTTTTTGGGAGCACTCTTACTTGAAAATAATAATAATCAATCAAAACAATATACAATGAGATGATGTGATAATGAATAATCTAAAACTTAACATTTATTCTGTTCCCTTAAAATATCGACCTATACGGTCCGAAATAATTAGAATCTCTATCTTAATTTCTAAATAAGAGATGGGAGGGTGAAATATAGATTAAAATAGTGAGAGTGAGCAGCATAGAACTGCTCCACCAGTGTTTCTCAAATGGAAATGTAGGTGATCATCTTGGTGATATCCACAGTGCCTGGTATTCCTAAGTAGTCCCCCTTCAAAGTACTAGCCAGGTCTATCCTATCAGCTTCCGAGAGAGAAGATCTGGCTACTTTCAGGATAGAACGACCTTGAATAGTAAAGATGATTTATGAAGGAAGAAAGAACCCACTTCTGCTGTCTGTACTCAGCCTGCTACACGTCACTAGATAGATTGGCCCCAGGCTTTTCCAGATGAGAGAGTGTTGGAAAAGAGAGCCATCACCAGTCTTAAAATGGAGTATATTGAGTATCAAATATTCTTCTTCCACTTTAAATATAAGACAGAAGAAAGAAAGAGACACTTCTGCTTTCTGTTGTGACAGCAAAATGTATGCTGAAAAGGGCAGAACCCTTGCCAGCACTGCTGTCAGCCAGATGAGAGAGTGATGAAAAGAGGTACAGCTCAAATGGAATGTGGGGATAATCAATAATGTGTAACTTGATTGAATTAATTCATTCAAAAGACATCCCAATTTCATATATGACTGATCACCTCTAAATTACCTAAACGAGTATGCACAAGACCAGTAGAAATTGGGCTGATTTTTATGAACAGGGAACCAAATGGGGTTCACACACTTTGGTTGAATTATATCCTACGTATTAATCAATCAGCATACAATGGTAATTCCAATGAAATATTCAGACAGAAGTGGCAAAATCTGTGGAGATAGACAAGATCATAATCACCTAGAACACATTGAATAATGAATCATTACTGACAGAAAGACCCTGGTCTCTCACATAGAAATATTAAAATGAAACAATGTTGCAGAAAAATTCTCAAGCAGTAAATCTGCAGAATCAATTCAAAGATTCATTTGGTTAGTATACTAAACCTATAACAATTCAGCAATAAAGTGATCACAAATGTAAATCATTAATTATGCTCATTAAATAGCACAGTGCTGCAGAAGGTTTATCATCAGACCTTATTATACTAATTAGTTCCAACAATTATTATCCTTTGCTAGCACAGAAGATAAGACAATGTTGTGGAAAAAAATAAATCAGAAAATCTGCAGAATCAATTCAAAGATTCATTGGTTAGTATATTAAACCTATATCAGTTCAGCAGTGCACAGTGCACGCTATTATTTGAGGACTATTAGTAGGGATTTATATATATCCATATCCCTTTGCAGGATTAATATTCAAATGTATCAACACACGTATCTAGCACCCTTTTTAGTCTAGATTATTTTCCTGCTGTCCTCACATAATGCAACAAAACGAAATTAATAAAGAGGTGCATTGCTATATTTGATATATATATGTTGCACATTTTCTACATATATGTGGTCACCTCATTGCTGAACTGATATAGGTTTAATATACTAACCAATGAATCTTTGAATTGACTCTGCAGATTTACTGTTTGAGGATTCTTTTTCCACAACATTGTCTTATCCTCTGTGCTAGCAAAGGACAATAATTGTTGGAACTAATTAGTATAATAAGGTTTGATGATATACCTTCTGCAGCACTGTGCTATTTAATGAGCAAAATTAATGATTTACATTTGTGATCACTTTATTGCATATATATGTGGTCACTTTACTGCTGAACTGATATAGGTTAATATACTAACCAATGAATCTTTGAATTGATTCTGCAGATTTTCTGATTTCCCCCCACACACAACATTGTCTTATCTTCTGTGCTAGTAAAGGATAATAATTGTTGGAACTAATTAGTATAATAAGGTCTGATGATACACCTTCTGCAGCACTGTGCTATTTAATGAGCATAATTAATGATTTACATTTGTGATCACTTTATTGCTGAATTGTTATAGGTTTAGTATACTAACCAAATTAATCTTTGAATTGATTCTGCAGATTTACTGCTTGAGAATTTTTCTGCAACATTGTTTCATTTTAATATTTCTATGTGAGAGACCAGGGTCTCTCTGTCAGTAATGATTCATTATTCAATGTGTTCTAGGTGATTATGATCTTGTCTATCTACACAGATTTTGCCACTTCTGTCTGAATATTTCATTGGAATTACCATTGTATGCTGATTGATTAATACTTAGGATATAATTCAACCAAAGTGTGTGAACCCCATTTGGTTCCCTGTTCATAAAAATCAGCCCAATTTCTACTGGTCTCGTGCATACTCGTTTAGGTAATTTAGAGGTGATCAGTCATATATGAAATTGGGATGTCTTTTGAATGAATTAATTCAATCAAGTTACACATTATTGATTATCCCCACATTCCATTTGAGCTGTACCTCTTTTCATCACTCTCTCATCTGGCTGACAGCAGTGCTGGCAAGGGTTCTGCCCTTTTCAGCATACATTTTGCTGTCACAACAGAAAGCAGAAGTGTCTCTTTCTTCTGTCTTATATTTAAAGTGGAAGAAGAATATTTGATATTCAATATACTCCACTTTAAGACAGGTGATGGCTCTCTTTTCCAACACTCTCTCATCTGGAAAAGCCTGGGGCCAATCTATCCAGTGACGTGTAGCAGGCTGAGTACAGACAGCAGAAGTGGGTTCTTTCTTCCTTCATATATCATCTTTACTATTCAAGGTCGTTCTATCCTGAAAGTAGCCCGATCTTCTATCTCGGAAGCTGATAGGATAGACCTGGCTAGTACTTTGAAGGGGGACTACTTAGGAATACCAGGCACTGTGGATATCACCAAGATGATCACCTACATTTCCATTTGAGAAACACTGGTGGAGCAGTTCTATGCTGCTCACTCTCACTATTTTAATCTATATTTCACCCTCCCATCTCTTATTTAGAAATTAAGATAGAGATTCTAATTATTTCGGACCGTATAGGTCGATATTTTAAGGGAACAGAATAAATGTTAAGTTTTAGATTATTCATGATCACATCATCTCATTGTATATTGTTTTGATTGATTATTATTATTTTCAAATAAGAGTGCTCCCAAAAAGGATTTCTTTTGTCTTTTCTTTTTTCATATATGTGTAGTTAATCTACAAAAGTATTTTGGGAGCACCACCAATAAGTAAAGTGCTATTTAAAAAATTTGGCTATTAGCACCATTTTATATTGGTTATTTTCAGATTTGTCTATATTTAAATGTGGCTTTATAGTGCACAGCTAGTGCGGAACTGACAAACCATTTTACAAACATAACGTATATTTCTCCTATTTCCACAGGATAACAGTGGGATATGATGGAGGGACAACGGATTGGCACCAAACGATCACAAGCTTTCAGTCCTCCCAGGATGCAACGGGCTCGTCCATATATCCCCGCCCACTGGCTCAGGCAAATCAGTTGTATTCCAAAGCATTTAGGCAGGAGCATTATGTAGAACCCTATTCAGGCAAGAAGCACACATGAAGACCCTTCCATGCAAAAGGGAAGAGTTTAGTGAGTATAAATTCTCAAATCCGGTGCGTCAGGGTGGGATCCCTGTGGAAACCTGTGGACATAGAATTACCGTTATCAACGGTAAGTTCTTACCATAACGTATATTTCTCTGGCTGCGTCCACAGGATAACAATGGGACTTACCAAAGCAATTTTTAGTGATGGGGATGCTCCTGATTGGACAGGAGAACCTTACGCCCGAATTCAGCTTCATGAGAGGCAAAAGTATCCAAGGCATAATGTCTAATGAATGTGTTAATGGAAGACCATGTGGTTGCCTTACATATCTGTTCTGCTGAAACACCATGTTGTGCTGCCCATGAAGGACCTACCTTATGTGTAGAGTGAGCAGAGACATTAGCCAGAACAGGGATATCCGCTTGAGAATATGCTTCTGAAATCGTCATTCAAAGCCATCTTGCTAGTGTCTGTTTAGTAGCAGGCCATCACCCTCTTGTGAAATCTGTAGAGAATGAAGAGAGAATCTGTCTTTCTGATGGCACTGGTACGATCCACATAGATTCTTAATGCACGCAGCGATGCTTCTCCCGCAGAGTCCCGATACCTGAAAAGTCGGGACTACAATTTCTTTGTTAAGGTGAAACTTAGAGACCACCTTAGGAAGATAACTAGACTTAGTTCTGAGAACTGCTTTATCTGGATAAAAAATCAGAAAAGGAGATTTACATGACAGCGCTCCTAAATCTGATACTCTTCTAGCTGATTTTAATGTAGAGGGAGAAAGGGGATATGGGAAACTTGAGCACAGGTGGTGAAATATGATATGACACTGAATGAATTGGAAAAAACCACAGTAGTTTAGAATTTAATCCTTCATTGAAGGATACTATAGCAGTAACTCATGTGGAGGAGCACCCCCTGAGAGTGAACACTAGTATACCAAAAAAGAAGAGGAAAAGACTCTCGTTTTTTGGGGGGCACTCTTTGAAAAATATTGCATAAAATCTAACTTTTATTAATTACCATTAAAAGCTGTTGCCACCAACCAGTACTGGGACAAAAACATACACACATAAATACAAAAATGACAAAAAAATAGAAAACAACAACAGATGTCAGTCTGTAGAAAGAGCACTTTAGCTGTCAACCATTTAAGATCCACTTTATTAAGTGGTTCAAACGGAGCACCCTGAAGGGCGTTGAGGACCAGACTTAAATCCCAAGGTACTGCGGAGGAACAAAAGGTGGTTGAATGTGCAGCATTCCCTGTAAAAAAAAAAAAAAAAAAGTCAGCCTCTGCCTCCCGTTCTGGGAGCTTTGGTACATCCCCATGGTACTAGTATGGACCCCAGCATCCCCTAGGACGTAAGGGAACATTGGATTTTAATTACCTGCCGGTAAATCCTTTTCTCGTAGTCCGTAGAGGATGCTGGGCGCCGCCCAGCGCTTTTTGATCTTGCAGTGGTTATTTGGTTCAGTACTGCTTTGTTCATGGTTAAGTATTCTCGCTCAGCTGTTGCTGAGTTTTCAAGCTGGTTATTTTGGTTTGCCTTGTATGTGTGAGCTGGTGTGAATCTCACCACTATCTGTGTAATATCCTTCTCTCGAAGTTGTCCGTCTCCTTGGGCACAGTTTCTAGACTGAGTTTGGTAGGAGGGGCATAGAGGGAGGGGCCAGCCCACACTATTAAAATCTTAAAGTGCCCATGGCTCCTAGTGGACCCGTCTATACCCCAAGCATCCTCTACGGACTACAAGAAAAGGATTTACCGGTAGGTGATTAAAATCCTATTTTCTCTAACGTCCTAGTGGATGCTGGGGACTCCGTCAGGACCATGGGGAATAGCGGCTCCGCAGGAGACAGGGCACAAAAGCAAGCTTTTAGGATCACATGGTGTGTACTGGCTCCTCCCCCTATGACCCTCCTCCAAGCCTCAGTTAGGTTTTTGTGCCCGTCCGAGCAGGGTGCAATCTAGGTGGCTCTCTTAAAGAGTTACTTAGAAAAAGTTTTTAGGTTCTTTATTTTCAGTGAGTCCTGCTGGCAACAGGCTCACTGCATCGAGGGACTTAGGGGAGAGATTTTCAACTCACCTGCGTGCAGGATGGATTGGATTCTTAGGCTACTGGACATAGCTCCAGAGGGAGTCGGAACACAGGGCTCGCCCTGGGGTTCGTCCCGGAGCCGCGCCGCCGACCCCCCTTGCAGACGCTGAAGATGAAGAGGTCCGGAACCAGGCGGCAGAAGACTCTGTCTTCATCAGGTAGCGCACAGCACTGCAGCTGTGCGCCATTGTTGTCAGCACACTTCACACAGCGGTCACGGAGGGTGCAGGGCGCTGGGGGGGGGCACCCTGGGCAGCAATGTATAATACCTGTATGGCGAAAAATACATCACATATAGCCCTTGAGGGTATATGGATGTATTTAACCCCTGCCAGATATCTAAAACTCCGGAGAAGAAGCCAGCCGAAAAGGGGGCGGGGCCTATTCTCCTCAGCACACAGCGCCATTTTCCCTCACAGAAAGGCTGGTGGGAAGGCTCCCATGCTCTCCCCTGCACTGCACTACAGAAACAGGGTTAAAACAGAGAGGGGGGGCACTGATTTGGCGATATGTATATATATTAAAATGCTATAAGGGAGGAACACTTATATAAAGGTTGTCCCTGGATAATTATAGCGTTTTGGTGTGTGCTGGCAAACTCTCCCTCTGTCTCCCCAAAGGGCTAGTGGGTCCTGTCCTCTATCAGAGCATTCCCTATGTGTGTGCTGTATGTCGGTACGTGTGTGTCGACATGTATGAGGAAAATATTGGTGAGGAGGCGGAGCAAATTGCCTGTAATGGTGATGTCACTCTCTAGGGAGTCGACACCGGAATGGATGGCTTATTTATGGAAATTACGTGACAATGTCAACACGCTGCAAGCCGGTTGACGACATGAGAGGGCCGGCGAACAAATTAGTATCTGTCCAGGCGTCTCAAACACCGTCAGGGGCTGTAAAATGCCCATTTACCTCAGTCGGTCGACACAGACCCAGACACGGACACTGATTTCAGTGTCGACGGTGAAGAAACAAACGTATTTTCTTTTAGGGCCACACGTTAAGGGCAATGAAGGAGGTGTTACATATTTCTGATACTCCAAGTACCACAAAAAAGGGTATTATATGTGAGGTGAAAAAACTACCTGTAGTTTTTCCTGAATCAGATAAATTAAATGAAGTGTGTGATGATGCGTGGGTTTCCCCCGATAGAAAATTATTGGCGGTATACCTTTTCCCGCCAGAAGTTAAGGCGCGGTGGGAAACACCCCTCAGGGTGGATAAGGCGCTCACACGCTTATCAGAACAAGTGGCGGTACCATCTACGGATAGGGCCGTACTTAAGGAGCCAGCTGATAGGAGGCTGAAAAATATCCTAAAAAGTATACACACACATGCTGGTGTTATACTGCGACCAGCGATCGCCTCAGCCTGGATGTGCAGAGCTGAGGTGGCTTGGTCGGATTCCCTGACTAAAAATATTGATACCTTTTGACAGGGACAGTATTTTATTGACTATAGAGCATTTAAAGGATGCATTTCTATATATGCGAGATGCGCAGAGGGATATTTGCACTCTGGCATCAAGAGTAAATGCGATGTCCATATCTGCAAGAAGATGTTTATGGACACGACAGTGGTCAGGTGATGCAGATTCCAAACGGCACAAAGATGTATTGCCGTATAAAGGGGAGGAGTTATTTGGGGTCGGTCCATGGGACCTGGTGGCCAGGGCAACTGCTGGAAAATCCACCGTTTTTTACCCTAAGTCACATCTCTGCAGAAAAAGACACCGTCTTTTCAGCCTCAGTCCTTTCGTCCCTTTAAGAGTCATATCTGCCCAGGGATAGAGGAAAGGGAAGAAGACTGCAGCAGGCAGCCCATTCCCAGGAACAGAAGCCCTCCACCGCTTCTACCAAGTTCTCAGCATGACGATGGGACCGTACAGGACCCCTGGATCCTACAAGTAGTATCCAAGGGGTACAGATTGGAATGTCGAGAGGTTTCCCCCCTCGCAGGTTCCTGTAGTCTGCTGTACCAATGTCTCCCTCCGACAGGGAGGCAGTATTGAAAACAAGTCACAAGCTGTATTCCCAGCAGGTGATAATAAAATTACCCCTCCGACAACAAGGAAAGGGGTATTACTCCACACTATATGGTGGTACTGAAGGCTAGGTGAGACCTATTCTAAATCTGAAAAATTTGAACACTTACAAGGGTTCAAATCCAGATGGAGTCACTCAGAGCAGTGATAGCAAAGAACAAGGGGACTATATGGTGTCCCGGGACATCAGGGATGCTTACCTCCATGTCCCAAAATTTGCCTTTTCTCACCAAGGGTACCTCAGGTTTGTGGTACAGAACTGTCACTATCAGTTTCAAGACGATGCCGTTGGATTGTCCAAGGCACCCCGGGTCCTTACCAAGGTAATGACCGAAAGGAGGATTCGTCTTCAAAGAAAATGGACGACTTTCTGATAAGAACAAGGTCCAGAGAACAGTTGGAGGTCGGAGTAGCACTATCTCAAGTAGTTCTACGACAGCACGGGTGGATTCTAAATATTCCAAAACCGCAGTTGTTCCGACGACACGTCTGCTGGTCCTAGGGATGATTCTGGACACAGTCCAGGAAAAGGTGTTTCTCCCAGAGGAGAAAGCCAGGGAGTTATCCGAGCTAATCGGGATCCTCCTAAAACCAGGAAACGTGTCAGTGCATCATTGCACAAGAGTCCTGGTAAAAATGGTGGCTTATTACGAAGCGCTTCCATTCGGCAGATTTCACGCAAGAACTCTTCAGTGGGATCTGCTGGACAAATGGTCCGGATCGCATCTTCAGATGCATCAGCGGATAACCCTATATCCAAGGACAAGGGTGTCTCTCCTGTGGTGATTACAGAGTGCTCATCTTCTAGAGGGCCGCAGATTCGGCATTCAGGATTGGATGCTCGTGACCACGGAGGCCAGCCTGAGAGGCTGGGGAGCAGTCACACAAGGAGTGTGATCAAGTCTGGAGAATTCTCTCCACATAAATATACTGGAGCTAAGAGCAAATTTATAATGCTCTAAGCTTAGCAAGACCTCTGCTTCAAGGTCAGCCGGTATTGATCCAGTGGGATAACATCACGGCAGTCGCCCACGTAAACAGAAAGGGCGGCACAAGAAGCAGGAGGGCAGTGGCAAAACTGCAAGGATTTTTCGCTAGGCGGAAAATCATGTGATAGCACTGTCAGCAGTGTTCATTCCGGGAGTGGACGACTGGGAAGCAGACTTCCTCAGCAGGCACGACCTCCACCCGGGAGAGTGGGAATTTCATCGGGAAGTTTTCCGCATGATTGTGAACCGTTGGGAAAGACCAAAGGTGGACATGATGGCGTCCCGCCCGAACAAAAAATGGGACAGGTATTGCGCCAGGTCACGAGACCTTCAGGCGATAGCTGTGGACGTCCTGGTAACACCGTGGGTGTAACAGTCGGTGTATGTGTTCCCTCCTCTGCTTCTCATAACCAAGGTATTGAGAATTATAAGACATAGAGGAGTAAGAACTATACTCGTGGCTCCGGATTGGCCAAGAGGGACTTGGTAACCGGAACTTCAAGAGATGCTCACAGAGGACTAATGGCCTCGGGAGCTAAGAAGGGATTTGCTTTCAGCAAGTACCATGTCTGTTCCAAGAGGAACCGTGGCATCGGCCTTTAAGAAAGGACCTGCTCCAGCAGGGACCTTGTCTGTTCCAATACTTACCGCGACTGCGTTTGACGGCATGGCGGTTTGAACGCCGGATCCTAAGGGAAAAGGCATTCCGGAAGAGGTCATACCTACCCTGGTCAAAGCCAGGAAGGAGGTGACCGCACAACGTTATCACCACATGTGGTAAAAATATGTTGCGTGGGTGAGGCCAGGAAGGCCCCACGAAAAAATTTCAACTAGGTCGATTTCTGCACTTCCTGCAAACAGGAGTGTCTATGAGCCTCAAATTGGGGTCCATTAAGGTTCAAGTTTCGGCCCTATAGATTTTCTTCCAGAAAGAATTGGCTTCAGTTCCTGAAGTCCAGACGTTTGTCAAGGGAGTATTGCATATACAGCCCTTGTGTGCCTCCAGTGGCACCGTGGGATCTCAACGTAGTGTTGGGATTCCTCAAATCATATTGGTTTGAACCACTCAAATCTGTGGATTTGAAATATCTCACATGGAAAGTGACCATGCTGTTGGCCCTGGCCTCGGCCAGGCGATTGTCAAAATTGGCGGCTTTGTCTTACAAAAGCCCATATTTGATTTTCCATTCGGGACAGGGCAGAACTGCGGACTCGTCCCCTGTTTCTTCCTAAGGTGGTGTCAGCGTTTCACCTGAAACAACCTATTGTGGTGCCTGCGGCTACTAGAGACTTGGAGGACTCCAAGTTGCTAGACGTTGTCAGGGCCCTGAAAATATATATATATATATATATATATATATATATATATATATATATATATATAATTCCAGGACGGCTGGAGTCAGAAAGTCTGACTTGCTGTTTATATTGTAGGCACCCAAAAAGCTGGGTGCTCCTGCTTCTAAGCAGACTATTGCTCGTTGGATTTGTAGTAAAATTCAGCTTGCACATTCTGTGGCAGGCCTGCCACAGCCAAAATCTGTAAATGCCCATTCCACAAGGAAGGTGGGCTCATCTTGGGCGGCTGCCCGAGGGGTCTCGGCTTTACAACTTTGCCGAGCTGCAACTTGGTCAGGGGCAAACACGTTTGCTAAATTCTACAAATTTGATACCCTGGCTGAGGAGGACCTGGAGTTCTCTCATTCGGTGCTGCAGAGTCATCCGCACTCTCCCGCCCGTTTGGGAGCTTTGGTATAATCCCCATGGTCCTGACGGAGTCCCCAGCATCCACTAGGACGTTAGAGAAAATAAGATTTTACTTACCGATAAATCTATTTCTCATAGTCCGTAGTGGATGCTGGGCGCCCATCCCAAGTGCGGATTGTCTGCATTACTTGTACATAGTTATTGTTACAAAAAAATCGGGTTATTATTGTTGTGAGCCATCTTTTTTAGAGGCTACTTCATTGTTATCATACTGTTAACTGGGTTCAAATCACAAATTGTACGGTGTGATTGGTGTGGCTGGTATGAGTCTTACCCGGGATTCAAGATCCTTCCTTATTGTGTACGCTCGTCCGGGCACAGTACCTAACTGAGGCTTGGAGGAGGGTCATAGGGGGAGGAGCCAGTACACACCATGTGATCCTAAAAGCTTGCTTTTGTGCCCTGTCTCCTGCGGAGCCGCTATTCCCCATGGTCCTGACGGAGTCCCCAGCATCCACTACGGACTATGAGAAATAGATTTATCGGTAAGTAAAATCTTATTATCGGGCTGTGTTGTATGTGTATTATACCTATTTTTTTTCTGCTTCACAATGTTGAAACAGAAGTTATGCATTGTGCAGTGTATGTAATGTTAGATTCTCTCCTAGTTAATCTGGCTCAATCTCATGTGAGCAGTGTAGTCAGTCATCTCAAAATGCTGATAACAATGTGGGGGAGAGTCCAGAGCTCTCCTGGTTGGGGGCTATCAAAACTATGATGTCTGATATGTCCTCTCAACTCACTGCAAATGCCAATAAGACTCAGGAACTGCAACAAGCAGTGGCTAGCCTAAATGCTAATCATCCCCCCCCCCCCTCCCCTCTGCTACAGGTGCACAAAAACATTCTCTACCGGCACTCCTATCAGATACTGATGATGCTGTACAGGATGATGTGGACCCCATAAGTGGGCATTCCACCCCTACCCAGGGTATTGAACCCCTCATATTGGCTATTAGGGATGTGTTAAAGCTCCACCTGGAGGATGCTAATACTCCGCAGTAATTTTTCCAACCACAGGACAAACTGACAGTCACATTTCCTAATTCCAAGGAATTGGATGATTTATTTAAAATAGCCTGGAAGACTCCAGATAAAAAATTGCAGGTATCGAAACGGTTTTTGCATACCTTCCTCTTTGCCCCTGAAGGCAGGAAATTCTGGGAAGAGTCTCCAGCAGTAAACGTCTCCAGTCTCTCGCCTTTCAAAAAAGGCGGTACTCCCTGCTCCCGATGCCTTTACGGTAAAGGACTCTGCTAATAGGAAAATTGAGACCACTCTGAAATCTATTTACACTGCTGCAGGTGTAGCTCAAAGGCCAGTCATTGTAGGTTGCTGGGTGACGCATGTAATTAATTCTTAGGCTAATCAGATTAAGGAAGGTCTCTCGGGTTATATGACCTTAGTTAATACTGTTACTTTTCTGAATCACATTAAGGACATGGCAAGAGTCCTCTCTGACTCCCTTAAAGAGATTGGCAATATTCATGCTAGGACCATGGCTATGGCTGGGTCTGCACGCAGAGCCATATGGTTGCGTCAGTGGATTGCTGATGCTGACTCCAAACGTAACGTGTAATCTCTTCCCTTCACAGGTGAATGGCTTTTTGGAGGTGACTTGGACGCATGGATTTCCAAAGCTACTGCTGGGAAATCCACGTTTCTCCATTCAGGGGCTCCACCTGCTAGATGTACCTACCCGGGACCGTCTACTCAGTCATTTCTGTCCTCCAGATTTCAAACTATGGCCAGAGGGGCCTCCAACGCAGCTAGAGGCTCCAGAGGTAAACCTAAGAAACCAGCCGTTGCTGGATCTCCGGATCAGAACACCAGTTCTGCTTCCGCAAAGACTTCAGCATGATGGTGCCCACCCCGAGGGGGATCTCGTGGTGGGAGCTCGGTCACGTCACTACAGCCACATCTGGGACGATTCCTGCAAAGATGCTTGGGTAAGGGACCTTATCTCTCAGGGTTACAAGCTTGGAGTTCAACGGTGCTTCTCTTCAATGATTTTTCAAATCAAGCTTTGGAAAATGTGTGGTACGCTACTACTGGCCATAAACAAGTTGGTCCAGTCCCAGGTCATTGTTCCAGTGCCCCTACTACAACAAGGACAGGGTTACTACGCCAATCTGTTCATAGTACCAAAACCAGACGGGTCTGTGAGACCCATTCTGAATCTGAAGTCCTTAAATTCTTACCTGAAGGTTTTCAAATTCAAGATGGAATCTTTGAAAGCGGTGATCGCAGGCCTGAAACAGCAGGAATTCCTAGTGTCCCTGGATATCAAGGACGCTTACCTACATATCCCAATTTGGCCTCCTCATCAGGCCTATCTGAGGTTTGCCTTACTGAACGATCACTACCAGTTTCAGGCGTTACCCTTTGGCCTGTCTACAGCTCCGAGGGTGTTCACGAAGGTGATGGCAGAAATTGTTTCAGCTCAGGGTCCAGGGGGGTCAATGTAATTCCATACCGGGACGATCTACTGATAAAAGCGAGTTCCAGGGAGCTTCTATTGCTCCATATAGATCGCACTATCCAACTTCTGTCTAACCATGGGTGGCTCCTCAATCTGCAGAAGTCCCACCTGGAACCGTCTCAGCGGCTCCTGTTTCTGGGGATGATACTGTAGCACAGAAAGTGTACCTCCTAGAGAATAAAGTGAGAATACTTCAAGAAATGTTTCGCATGGTGCTCCGACCTGCTAGAGTCTCCATCTTTGCATAAAATAATTGGGAAAGATGGAGGCCTTGTACGAGGCGATTCAATTCGGAAGGTTTCATGCCAGACCATTCCAATTGGACATCCTGAACAAGTGGTCCGGTTCCCATCTTCTGATGCATCGGTTGATTCGGCTGTCACCCCATGCCAGGATTTCTCTGCTGTGGTGGCTACAGTCTTCCAACCTGCTGGAAGGTCGACGCTTTGGGATTCAGGATTGGATCTTCCTCACGATTGATGCGAGTCTGAGAGGATGGGGTGCTATCACCCAAGGGGCACAGTTCCAGGGCAGGTGGTCTGCCCAATAGGCCTCTTCTTCCGATCAACATTCTAGAACTTCAGGCTATCTACAATGCTCTGATTCAGGCATCCCCTCTACTCCGGGATCAGGCGATCCAGGTACAGTCGGACAATGCCACGGCGGTGGCGTACATCAATCGACAAGGAGGGATAAAAAGCAGGGCCTGTACGCGAGAAGTGTCCAGAATACTCCTCTGGGCAGAACGAAATGCAAGAGCACTGTCCGCAATCTTCATTCCAGGAGTGGACAACTGGGAAGCGGACTTCCTAAGTCGCCACGACCTCCACCCGGGGAAGTGGGCACTACACCCTCAGGTTGAAGAAGGGATCTTCTTCAACAATGACCATTCGTCTACCCCGGACTTACGGCGGCTTCGTTTGATGGCATGGTGGTTGAGCGGAACATCCTAGCTCACAAAGGGCTTTCAAAAAGGTCATTGCCACAATGGGGCAAGCCAGAAAACCTGTGACATCAAAACACTCATCATATATGGCAGAGATATGTCTCTTGGTGCGAGGAACGCAACTATCCCTTTACAGAATTCCACTTGGGAAGGTTCCTATGGTTCCTGCAGGCAGGAGTGGATAAAGGCTTACGTCGGGGATCCATTAAGGTCCAGATTTCAGCTGTTTTCATTTTCTTCCAGAAGAAGTTGGCTCTCTTGCCGGAAGTTCAGACCTTATTGCAAGGGGTGCTTCACATACAACCTCCATTCATGCCGCCTTCGGCACCTTGGGATCTGGATGTAGTGTTACGTTTTCTACAGTCCTCTTGGTTCGAACCTCTGACGACTGTAGAAGATAAATGTCGTGTGGAAAACTGTGATGTTACTGGCCCTGGCTTCTGCTAGGTGTGTCTTAGAATTGGGACCTTGTCATGCAAAAGTATTTGGTCTTTTACGAGAACAGAGCGGAGCTCAGGACTAGACAGCAGTTCTTGCCGAAGGTGGTTTCCGCGTTTCACTTGAATAAACCTATTGTGATTCCGTCCGGTTCTGACACTTCTGCTCCTCTGGAGACATTGGATGCCGTGCTAGCCTTGAAAATCTGTCAAGAGGACGGCTAGGATCAGAAAGACTGATTCCTTGTTCGTGCTGTATGATGTTCAGAAAAAGGTTTGCCCTGCTTCAAAGCAGTCCATTGCTCATTGGATTAGGCTTACTATCCAACAGGCCTATGCGTCGGCAGCCTTACCTGTTCCACAGTCTCTGAAGGCCCACTCTTCCAGATCGGTGGGCTCTTCCTGGGCGGCTGCCTGTGGAGTCTCGGCCCTACAACTATGCCGAGCTGCTACCTGGTCGGGGGGAGAACACCTTTGTGAAGTTATACAAGTTTGATATCCTGGCCAAAGATTATACACAGTTTGGGCGGTGGTGCTGCAGAAGTCTCCGCACATTACTGCCCATTCTGGCAGCTTTGGGACATCCCCATCGTACTAATGTGTTCCCAATATCCCTTATGGATGGTAGAGAAAATAGGATTTTAAATACCTACCAGTAAATCCTTTTCTCGTAGTCCATAAGGGATATTGGTCGGCCGCTTCTGTGCGGTGACTTTCTGCAGGTTCTCTTTTATGTGTTCCAGTTATTGTTGCCAGAAGTTGCTGGCTACATTTTATGTTTGTGTGCTGGTGTCTAAATCTCACCACACTTGTTATGTTCCTTCTCTCATGTGTGTCATTCTACTTCAGGCACTGTTTTACCTATAACTGACCTGTGGGAGGAGGCATAGAGGGGAGGAGCCAGCACACCCAATTGAAGAAATTTAAAGTGCACTGGCTCCTTTGGACCCGTCTATACCCCATCGTACTAATCTGTCCCCAATATCCTTTATGGACTACGAGAAAAGGATTTACTGTTAGGTATCTAAAATCCTATTTTCTCTTACGTCCTAGAGGATGCTGGGGACTCCGTAAGGACCATGGGGATAGACGGGCTCCGCAGGAGACATGGGCACTAAGAAAGAACTTAAGGTATGGTGGTGCACTGGCTCCTCCCTCTATGCCACTCCTCCAGACCTCAGTTGATTACTGTGCCCAGAGGAGACTGGGTGCATTACAGGGAGCTCTCCTGAGTTTCCTGGAAAGAAAGTATTTTAGTTAGGTTTTTTATTTTCAGGGACCCTGCTGGCAACAGACTCCCTGCATCGAGGGACTGAGGGGAGAGAAACAGACCTACTTTAATGTTAGGCTCTGTTTCTTAGGCTACTGGACACCATTAGCTCCAGAGGGAATGGAACGCAGGTCTCACCTCGCCGTTCGTCCCAGAGCCGCGCCGCCGTCCTCCTCGCAGAGCCGGAAGATAGAAGTCGGGTGAGTATGTGAAGAAAGAAGACTTCAGAGGCGGCAGAAGACTTCAGATCTTCATAGAGGTAACGCTGTGCGCCATTGCTCCCACACAGCACACACACGGCAGTCCACTGTAAGGGTGCAGATCGCAGGGGGGGGGCGCCCTGGGCAGCAATAAGGAATTCCAGAGCTGGCGATAAGTATATATACAGCTGGGCACTGTATATAAAAGAGATCCCCCGACAGTTTTTTAAATTTTTCAGCGGGACCGAAGCCCGCCGCTGAGGGGGCGGAGCTTGTTCCTCAGTACTCACCAGCGCCATTTTCTCCACAGCACACCGCTGAGAGGAAGCTCCCTGGACTCTCCCCTGCTTACCACGGTGAAAGAGGGTATTAAAGAAGGGGGGGGGGGCACATAATTTGGCGCAAATACATATAACAGCGCTATCTGGGTAAACATATTGTGTTTTTTTCCCTGGGTCATTAGCGCTGGGTGTGTGCTTGCATACTCTCTCTCTCTGTCTCTCCAAGGGGCCTTGTGGGGGAACTGTCTTCAGATAAGAGGATTCCCTGAGTGTGTGGTGTGTCGGTATGCGTGTGTCGGCATGTCCGAGGTAGAAGGCTTCCCTAGCGAGGAGGTGGAGCAAATGAATGTGGTGTCTCTGTCGGCAACACCGACACCTGACTGGGTGGATATGTGGAATGTTTTAAGTGCTAATGTGAATTTATTGCACAAAAGGTTGGACAAAGCTGAGTCCAGGAATTATGCAGAGGGTCAGGCCCTGCCTGCCCCTATGTCGCAGGGACCCTCGGGGTCTCAAAAGCGTCCACTATCCCAAATAGTAGACACTAATACCGACACGGATTCTGACTCCGGTGTCGACTATGATGATGCAAAGTTACAGCCAAAATTGGCTAAAAGTATTCAATATATGATTATTGCAATAAAGGATGTTTTGCATATCACAGAGGAACCCCCTGTCCCTGACACGAGGGTACATATGTATAAGGAAAAGAAACCTGAGGTAACCTTTACCCCTTCTCATGAGCTGAACGAGTTATTTGAAAAGGCGTGGGAATCTCCAGACAGGAAACTGCAGATTCCCAAAAGGATTCTTATGGCATATCCTTTCCCGGCTAAGGACAGGATACAGTGGGAATCCTCCCCAAGGGTGGACAAAGCGTTGACACGCTTATCCAAAAAGGTAGCACTGCCATCCCAAAATACGGCTACCCTCAGGGATCCTGCTGGTCGCAAGCAGGAGGCTACCTTAAAGTCCATTTACACACACTCTGGTACATTACTCAGACCGGCGATAGCGTCGGCTTGGGTTTGTAGCGCTGTAGCAGCGTGGACAGATACCTTATCGGCGGAATTGGATACCCTGGATAAGGATGCCATTTTATTGACCCTGGGTCATATTAAAGATGCAGTCTTATATATGAGGGATGCTTAAAGAGACATTGGCCTACTGGGTTCTAGAGTCAACGCTATGTCGATTTCTGCTAGACGAGTCCTATGGACCCGGCAATGGACAGGTGATGCCGACTCAAAGAGGCATATGGAGGTTTTACCTTACAAGGGTGAGGAATTGTTTGGGGAAGGTCTCTCGGGCCTGGTCTCCACAGCTACGGCAGGTAAATCAAGTTTTTTGCCTTATATTCCCTCACAGCCAAAGAAAGCGCCACATTATCAAATGCAGTCCTTTCGGTCAAATAAAAACAAAAGAGTACGGGGATCGTCCTTTCTTGCCAGAGGTAAGGGCAGAGGGAAAAAGCTGCCAACCACAGCTAGTTCCCAGTAGCAGAAGTCCTCCCCGGCCTCTACAAAATCCACCGCATGATGCTGGGGCTCCGCTGAGGGAGTCCGCCCCAGTGGGGGCACGTCTTCGACTTTTCAGCCACATCTGGGTTCACTCACAGGTGGATCCCTGGGCAATAGAAATTGTTTCCCAGGGTTACAAGCTGGAATTCGAGGAGGTGCCTCCTCGCCGGTTTTTCGAATCGGCCCTACCAGCTTCTCCCCCAGAAAGGGAGATAGTTTTAAATGCAATTCACAAATTGTGTCTTCAACAGGTGGTGGTCAAAGTTCCCCTGCTTCAACAAGGGAGGGGGGTATTACTCAACCCTATTTGTAGTCCCGAAACCGGACTGTTCGGTCAGACCCATTTTAAATTTAAAGTCCTTGAACCTATACTTGAAAAGTTTCAAGTTCAAGATGGAATCGCTCAGAGCGGTCATCGCCAGCCTGGAAGGGGGGGATTTTATGGTATCCCTGGACATAAAGTATGCATACCTTCATGTTCCCATATATCCACCTCATCAGGCGTACCTGAGATTTGCGGTACAGGATTGTCATTACCAATTTAAGACGTTGCCGTTTGGGCTTTCCACGGCCCCGAGGATTTTCACCAAGGTAATAGCGGAAATGATGGTGCTCCTGCGCAAGCAGGGTGTCACAATTATCCCGTACTTGGACGATCTCCTCATAAAAGCGAGATTGCGAGAACAGTTGTTGATCAGCGTATCACTTTCACTGAAGGTGTTACAACAACACGGCTGGATTCTCAATATCCCGAAGTCACAGTTAGTTCCTACGACTCGTATGACCTTCTTAGGCATGATTCTGGATACAGATCAGAAAAGGGTTTATCTTCTGAGGGAAAAGGCCCTGGAACTCGTGACTCTGGTCAGGGACCTATTGAAGCCAAAACAGGTGTCGGTGCATCACTGCACTCGAGTCCTGGGAAAGATGGTGGCATCTTACGAGGCCATTCCCTTCAGCAGGTTCCATAAGAGAACCTTCCAATGGGACCTACTGGACAAGTGGTCCGGGTCACACCTACAGATGCATCGGTTGATCACCCTGTCCCCCAGGGCAAGGGTGTCTCTCCTGTGGTGGCTACAGAGTGCTCACCTTCTAGAGGGTCGCAGGTTCACCATTCAGGACTGGATTCTGGTAACAACGGACGCGAGCCTCCGAGGTTGGGGAGCAGTCACACAGGGAAGAAACTTCCAAGGTCTTTGGTCAAGCCAGGAGACTTGTCTTCACATCAACGTCCTGGAGCTGAGGGCCATATACAACGCCCTTCGTCAAGCGGAGACTTTACTTCGCGACCTACCGGTTCTGATTCAGTCAGACAACATCACCACAGTGGCTTATGTAAACCGCCAAGGCGGCACAAGGAGCAGAGTGGCAATGGCGGAAGCCACCAGGATTCTTCGCTGGGCGGAAAATCATGTAAGCGCACTGTCAGCAGTGTTCATTCTGGGAGTGGACAACTGGGAAGCAGACTTCCTCAGCAGACACGATCTACATCCAGGAGAGTGGGGACTTCATCAGGAAGTCTTCGCACAGATTGCAAGTCGGTGGGGACTGCCCCAGATAGACATGATGGCGTCCCGCCTCAACAAAAAACTACAGAGGTATTGCGCCAGGTCAAGAGACCCTCAGGCGGTGGCAGTGTACGCCCTCGTGACACCGTGTGTGTTCCAGTCGGTCTATGTGTTTCCTCCTCTTCCTCTCATACCCAAGGTGTTGAGAATGATAAGAAAAAGAGGAGTACGGACAATTCTCATTGTTCCAGTTTGGCCACGAAGGAACTGGTATCCGGATCTGCAGGAAATGCTCACAGAAGATCCGTGGCCTCTTCCTCTAAGACAGGACCTGTTACAACAGAGGCCCTGTCTGTTCCAAGACTTACCGTGGCTGCGTTTGACGGCATGGCGGTTGAACGCCGGATCCTAGCGGACAAGGGTATTCCGGAGGAGGTCATTCCTACTCTGATAAAGGCTAGGAAGGATGTGACAGCTAAACATTATCACCGTATATGGCGGAAGTATGTTTCTTGGTGTGAGGCCAGGAATGCTCCTACGGAAGAATTCCATCTGGGCCGTTTCCTTCACTTCCTACAGACTGGAGTGAATTTGGGCCTAAAATTAGGCTCCATTAAGGTTCAGATTTCGGCCCTTTCCATTTTCTTTCAGAAAGAATTGGCTTCTCTCCCAGAAGTGCAGACTTTTGTCAAGGGAGTGCTGCATATTCAGCCTCCTTTTGTGCCTCCAGTGGCACCTTGGGACCTGAACGTGGTGTTGAGTTTCCTTAAGTCGCACTGGTTTGAACCACTTACAACGGTGGAGTTAAAATATCTCACTTGGAAAGTGGTCATGTTGTTAGCCTTGGCTTCAGCTAGGCGAGTGTCAGAATTGGCGGCTTTGTCTCATAAAAGCCCCTATTTAGTTTTCCATATGGATAGAGCGGAACTGCGGACCCGTCCTCAATTCTTGCCAAAGGTGGTTTCAGCTTTTCATATGAACCAACCTATTGTGGTGCCTGTGGCTACGCGAGACTTGGAGGAGTCCGAGTCCCTTGATGTGGTCAGGGCTTTGAAAATTTATGTGGCCAGAACGGCTAGGGTCAGGAAAACAGAAGCACTGTTTATCCTGTATGCAGCCGACAAGGTTGGCGCTCCTGCACCCAAGCAGACTATTGCTCGCTGGATCTGTAACACGATTCAGCAGGCTCATTCTACGGCTGGATTGCCGTTACCAAAATCAATAAAGGCCCATTCCACCACGAAAGTGGGCTCTTCTTGGGCGGCTGCCCGAGGGGTCTCGGCATTACAGCTGTGCCGAGCTGCTACTTGGTCGGGTTCAAACACTTTTGCAAAATTCTACAAGTTTGATACCCTGGCTGAGGAGGACCTCATGTTTGCTCAATCGGTGCTGCAGAGTCATCCGCACTCTCCCGCCCATTTGGGAGCTTTGGTTTAATCCCCATGGTCCTTACGGAGTCCCCAGCATCCTCTAGGACGTAAGAGAAAATAAGATTTTAAACCTACCGGTAAATCTCTTTCTCCTAGCCCGTAGAGGATGCTGGGCACCCGTCCCAAGTGCGGACTACTTCTGCAAATCTTGTATATAGTTTTTGCTTCCATAAGGGTTATGTTACAGTTTTCCTCAGTCTCGGACTGATGCTGTGTTGTTTCATACTGTTAACTGGTTTGTATTTCCCAAGTTATACGGTGTGGATGGTGTGGGCTGGTATGAATCTTGCCCTTAGATTTACTAAAATCCTTTCCTCGTACTGTCCGTCTCCTCTGGGCACAGTTTCTCTAACTGAGGTCTGGAGGAGGGGCATAGAGGGAGGAGCCAGTGCACACCCATACCTAAAGTTATTTCTTAGTGCCCATGTCTCCTGCGGATCCCGTCTATCCCCATGGTCCTTACGGAGTCCCCAGCATCCTCTACGGACTAGGAGAAAAAGATTTACCGGTAGGTTTAAAATCTTATTTTTACATCTTACCAAAATTACATAAAGAAAAAAAAACCTCCAGGCAGGCCAATAGTGGCAGGCACATATTCTATCACAGCAAACCTATCTGAATTTGTGGCCCACTACCTTCAATCAGAGGTAATAAAAATAAAGTCATATAAAAGGATTCTATTAGTATGATTAGTAGCCAAAGGGATGTACAATGGAAGGAAGGAGATATTCTAATAACTGCAGACGTAGGGTCTATCTACACCATTATAGACCATTCTTTGGACCTAGAATCCGTTAAATTTCTCTATCATCCATAAGGGATACTGGGGACACCTTAGTACGATGGGTATAGATGGGGTCCAAAGGAGCCAGTGCACTTTAAATTTCGTCAACATGGTGTGCTGGCTCCTCCCCTCTATGCCCTCCCCCACAGCTCCGTTTAGAAAAATGTGCCCTCAGGAGAGGATGCACATCTGCGGCTCCAGAGTTTTTCTTCAGTTTATTTTAATGTTTATTATTTTCAGGTAATCTGTTTGGGCAACAGCTTACCTGCACCGAGGGACACTGGGGGGGACAGACACCGGCCTCATAGAGGTGCTGAGTAGGATCCCGCTGACAGGACAACGTCCTGAGGGTCTGTACTGCTGGCATTGTGCTCTTGCACACACACCCGCAGCACACTACACACACCAGTATCTGAAGGTCGACGGAGTGGGGAGTGACAACCAGGGACCCTGCTTGCGGGGGACCCGGTACTATGTGCGGCATGATCGTGGGGCAGGCATATGGACTCCCCTTGGTAAGCCCATAGTCCCCCAAGCCTGGCCAGTGGTGGTGAAAATAGGTTCTTATGCCTCATTTTACACTCATTGGGGACATTTGCCAGTATAAATATACCCATAGCTCCAGCACCAATACAGGGGGTGGAGCTTCCTCAGAGCAGGACCAGCAGCTTCCTGGCACCATTTCCTGCACTCAGCGTTGATGCAGGACTGCCAGCTCCTCTAAGTGATCCTCTACGGCCAGACACTGGTACAGGGGTGTATTAAAGGGAGAGAGCCCGCTGTGGGACCTATATATTAGGCTTGTCACACAATACACCTAATTATCTCGCTTCTAACTGTATAATTGTTTCAGGTTGTGTGCTGGTTCCTCCTTTCTGAGTCTCTCCACACACTAGACTGGGCAGGCTTGCTTGTACCTGTGTTTCTGTATCTGTGTGTTAATGTAAATGTCCTCTGTCAGCATGGTGACAAAAGCGGTGTGCACTGTCTGTCACACCAGGTTTTCCCCCTCCCCTGCAGACTCTCTCGTGTGAACAATGCAGCCAGCCCTCACAAGGTAGTGTCTCTTCAGGGAGTGATTTGCAGGAGCCTGCTTGGCTCAGCTCTATATAATCTATGATGGCTGACCTGTCAGATGAATTGTAACTGCTTCCTTTCTTGTCTAGCTGTAGTCAACAGTCTATGACTGCTCTGACAAAAGATAGAGCAGACAGCAGACGTGTTTCCCCTCTCTCAAATCCATTACCCCAAAAAAGGGGGTTACCTGATATCCTCTCAGAATCTGAGGAGGAGGTACCAGAGGTAGAGGAGGGGGAGGAGCTAGAATCTAATGCTGAATTAGATGATTCCTCTGCTGTACAAGGTGTAGACTTGCTTATTGCTATAAGGGATGTCCTAAATATTCCTGGGAATGAGACAAATGTGCAGCAATCCTTTTTCTCAACACAGTTGTTGGGTGACCCATGCCATTCATACTTGGGCTGGTAACCTCCAAGAGGGCATTGCTGGGGACAAGTCCCTGGCTGATGTGGTGACGCTGATTCAGCACATACAGGAGTCTGCCCACTTCCTCTGTGATGCTATCAAAGGGATTGGTATAATAAATGCCTGTACCTTTACCATGGCGGTTTCTGCACGCAGAGCGTTGTGGTTATGTCAGTGGATGGTGGATACAGAGTCTGAAAAACAGTGGGGAAGCCTTACCCCCCACAGGAGATTGGCTGTTTGGGGGTGTATTGGATACCTGGATTTCGAAGGGTACTGCTGGTAAGTCCACGTACCTTCCCTCGGCTGCTGCACCAGCTAGACGTCCTTACACTGGGCCATCTCTACAGTCCTTTCGGACTGCACGCTTCAAAGGTAAGGCGCAAGGTTCCTCAAATGCGGCACAAGGTTCCAGAGGTAAGTCCCGAAAACCTGCCACCACTGGTTCTCAGGAACAGGGCGTCAGCTCTGTCTCTGAACCATCAGCATGACGTGTCCCTCCGCTCCAGGGGGACTTCAGGGTGTTAGCTTGTCTGATATTTTTCAGCTCCATTTGGAACAGCTCCTGCCAGAACACCTGGGTAAAAGACCTGATCTCCCAAGTCTACGAGCTGGAATTCGAAAGCCTTCCACACCTCAGGTTTTTCAAGTCAAGTTTACCAGCATCAGAAACCATGCACCTCTCGTTACAGGAGGCCATTCAAAAGTTAGCTAAGATCCAGGTCATTGTTCCTGTGCCACCTCAACAACAAGGTGAGGGATATTATTCCAGCCTTTTTGTTGTACCAAAACTGGATGGTTCAGTGAGGCCCATTTTGAACCTCAAATCAAACCCATATCTGCGGGTTTTCCGATTGAAAATGGAGTCTCTGAGAGCAGTGATCTCAGGTCTCCAGGAGGGAGAGCTCTTGGTCTCCCTGGAGATAAAGGACACTTACCTCCATATACCAATATGGCCACCTCATCAGGCATACTTCAGGTTTGCTCTGCTGCAGGAACACTACCAGTTCCAGGTGCTGCCCTTCGGCCTATCCACGGACCCAAGAGTCTTCACCAAAGTGAAGGATTCAGGGTGTGAACATTGTCCCCCACCTGGACAATCTGCTGATCAAAGCAAGATCAGTGGAACTACTGCTGGACAGCAACTCCTGCATGACATCCCTGCTGCCATGCCACGGTAGGATTCTGAATTTTCAAAAGTCCCACCTGGAGCCAATCCAGCGTCTCCAGTTTCTCAGGATGATCCTGGACACGGTGGCTCAGAAGGTCTTCCTTTCTACAGACAAGGCAAAGGCCCTTCAGGATTTGGTTCGGGCTGTTCTGCAGAAGGACTGGGCCTTGGTACATCTCTGCACCCGTCTGTTGGGGAAGATGATGGCCTCCTTTGGGGCCATTCAATTTGGCAGATTCCATGCGAGGACTTTCCAACTGGATCTGCTGAAGAAATGGTCTGGTTCGTATCTGCAGATGCACCAGTTCATACGTCTCACCGCAGGCCAAGATTTCTCTCATGTGGTTGCAGTCCTCCAACCTCTTGGAGGGGCAGAGCTTCGGGATCCAGGATTGGATTCTTTTGACCACAGACACCAGCCTTCGGGGCTGGGGAGCGGTTACCCAAGGGAAATAGTTCCAGGGCTGGTGGTCAAACCTCGAAGTCCGCCTTCCTATAAACATACTGGAACTCAGCGAGATAAACAATGCTATGCTACAGGCAGCTCCTCTGCTCCAAGGCCAAGCCATTCCGGTACAATTGGACAGCGCCACGGCAGTGACTTATGTCAATCGGCAAGGTGGGACAAAGAGCAGGGCCTGCATGAGTGAGGTATCCAAGATTCTCCTCTGGGCCATAAAGAACACAAGGGCAGGGTTGGCCATATTCATTCCGGCAGTTGACAACTGGGAGGCAGACTTCCTCAGTCGTCATGACCTCTACCCAGGAGAGTGGGGTCTCCACCCTCAGGTGTTTTGACTAATAACAGATCTGTGAGGCTGTCCACAGATCGGTCTGATGACCTCTCGGCTCAACAACAAGCTTTAGTGCTATTCCAGAATGAGGGACCTTCTGGCAATGACAGTGGACATGCTGACATCTCCATGGGATTACCAGCTGGTATACCTGTTCCCTCCTATTCCGTTGGTGTCCAGGGTTCTAAAAAGAATCCGAAAAGCGGGAGCTTAGGCAATCCTCCGCCTCAGAGGGTTTGGTACGCTGATCTTCTGGACATGGCCATAGAAGACCCCTGGCCCCTTCCACTAAGGGAAGATCTTCAGCAAGTGCCGTTGGTCTACCCGGACCTATGGCAATTGAGCAGAAACTTCTAGCTGAGAAGGGAATTCCGGGAAAGGTTATTACCACCATGATTCAAGCCAGGAAAGCGGTCATGTCAAAGCATTACCACCATATCTGGAAACGATAAGTCTCCTGGTGTGAGGGCCAAAAATATCCTGTGGATTTCAACCTAGGGCGCTTTTTGCGCTTTTTACAGGCTGGTGTGGATATGGGCCTAAGATTGGGCTCCATAAAGGTTCAGATCTCAGCCTTGTCCATTTTATTTCAGAAGAAATTGGCTGCTTTACCGGAAGTCCAGATGTTCCTCCAGGGTGTCCTGCACATCCAGCCTCCTTTTGTGCCACCCACGGCACCTTGGGATCTAAATGTGGTTTTGTTCTTTCTAGAGTCCTCTTGGTTTGAACCTCTGTCGGTTGAGGACAAGTTCCTTACGTGTAAGACGGTTATGCTCGTAGCCTTGGCTACCGGTAGGTGTGTTTCAGAACTTGGGACTTTGTCCTGCAGAAGTCCCTACCTGTACTTTCGTGAGGACAGAGCGGAATTCCGGACTCGACAACGGTTACTGCCTAAGGTGTTCTCTGCATTCCACTTAAATCAACCTATTGTGGTTCCAGCGGATTTGGTCACTTCCTCAATTCCTGAGTCATTGTAATTGGTGCGAGCCCTGAAAATTTACGTCAAGAGGACTACTACTGTCAGAAAATCTGATTCCCTCTTTGTGCTGTATGATGCTCTCAAAAAGGGTCGTCCTGCTTCAAAGCAGTCAGTTGCCCATTGGATAAGGCTTACTGTTCAACAGGCCTACACTTCGGCAGCCTTGCCTATTCCTCGGTCTATCAAGGCCCACTCCACCAGGTCTGTGGGTTCTTCCTGGGCAGCTGCCTGGGGTGTGTCGGCCCTGCAACTATGTCGGTTCGCTACCTGGTCAGGGACAAACACGTTTGTCAAGTTTTACAGGTTTGATACCCTGGCTGCAGAGGATGTCCAGTTTGGCCATATGGTGTTGCAGGCGTCTCAGCACATTCCCACCCATTCTGGGAGATTTGGGACGTCCTCATCGTCCTACGATGTCCCCAGTATCCATTATGGATAATAGAGAAAAGAGGATTTTAATTACCTACTGGTAAATCCTTTTCTCATAGTCCATAAGGGATACTGGGCGCCCGCCTCTGTGCTTTGACTTTCCTGCAAGTTATTGTTCTTGTGTGAAGTTGTTCCAGTAGCTGTTGCTGTTTCTGGTTTCACTAACTATTGCTAGTTTTTGTTCTGATGTGTGCTGTTTTGTTAATCTCACCACTAGTTTTGTCATGTTTCCTCCTCTCAAGTATGTCCATCTCCTTCGGGCACAGTTTTCGTAGACTGAGCTGTGTCGGAGGGCATAGAAGGGAGGTGCCAGCACACCCTGTTGAAGAAATTTAAAGTGCATCGGCTCCTTTGGACCCCATCTATACCCATTGTACTAAGGTCTCCCCATTATCCCTTATGGACTATGAGAATAGGATTTACCAGTAGGTAATTAAAATACTCTTATTTCTCTGAGAAAGGTGGTGTGGAAGATAAAATGTTTTTAATTAAAAAGGCCATAAACTTTATGCTACAGAACAATTTATTTGGGGTCAAAGAACATGTTTATAAATAAAAACTGGTATGGCCATGCATTTCACCCCTGCTTACACAAAAACATGTTTATGGGTGTACGGGGAAGAAAGACACAATTGGAATAACAACCCATACATTAACAATATGATGAAAGTGGATGAGATACATAGATATTTATTCTGGAACAGAAGTGAGACCGATTTGAAAATATTCTGTGATGTTTTAAACAACAAACTATACAATATAGTTTTAGTCTACAACATAAGTAAAGAAGTCCACTTCATGGATCTGTGCATATGTACAGTATATTAAAGATAAAGGACTCAAACAAAAACTTATATTAAACCAACTGACAATACTTCTATACAAACCTCCAGCCAGTGGCGTAACTAGAAATTTTTCTCCCCCAAGCCAAAAAATTTTTGGCGCCCCCCCCCCCCCCCCCCCCCGCCGCATAACTGGGAGCAAGAAAGGGACAAATATGCGCGCGCCTTCGGCGCGCGCTGCAAAAAAAGGGGCGTGGTTTTGTTGGAATGGGCGTGGTTTCTCGTAAAGGGGCGTGGTATTGCAGGAAAAGACTACCTTATACCCCAGTTTTGCAACCTGCACGCCCAGACGTTAGCCACCACAGGAAAGAAAAATAATCCTGATTCATGCCCCTTACATTATTTGTCATTTTTCCTCCTTATAGTAATGCCCAGTATACATTATGCCACATACTGCAATGGCCCTTAGACATTATGCCGCACACAACAATGCACATGACACAATATGCACACACTGTAATGCCCCCGACACATTATGCCACACACCGTAATGCCCCCGACACATTATGACAGGAATCGCAATGCCCGTTATACATTATGCTACACACTGCAATGCCCCTGATACATTATAGCACATACAATGCCTGTGACACATTATGACACACACCGCAATGACCTTGAGACATTATACCACAATGCCCGTGATATAGTATACCATACACCGTAATGCCTGTGACACATACCGCAATGCCCTGCCCGTTATACCCTATGCCACACACCGCAATGCCCGTTATGTATTATGCCACACTGCAATGACCCTGAGACATTATACCACATACCACAATGCCCGTGATATAGTATACCACACACCGTAATGCCTGACACATTATGACACACACCGCAATGTCCGTGATACATTATGCCACACACTGCAATGACCCTGAGACATTATACCACATATCACAATGCCCGCGATATAGTATACCATACACCGTAATGCCTGTGACACATTATGACACACACCACAATGTCCGTGATACATTATGCCACACACCGTAATGCCCATTACACATTAAGTCCTACAGTAAGGCTTCTAATTACTTTTCAATTACCTTCTCGTTGTCAGGGGTTTCATGCACTGGGTGTCATGCTCGTTGCCAGGTGTTTCATGCACTGGGTGTCATGCTCGTTGTCAGGTGTTTCATGCACTGGGTGTCATGCTCGTTGCTAGGAGGTAGTCCTTGTTGCTAGGGCTGTGCTCCCAGTGCCACATATGTCCCCAGTGCCAGATATTTCCCCACGGTGCCAGGTACTCACATGCCCCCGGTGCCAAATATAGCCCCCCCCCCCATGTGCCAGGTACACATATACCCCCCCAGTGCCAGATATGCCCCCAGTGCCAGATATTCCCCCCCAGTGCCACATATGCCCCCAGTGCCAGATATTCCCCCCATGCCAGATATGCCGCCAGTGCCATATATTCCCCCCCAGTGCCACATATGCCCCCAGTGCCAGATATTCCCCCAGTGCCAGATATGCCGCCAGTGCCATATATTCCCCCCGAGTGCCATATATGCCCCCAGTGCCATATATCCCCAGTGACAGATATTCCCCCCCAGTGCCAGATATTCTCCCCCAGTGCCATATAAGCCCCAGGGCCAGATATTCCCTCCCAGTGCCAGATATCCCCCCCCCCCAGTGCCATATATCCACCCCGTGCCAGATATCCCCCCCCCCAGTGCCATATATGCCCCAGTGCCAGATATCCCCCCCAGTGCCAGACATCCCCCCCCCCAGTGCGATATGCCCTAGTGCCAGATATCCCCCCCCCCCCCAGTGCCATATATGCCCCAGTGCCAGATATCCCCCCCCCCCCCCTTCCCCAGTGCCAGATATGCCCTAGTGCCAGATATCCCCCGCCCCCCCCCACAGTGTCATATATGCCCCAGTGCCGGATATCCCCCCTAGTGCCTGACATCCCCCCCCCAATGGCCATATATTCCCCGGTGCCAGACACCCTCTCCTCTCTCCCCCCCCCGTGACAGATATGCCGCAGTGCAGCCGCCGCTTGTTGGAGAACTTGGAGGGACACGGCGGGCGCAGCGTGTGCCTCTCCTGTGTCCCTCCTGAGTCCTGCATCATCTCCGGCGGCCGCGGGTCTGATAGGGGGAAGTGCCGTCCGTGAGCTCTAATTGGCTCACGGACGGCACTTCCCCCTATTAGACCCGCGGGCCGCCGGAGATGATGCAGGGCTCAGGAGGGACACAGGATAGGCACACGCTGCGCCCGCCGTGTCCCTCCAATAAAGCAGACTGACATGCGGACGTTCGTCCGCATGTCAGTCTGCTGTAATCAGTGGCGCCCCCGCAGCCCCTCGCCCCCAAGCCACCGCGAGGACTGCGGGGGCAGTAGTTACGCCACTGCCTCCAGCAAAGGATCATAAGAAACTGCTCAGAGATATAGTAGACACCTTTTGAAAGTCAGGCTGTGGAAATGAAAATGTGATTCCTGGAAAAATGTTATGAAAGCGTTTCTGTGGAAGTAATGAAGAACAAAGCTAGGATGGAACTGCAATTATATAATTATTAATAATAATAATGATGGAAAAATATAGAAGATTACATTTTTCTTTCTGGAATTTTTTAAACACCATTTTATTGAGAGGATTACAGAAATATAACAGCAGACAAAATATACCAGGAGACCTAGGGGGTAATTCCAAGTTGATCGCAGCAGGAATTTAGTTAGCAATTGGGCAAAACCATGGCCCTCATTCCGAGTTGTTCGCTCGGTATTTTTCATCGCATCGCAGTGAAAATCCGCTTAGTACGCATGCGCAATGTTCGCACTGCGACTGCGCCAAGTAACTTTACTATGAAGAAAGTATTTTTACTCACGGCTTTTTCTTCGCTCCGGCGATCGTAATGTGATTGACAGGAAATGGGTGTTACTGGGCGGATACACGGCGTTTCAGGGGCGTGTGGCTGAAAACGCTACCGTTTCCGGAAAAAACGCAGGAGTGGCCGGGGAAACGGTGGGAGTGCCTGGGCGAACGCTGGGTGTGTTTGTGACGTCAACCAGGAACGACAAGCACTGAAATGATCGCACAGGCAGAGTAAGTCTGGAGCTACTCTGAAACTGCTAACTCGTTTGTAATCGCAATATTGCGCGTACGTCGGTCGCAATTTTAAGAAGCTAAGATTCACTCCCAGTAGGCGGCGGCTTAGCGTGTGTAACTCTGCTACATTCGCCTTGCGAGCGAACAACTCGGAATGAGGGCCCATGTGCACTGCAAGGGAGGCAGATTTAACATGTGCAGAGAGAGTTAGATTTGGGTGGGTTATTTTATTTCTGTGCAAGGTAAATACTGGCTGCTTTATTTGTACACTGCAAATTAGATTGCAGATTAAACACACTCCACCCAAATCTAACTCTCTCTGCAATGTTAACTCTGCCTCCCCTGCAGTGCACATGGGAGGTCATTCCGAGTTGTTCGCTCGCAAGGCGATTTTAGCAGAGTTGCTCATGCTAAGCCGCCGCCTACTGGGAGTGAATCTTAGCATCTTAAAAATGCGAACAAAGTATTCGCAATATTGCGATTACACACCTCGTAGCAGTTTCTGAGTAGCTTCAGACTTACTCGGCATCTGCGATCAGTTCAGTGCTTGTCGTTCCTGGTTTGACGTCACAAACACTCCCAGCGTTCGCCCAGACACTCCTCCGTTTCTCCGGCCACTCCTGCGTTTTTTCCGGAAACGGTAGCGTTTTTTCCCACACGCCCATAAAACGGCCTGTTTCTGCCCAGTAACACCCATTTCCTGTCAATCACATTACGATCGCCAGAACGATGAAAAAGCCGTGAGTAAAATTACTAAGTGCATAGCAAATTTACTTGGCGCAGTCGCAGTGCGGACATTGTGCATGCGCATTAAGCGGAAAATCGCTGCGATGCGAAGATTTTTAACGAGCGAACAACTCGGAATGAGGGCCATGGTTTTGCCCAATTGCTAACTAAATTCCTGCTGCGATCAACTTGGAATTACCCCCCTAGTCAGTTAGTTTACCGACAAAGATGAATTATAACATCAACCGGTCCGATCCAATTTAAACAATTTAAAGTAGCAAGAACGATGTCTTGCGGCGACGGTGTGGTAATCCGTCAAAGAGAACTGGAAACAGAGTGGAGAAAGAATAACAGTCAGAGAGACAAAAGAGAGAAGCAGGGAGAAAAAGAACAAGTCAAGTTGAAGGAACAGTAAAGGGAGATAGAATCATAGGGGTGGCCTCCAGACTCAAGAAGTTGGGAGGTATCGTCTTTAATTTATCAGGGTACAAATGGGGTGGGAGCCTGTTGAGAGGATAGCCAGGGAGACCAAACTTTATCAAAGAATTTAGAGGAGTTACGTTTAACAGCAGTCATATATTCCATTTTGTACGCATACTAAATCTGGGAGATTATCACCTGCATAGGGGAGGAAGTTAGTTTTCCAGTCTATTGCTATTTGGCACCTCATATAGCAGAAACTACATGCCAGAACAGTTTATTTTGGTGTTGATTGAGGTTTGGAGAGAGTCAAGGGGAGCAGAAAATACTGGGGTCCAGGAGAAATAGAGGTCTCGAATAGGTGCGAGAGCAGGGTAATAAATTCCGGACAAATTTAAAAAAATTGGGGCATGATCACCAGATGTGCAAAAAAGAGCCTACATCTGCACACACCCTCCAGCACCTATACGAGGCATCAGGCAACATGGTCTGTAAACGAGAGGGAATATAGTACCAGCTGTAGAGCAATTTATAAATATTTTCTTTGATTGTTACACAAATTGAGCTGGAAATGGCATTATCCCAAATCTCAGTCCAGTCCTCATTATCTATATCATGTCCCAGATCCTTTTCCTATGCCAGTTCATGAGGCGCTCCACCTGGGGTAGAGTCATCGCTTAGCAAGGCATAGATGGAGATTAAGTCCTTAGTGTTGGAATGTTTCCATCTTATATATTTGAAAGAGGATAGTTTTCTATTAAGGAGAGTTGAGGTGATTGTAGAGTGGAAGATGATTACATTTTTTACAGAGTTTAATGGTGAATATAAGGAAGTTGAGAAGACTATTATAAACTAAATATTGGCACCTGTTGACCAAAGATCCATTATTAAAAGATGTCCCAAAAAGACCTTTTTTTTTTTTAGAAGCGGGCTAACAATCAAAAATCACTTGGTGAAAAGTGCTTTACTAGAAAAAAAAAATTATGTATTAAAACCAAGTTTTTTTATAGGTACGGCATACAGTATGTCTAATGTGCACATCTCATAAGAAAACACAGAAGAAATTTGAGGATTTTTCATCAAATTGACAAACCTTCAAGGTAATTGAATTCATTATCTCTAACTTCAGTATACAGGAAAAACATCACACACTTTACGGGAAAAATGGGCTGAGCATGTCCAGAACATCAAAAAGGTATTTGAAAAACACACTTTGTTCAACAACTTTAAATAGACAGATATATGTTCTGCCAACTCTATAAAACAGGTCATACGGAACAAAAACATCAGAGTTAACTTGAGAAAAAAAGATTCCGAAACTAAAATGAGATTTATCAATAACTAAAAACCCTGGTTCCGCATGGTTTGTATACAGATTTCAATATCAAGTGGTTTCTTTAGGTTGTTTTATATATTTATTTATTTATTTATTTATTTATTTTATCCTTTGGGGTCCACAGTAGATCCACAGGATTTATATTGGATTCAGAGCCGGCCATAGGCATAGGCAAACTAGGCAATTGCCTAGGGCATTTGATATGCCTAGGGGCATCAGCAGCTTCTGCTGATTAAAATGATATGCGGCATGCCTATATTCTATGTAGCATTTCATATGCAGATACAGCCACAGTCTCACACAGTATATAGGCATGCTGCATATCAGTTTAATCAGCAGAAGCTGCTTGTGCATCTTAGCCACATAGCAATGCAAATAAGATGCATTTTCATTTAAAAAAAGGTGCCCGACGTTAGCATTGATGCAAGATTTGTGAGGACACATCTGTATCCAAGCAGAGGCAGAGGTCACAGTGTTAGTGGCAGTGTGAGTGCTGTGTGCATGTGAGTGGGTTGGTTGTGCAGTAGTGTTCGGAATATGTGTAAGGAGCATTATGTGTGTCATGTAAAAATGCATTAATAACGTGCAACATATGTGTAAGGGGCACTATGCGTGTCATGTGTATAAGGGCATTAATAATGTGTGGCATATGTGTAACAGGGTACTACTGTATGTGTGTCATTATGTGTATAGGGGCACTAATAATGTGCAGCAAATGTGTAGGGGGCACTTTGTGTGTCATTATGTGTATAAGGGTATTAATAATGTGCGGCTTATGTGTAAGGGACATTATGTCTAAAAGGGCATTAATAAAGGTTGTCATAATGTGTAAGGCGCATTATGTTTATAAGGACATTAATGTGTCTCATATGTGTAAGGGGCATTACTGTGTGGAATTGTGTATAAATTCATTACTAATGTGTGGCATTATGTGTATAAGTTGCTCTACTATGTGGCATTGCGTGTAGAAAGGGCACTACTGTGTCGTCTAATGTGAATAAAGAGCAATAGGGTGTGGTGTAATGTGAAGAAGGAGCAATTCAGTGTGATGTAATGTGAATAAGGGGCTCTACTGTGAGGAGTAACGTTTATAAGGTAAAGTGATGCTACTGTGGGATGTAATATGAATTATGGACACTATTGCATGATCAAATGTGAATGAAGTTGCAGTACTGTGTGGCGTAATTGGGGTTACTATTGTATGGCCATGCCCCTTGCCAGCAAAAACACACCCCTTTTTGGGCTGTGCGCCAAATGTGCGAACTGATCCTATTTAAACTATAGGGGGTACAAACACCAAAATAAGGACTACTATGGGTGAAGAGTGATGGTGCTGGGAAAGAGGTGCAAGGTCAGAGGCGGAACCAGCGGTGGTGCTAGGGGGCACCAGCCAAAATCTTGCCTAGGGCATCATATTGATTAGGGCCGGCTCTGATTGGATTGTAGGTGGCATGAGAGGATCCGGCATCAAAAGGCAGGGCCGTAACTACGTGTGTGCCAAGTGGGCTTGGCACACAGCGCAGTTGCCCTGAGGGCGCACGGCCAGCGGCATGTAATGAGTCAAATTGACTCATTACATGCCGCCTCTGCTCTGCGCCGTGCGCCGCGCTGTGGAGGGAGAAGAGACCAGCGCCGGGCAGCGGAGAAGGAGGAGGAGGAGGGAGGGGGAGCAGGGAGCCGCAGCAGCGCTATTTCATTGGTAGTAAGCGCTGCTGCAGCATCCCCCTCTCCTTCTGTATTGGCTGCCCAGCGCTGCTGTGGATGGGGGGATGCGGTTCCTGCATCCCAGGATCCACAGCAGCGCCGGACAGCCAATACGGAAGGAGAGGGGGATGCTGCAGCGGCGCTTACTACCAATGAAATAGCGCTGCTGCGGCTCCCTGCTCCCCCTCCCTCCTCCTCCTTCTCACCTCACTGCCTGCACCGAGGAAGCTGCACGAGGAGCCTGACTGCCAGCAGGGAGATGGTAAGTATCTCTCTCTCTCTCTCTCTCTCTATCTCTCAGGGGGACACCGTCTGCCGCAATGTGTAAAAAGGGGGACTGGCTGCCGCTGCCGCAATGTGTAAAAAGGGGGACTGGCTGCCGCTGCCGCAATGTGTAAAAAGGGGGACTGGCTGCCGCTGCCGCAATGTGTAAAAAGGGGGACTGGCTGCCGCTGCCGCAATGTGTAAAAAGGGGGACTGGCTGCCGCAATGTGTAAAAAGGGGGACTGGCTGCCGCAATGTGTAAAAAGGGGGACTGGCTGCCGCAATGTGTAAAAAGGGGGACTGGCTGCCGCAATGTGTAAAAAGGGGGACTGGCTGCCGCAATGTGTAAAGAAAGAGGGGGACTGGCTGCCGCAATGTGTAAAGAGGGGGACTGGCTGCCGCAATGTGTAAAGAGGGGGCCTGGCTGCCGCAATGGGTAAAAAGGGGGACTGGCTGCCGCAATGTGTAAAAAGGGGGACTGGCTGCCGCAATGTGTAAAGAGGGGACTGGCTGCCGCAATGTGTAAAAAGGGGGACTGTCTGCTGTAATGTGTAAAAAGGGGGACGCTGTCTGCTGTAATGTGTAAAAGGGGCTCTACCTGGTGTAGTGGCGCTACTGTGCAGCGTAATTTGAATAATGTAGACTACTGTGCACCGTAGCATGAATTGCTATTATTTTGTGGCCACGCCCCTTCCCCGTGAAGCCACGCCCCTATAAATTTTTTGCACGCCTGCGGCGCGCACTGCCCCTATCTTACATGGGGGAGGCGCCACTGTCGTTTCTTGCACACAGCGCTAAAATGCCTAGTTACGGCACTGTCAAAAGGTTAAGCTTAACATAATAATGCCTCTCTTCAGCCTCCCTATAACCCTGCCTCCTGTCCCAGGGAATTACGTTTTTTGGTTTGGAGCATCAGGAGCAGGACCACTGTTTTGCAGCCACAAGCTTTTATTATTTTATATAGCCTTTTATAGAGCAGCTTTTCTCCTGCAGAGTCCACAGGTTATCTACAGGATAAACATTGGGATATGATGTAGCGACATCGGATTGGCACCAACGATCAAAGCTTTCGGTCTCCCAGAATGCAATGGGACGACAGTCCCCTATATCGCCGCCTCCTGGCTCAGGCAATTCAGTTTTTTGTTTGATGCAGCAGGAGTCGGACCATGGTCAATGGGCTGCTGGTTTTTAACAGTCATAAGCTTTTTAATGTTTTATTTCTCTTATGTCCTAGAGGATGCTGGGGACTCCGTAAGGACCATGGGGTATAGACGGGCTCCGCAGGAGACATGGGCACTATAAAGAACTTTTAGTATGGGTGTGCACTGGCTCCTCCCTCTATGCCCCTCCTCCAGACCTCAGTTAGATTTTGTGCCCAGAGGAGATAGGGTGCATTACAGGGGAGCTCTCCAGAGTTTCTCTGAAAAATAATTTTGTTAGGTTTTTTATTTTCAGGGAGCACTGCTGGCAACAGGCTCCCTGCATCGTCGGACTGAGGAGAGAGAAGCAGACCTACTTAAATGATAGGCTCTGCTACTTAGGCTACTGGACACCATTAGCTCCAGAGGGAGTCGGAACGCAGGTCTCACCCCGCCGTTCATCCCAGAGCCGCGCCGCCGTCCTTGCAGAGCCGGAAGATAGAAGCCGGGTGAGTATAAGAAGAAAAGAAGTCTTCAAGGCGGCAGAAGACTTCAGATCTTCACTGAGGTAAGCGCGCAGCTCCCACACACTACACACACAGAACGGGCACTGATGGGCGCAGGGGGGCGCCCTGGGCAGCAATAAACCTCTGGACTGGCATATAAGGGTACATTAGGCTGCGGAGGCAGTAAATGCAGAGATCCCCCGCCATTTTTTGAATATTGAAGCGGGACCGAAGCCCGCCGCTGGAGGGGGCGGAGCTTGATCCCTCAGCACTAACAGCGCCATTTTCTCCAGGCTCCCCGGACTCTCCCCAGCTGAACTCTGTGACAGAGGGCTGAAAAGAGGGGGGGGGGGGGGCATGTTTAAGGCGCAGTGAGTGTATACACATTGATTATATATATAAAAAGCGCTATCTGGGTTTTATTCCAGTGTCAGTTTGGCGCTGGGTGTGTGCTGGCATACTCTCTCTCTGTCTCCCTAAAGGGCCTTGGTGGGGAATTGTCCCCTTATAGATATATCCCTGTGTGTGTGGGAGTGTCGGTACGTGCGTGTCGGCATGTCTGAAGCGGAAGGCTCGTCCAAGGAGGAGGTGGAGCAGATGTGTGGTGTGTCTCCATTGGCAACGCAGACTCATGATTGGATGGACATGTGGCATATGTTAAATGCGAGTGTGGCCTCATTACATAAGAGACTGGACAAAGAAGAGTCCAGTGAGAAAGAAGGGAGTCAATCCATGGATTGGACTGAGTCACAGGACCCTTCTGGGTCTCAAAAACGTCCCCTATCCCAAATAGTGGACACTGATACCGACACGGATTCTGACTCCAGTGTCGACTACGATGATGCAAAATTACACCCCAGGGTGGCAAAAAGTATTCAGTGTATGATTATTGCAATAAAAGATGTTTTGCATATCACTGATGACCCCTCTGTCCCTGACACGAGGGTGCGCATGTATAAGGAAAAGATACCTGAGGTAACCTTTCCCCCATCTCATGAGCTTAACAAGTTATTTGAAAAAGCTTGGGAAACTCCAGATAAGAAACTGCAGATTCCCAAAAGGGTTCTTATGGCGTATCCTTTCCCTGCACAGGACAGGGTACGTTGTGAATCCTCTCCCAGGGTGGACAAGGCTTTAACGCGCCTGTCCATGAAGCTGGCGCTGCCGTCTCCGGACACGGCAGCCCTCAAGGATCCTGCTGATCGCAGTCAGGAGACTACTTTAAAGTCTATTTATGCGCATACAGGTGCTTTGCTCAGACCGGCAATAGCAACGGCATGGGTGTGTAGTGCAGTTGCAGCATGGACAGATACCTTGTCAGCTGACCTTGATACCCTAGACAGGGATACCATTTTATTAACCTTAGCCCACATTAAAGACGCAGTCTTATATATGAGGGATGCTCAAAGAGACGTTGGGCTGCTGGGTTCCAGAGCCAATGCCATGGCTATTTCTGCGAGACGAGCTCTATGGACTCGCCAGTGGACGGGTGATGCAGACTCAAAGAAGCATATGGAGGTTTTACCTTACAAGGGTGAAGTGTTGTTTGGGGAGGGGCTCGCGGACCTGGTTTCCACAGCTACCGCGGGTAAATCTACCATTTTGCCTTTTGTTCCCCAACAGCAAAAGAAAACTCCACAGTATCAGATGCAGTCCTTTCGGTCGCATAAGTCCAGAAGAGGTCGAGGCTTCTCCTTCCTTGCCAGAGGTAAGGGTAGAGGAAAGAGAGCACCTGCTTCGGCTAGTTCCCAGGAGCAGAAGTCCTCCCGGCTTCTACAAAATCCACCGCATGACGCTGGGGCTCCCCTAAGGGAGTCCACACCAGTGGGGGCACGCCTTCCACTTTTCAGCAAGATCTGGGTTCTTTGAGACGTGGATCCTTGGGCGATGGAAATTGTTTCCCAAGGCTACAAGCTGGAATTCGAAGAGGTGCCCCCTCGACGATTTTTGCCAGCTTCACCCCCGGAGAGGGAAGTAGTGTTGGCTGCAATTCAAAAGCTGTGTCAACAGAAAGTGGTGGTCAAGGTTCCCCTGGTCCAACAGGGAAAAGGGTATTATTCAACCCTGTTTGTGGTCCCGAAGCTGGATGGTTCAGTCCGACCCATTTTAAATTCAAAATCCCTAAACCTGTACTTGAAAAAGTTCAAATTCAAGATGGAATCGCTCCGAGCTGTAATATCCAGCCTGAAAGGGAGGGATTTTATGGTGTCACTAGACATAAAGGATGCATTCCTTCATGTCCCCATATACCCCCCTCATCAGGAGTACCTGAGATTCGCTGTACAGGACTGTCATTACCAGTTTCAGACGTTGCTGTTTGGGCTTTCCACGGCCCCGAGGATTTTCACCAAGGTAATGGCGCAGATCATGGTGCTCCTGCTAAGGCAGGGAGTCAAAATTATCCCATACTTGGACGATCTCCTGATAAAGGCGAGATTGAGAGATCAATTGCTGAAGAGTGTGTCGCTCTCCCTGAAAGTGCTGCAACAGCACGGTTGGATTCTCAATCTGCTAAAGTCACAATTGGTTCCAACGCCTCGGCTATCATTCCTAGGCATGATTCTGGACACGGAACAAAAGAGGGTTTTTCTCCCATTGGAAAAAGCCCAGGATCTCCAGAACATGGTCAGAGACCTGCTAAAACCGAAAAGAGTGTCTGTTCATCAATGCACTCGAGTTCTGGGAAAAATGGTGGCAGCCTACGAGGCCATCCCCTTCGGCAGGTTTCATGCGAGGACTTTTCAGTGGGACAAGTGGTCCGGATCCCATTTACAAATACATCAGAAAATAACCCTGTCCCCCAGGGCCAGAGTGTCTCTCATGTATGTGGTGGCTGCAGAGTGCTCACCTTCTAGAGGGTTGCAGGTTCGGCATTCAAGACTGGGTTCTGGTAACCACGGACGTGAGCCTCCGAGGAGGGGGAGCAGTCACACAAGGAAGACATTTTCAGGGACTATGGTCAAGCCAGGAGGCTTGTCTACACATCAACATACTGGAATTGAGGGCCATATACAATGGCCTACAAGCGGAGAATCTTCTTCGCGACCTACCGGTTCTGATTCAATCAGACAACCTCACAGCCGTGGCTCATGTAAACCGCCAAGGCGGGACAAGGAGCAGAGTGGTGATGGCGGAAGCCACCAGGATTCTTCGCTGGGCGGAAAATCACGTAAGCGCTCGGTCAGCTGTCTTCATTCCGGGAGTGGATAACTGGGAAGCAGACTTCCTCAGCAGACACGATCTCCATCCAGGAGAGTGGGGACTTCATCAAGAAGTTTTTGCAGAGATAACAAGTCTTTGGGGAATTCCTCAAATAGACATGATGGCGTCACGCCTCAACAAGAAGCTTCGGAGGTATTGTTCCAGGTCACGGGACCCTCAGGCAGTGGCATTAGACGCCCTAGTGACGCCATGGGTGTTTCAGTCGGTGTATGTTTTACCTCCTCTTCCTCTCATCTCAAAAATATTGAGAATCATAAGACAAAGAAGAGTGCAGGCAATACTCATTGTTCCAGATTGGCCTCGAAGGGCCTGGTACTCATATCTTCTGGAAATGCTCACAGAAGATCCGTGGCCTCTTCCTATCAGGGATGACCTGTTACAGCAGGGGCCCTGTGTGTTCCAAGACTTACCGCGGTTACGTTTGACGGCATGGCGGTTGAACACCGAATCCTAGCTGGGAAAGGTATTCCGGAGGAAGTCATCCCTACTCTGATAAAGGCTAGGAAGGAGGTGACGGCAAAGCATTATCACCGTATCTGGAGGAAGTATGTATCTTGGTGTGAAGCCAAGAATGCTCCTACGGAAGATTTCCATCTGGGCCGGTTTCTCCACTTTCTACAGACAGGAGTGGATATAGGCCTGAAGTTAGGGCCGAAATCTGTACCTTAATGGAGCCTATCTATATTCTTTCAGAAGGAATTGGCTTCTCTCCCAGAAGTTCAGACGTTTGTGAAGGGAGTGCTGCACATCCAGCTCCCCTTTGTGCCCCCAGTGGCACCGTGGGACCTTAACGTGGTGTTAAGTTTCCTGAAATCTCACTGGTTTGAGCCTCTTCAAACAGTTGAATTAAAATTTCTCACATGGAAGGTGGTCATGTTATTGATCTTGACGTCTGCAAGGCGGGTGTCCGAATTGGTGGCCTTGTCACACAAGAGCCCCTATTTGATTTTCCATGTGGATAGAGTAGAGTTGAGGACTCGTCCTCAATTTTTGCCTAAGGTGGTTTCTTCATTTCATATGAACCAACCTATTGTGGTGCCTGTGGCTACGGGGGACTGGGAGGACTCCAGGTCCCTGGATGTAGTCAGTGCCTTAAAGATTTATGTAGCCAGGACGGTTAGGGATAGGAAAACAGAGGATTTGTTTGTCCTGTATGCAGCCAACAAGGTTAGCGCTCCTGCTTCTTAGCAAACTATTGCTTGTTGGATCTGTAACACAATCCAGCAGGCTCATTCTACGGCTGGATTGCCGTTACCAAATTCAGTTAAGGCCCATTCCACTAGGAAGGTGGGCTCTTCTTGGGTGGCTGCCCGAGGCGTCTCGGCATTACAGCTTTGCCGAGCTGCTACTTGGTCGGGTTCAAACACTGCAAAATTCTACAAGTTTGATACCCTGGCTGATGAGGACCTTGCGTTTGCTCAGTCGGTGCTACAGAGTCATCCGCACTCTCCCGCCCGGTTGGGAGCTTTGGTATAAACCCAATGGTCCTTACGGATCCCCAGCATCCTCTAGGACGTAAGAGAAAATGAGATTTTAAACCTACCGGTAAATCTTTTTCTCCTAGTCTGTAGAGGATGCTGGGCGCCCATCCCAGTGCGGACTACATCTGCAAGACTTGTATATAGTTGTTGCTTTCTTAAGGGTTATGTTACAGGTGGAATCAGTCTTTGACTGATACTGTTTTTTGTTCATACTGTTAACTGGTTGCGTGTATTCCAGGTTATATGGTGTGCTTGGTGTGGGCTGGTATGAATCTTGCCCTTAGATTAACAAAATCCTTTCCTCATATTGTCCATCTCCTCTGTGCACAGTTCTCTAACTGAGGTCTGGAGGAGGGGCATAGAGGGAGGAGCCAGTGCACACCCATACTAAAAGTTCTTTATAGTGCCCATGTGTCCTGCAGAGCCCGTCTATACCCCATGGTCCTTACGGAGTCCCCAGCATCCTCTACGGACTAGGAGAAAAAGATTTACCGGTAGGTTTAAAATCTTATTTTTTATAGTCTTACTCTTTTTTTGTGATCTTCCTAAAAAGCGTCTTATACGTACCTTAGAAAGAGTCGCTCCAACAACTCTCCGACGGGTCGCGACAACGCTTACCCACGAGTACAGTGCTGTTTCAGCGTGCATCTGTGTAGGTTGTACTAGCAAGACCAGCAGACGTTACCAGGCTGTGGCCCGGAGCACAGGGAGAAGGTAAGGCATCGGTTCCACTTAGCAGGAGAAACATGAGACAGCCGCACTGTTTCAGGATGGAGACTACCGAACAGTCGCTGACTCGGCTGACACCTAGGGTGCACCAGTGCTAGGCCTCAGGGATCATAGGCTCCAGGGGTAGTAGAGGCTGCGATCCATGGGGTTGATGCCAGCAGTGGTGAGTAAGACGCTCCCCTGGTCACCTCCCCCGCCCCCTCCCCCCCGGTTCATGACCAGTTTCCTCTGAGTTTCCTGCCATGAACTGATTTCTTGCTTCCGTCTGAGAAGGACCCAGTCGCAGCATAGGCCGCTGTATGATTGGTGCATCGGTGTTAACTTGGGCATTTGTTCACTGTAGGTTCATGGGACGGTTGTGTACACTAATAGGGTCTAGATCCACTCAGCATTCACTAATGTTTGATCTTAAAGCGGGGTGAAGTCTCCCTGTATACCACTCTCCTGAGATAGGTGATACAGCACTAAGTCTCTATATACCATTGAGTACAAATAGTTGGATAAGTGCCTGATGCATACGAGTCTGTAAATTATTGCTGCTGTTTCTTTCGCTGTGTGACTAAATACATTTAAAGTCCTATATAAGGTAATGCAGTAATATGTTTCTCCTACATACTTGAAATGTATCTGTAGTTGAATATGTGCTCATATTGCTTATTATACTAATGTATAACCTGTGATAGATTGCTGACTTTACTATTTTACTGTCAGTTTCTGTGTATTCCGATCCTCAATGCTGGTGCAAAGCAGAGAGGGATCGGATTCAATGTCACTTTAACAAGTTTTAAAGTGATTTCAGTCACAAATTGTGTAGTTAACACTGTACAGGTGTGTGATATGTTTATCATGTCTGAGAAGCAAGGGTGAGGAGGATACACTCCCCACAGCAGCATCAACACTCATTTCATGTTTGTCTTGCAAAGCTGGCTAAACCTCTCTGGATCTGGTTCAAAATGGATTATGTGCAAGTTGTTTTAGCTTTCACCAAAGCCTCCCGAATCAAAGGCAGGCACAGGTTCAATTTGAACCCCCATGGGCTACTTTTGCACAGACATTATCCAGTATAGCTGAGCGGATAATGCCAGTTCCTATTGTCAAAGTCGAAAAATATTGTAGTACACACACCAGTTACTAACCACACACACATGCCCGCTGCGCGTGCACTTGTTCCGCCGTGCGTGCACATATCCGCAATTTGTGTATGATCGCTCCCGCGATCCTGCGCGTGGTATGGGTATTTACGGCGGAGTTTGTGAGCGCATAGAGGGTTATCAAAACATTACATATTTAACCCAAATAGTGCACATTGTACACATAGCCCCCCTGCACCACATCAGCAAGTATCAACAGTTTAAATGATTCCAGGACTAATGGATTCACCTTTGCATGATAGGAAGGGACAGACTAAGGTTAGAAGGTGATGTCTAGTATCCAGCTGTAGGGTCTTTTAAGGGTAACATTCCGGTGGTGGTTAGAGGAAGATCGCATGTTCCTGCGTATAGTTATGTGCAGAAGTAGAATATAGATATAAACTGTATTTACTGTATATTATGTATGCGGCGGGAATCCATAGGAGACCACCCACAAGAGCAGTTGGGAAAGACATCGCCCACCTTTTCATATCAACCTATGACCTCTCCTGTAATGTAAAGATGCATCTCTGTGTCCAATGAACAAAGGGATTACAGTGACCATTGTATTGTTTATGGAAGTTGTGTATAAAAAGCCTATTGCTGCCTGGCCGGTCAGAAGACTCTGAACGCTATCTACCTGATGAGCGGAGGACTGGTCCAGGTTGCGCAAGCGAATATTCTCACGTATGTACATTGACTGTAGCCATTATTCTGTTGTAGATTTATCTTGTTAGCCTTGTAGTGTATAATTTGTATTGTTATCCCCTTTCAAATAATCCACTGTGGCATTAGAACCCAGTGTTTAACTACAAATCGGTGTTGTGTCCTCTTTTCCCTGCTAGGGTTTAAAGTGTATTTAACTGTATAAGGTTTAAGAGTATATTGATAAGGTGTGTACGCACTGCGGGTACTTTATACTGGCAGCGCTGCGTAAGGTTTAAGGTATAACATCACTGCATTGCATTACTAATAAGGTTTAAAGTTTATCAAGAGTGTGCGTGCGCTGTGCGTACTTTGTACCCCCAGCGCGGCGTGTGTACGCTAAGTCCGTACAACGTACGGGACTCTGTATGCAAATAGCGTACAAAGTGCGTAGCGTGTATATTAAGTATAGTGGCCGCAGCGGCTCCATGGTAAAAGTGTGATTTAAGGTATAGCTTTGTGTTTTAAGGTAATATCGACATTATCAATTGGGGGCATTGTCCGGTTTTTCCTCATACCCACAACCTAGCAGGTGAAAGCAGACTTTATCTATCAGCAAAGGGCGGACAGGTATCCTATGTAAGCCTTTTCCTGGCTGTAGAATACACTGGTAAACCCTATCTCAATTGCTGATAAGATGGCGTCTGCTCTGCATGGTTTGTAGGGATGCTGGTGGGATCCGTAAGGTAAATACGCAAAGCTATTTTAAAATTCTGTGAATTTCTGTTTGGCGCCAAATGCGCACACAACACACGCATACACCTGTACTTTGTACTTTGTATACCTGCTCGCATTGTTGCCATAAGTATTGATTATTAGATTCATTTTGACCTATGCTGAGAAATTTGTTGTTATTTAGTTAAAAGATAGACTAGATATTAAGGAAGTAAACGTAAAACACAAATACAGTCTGGCCTAGTTAACAGGTTTATACAGAAAGATACTGTGTTGTGTTAAGTAAACGATTATAGGTAATATCGCTTACATTTATAGAAGTGTGGGATTTGTACTATTGCGGACGTATGGTCTTTGTACATGTGTCTCGGACAGAGTACGGGACTGAGTACGCAACGTAAAGACATACGCACGGTCGCGTGTTTACGCAACGTGCGTAAAGGTACGGCCGCTAAGTACAAATTACGCAATAGCATTGTTTAGTTTAGGCGCGGGACGGTAGCCACGCGACAATAGCACAAATTGCTCAGTTTCCAAGATTTAGTTTAAATAAAACTTTTTTTTTACTGTATTACCTCTGGTACTTAGGCTGTTTATCTGAATGAAAGTTAATTTTCTGTACAGAAAAACCAAAGTGTATTTGAGTGAACAAGCGTGAGTGTGCAAACATAATAAAGGTTTTGTGGACCCAGTGAATTCGGGATCCCGTAGAGGTGGTAAACCAGGTGAGTGGAGACTTGGTGGCGTGAGAATTAGCTGGCTCACGTTAATATAAATTGAAGTACAAAGGAGCAAGGTAGCAGATACCGCAGGCCAGAAGGTCAGCGAAGGTTTAGAGTACCGCAGACCAAAGGTCAGCGAGGTTTTTGTTTAGATACCGAAGCCCAGGGGGTTAGCGAAGATACCCATATAGGCCTTTTGATTGATACGCTCCGGCTGAGGTTTCGCAGCCTGAAAAATCGATTCCATTGGTCGTACGGCAGATAAGTAACAGTTACCTATACGCTGTGCGATTGGACCGCGCGTTAGTGGGTGCAATACTTGGCGCAACATGATACCCTTTTTACGAGCTTTGCGTAAAATCGCGGGATCATTAGCGCTGGATATAGCATACGCAAGCGTGATTTGTGTAAAAAATGTTTTTTAAGGGAGTTTCGCTGGTCACTCAGGAAATCTCCAACAACCAATATTTACTGGAAAGGGTAAGTCACTCCCATATACTTCCAGTAAATAGAGGTTACATAGGGGCCCTAGGTTGGGTACGTACCTCCGCTAACGACAGTGTTTGGTAGTATTGGCCAACGTTGGCGGTGAGTGGGTGAAAGCACTCGTAGAACTTTCACCGTTGCCTTATATTGAGTATTTTGGTTTTTTGTAGGATTAGCCGGGACGGCAATACCTGCAAAATATGGGGGCCAGTTGCTCAAGTAAGGGACGTTCAACCAGGGTTCAGGTTGACATTCCGCGGCCCAGGGGGTCAGCGAGGTTCATAATGTGTGAGAAGCATGGACCACACGCAGAAATTTTGTGCAATGAATGGGAACGTATGACTTCGGAAGATAGGGAACCATTCCCTAAGGTAGGCAGTTTTGAACCAGAGGTGTTGCAGAATCTAAGGATTAGGATATGTCTGATAAAATCCCGAAAACAAAGGGTCAGACACACAAACTGTTTAAATTTATGGCAGCAAGAGGGCAATATGCAAAGAGAACTAGCTCACGCAGCCGGTTCCAAACCTAGCAGGAAAATGATGGCAACCGCACCACCACCACCGTATATTGTAGGGGAGAAAGTGGCTACAGACAATGGCATACTGGTATCAGATAAGAGTATAGTTGATAAATGTACTAATGCTAACCCGTGCAAGTTGTATCCCATTTTAAACTTCCCTCAGGACTGCGAGCAAGAAGATGAGCCCAGCACGATATCGGCACTCTCTCTATTAGCCACCTTACAGAACACTCAGGTGGGCACGGCCCAACCAGTAAGAGCAGTAGTAAAGGCCCCTAGCGGAGGGATAGGTGAGGTCGTGTCCACAGGTAAGTACGGTACCGTACTGGTAATGTACGGTACGTACGGTGCCGTACATTATGCAGAGACAATAGCACCTCAGATTGTAGAGTCAACTCAAAACGATGTAATTGAACTAAATCCTGTCAGGGTGATCGCAGTCCCCAATGGGAAGACTGACGCTCAGGGAATCACTCCCATCAGGAACATTGCTATGCATTGTCCTTGGTCCCGGACAGAATTGAGGACAATTATGTCTGAATTTCCCGATCCCAGAAAGGATCTAGTCGCATGCCAGAGGTTTATTAAAGAATTAGGTAATGCCACCGAACCCACAAACAAAGATTGACGAACAGTGCTACGGGCATGTTTACCCTCCAATATTGACCCCGCAAAATTCATTACTGATTGTAAATTACACGCAGAAGTACCTCTCACTGATGAGTACACTCAGGAGAACGTACGACAGATCAATCTGCAATTAGGAGTATATTTCCCTACTGTTGTCAAATGGAATAAAATCTTTTCCATAAGACAAAAAGAAGGTGAAACGGCATCTGAAAATTTCCATCGAGCACTGCAGGAAATGGCTAGATACACTGGGGTCGAGGACATTAAGGAAAATGTACATCACAGGGAGATAGCTGTGTCAGTATTAATGGACGGGTTAAAAGAAACATTGAGAACAAGGGTACAAACCACTCAACCTAACTGGAGAGGTATCTCGGTGGCTGCATTAAGAGAGTCCGCTATCGAGCACGATCGAAACATCATTAAGCACTGGGAGTCACAGGGGGATAAGCTGATGACAGTAAGTATAAAAGCCCTTACAACGAAGCCGCATCAGCCAAAACCCCAGACCCCTGATGGTAAGTTACGTGTAGTGGTATGCTATAACTGTAAGAAGGAAGGACATTATGCACGGAATTGTAGGTTTAAGGACACACATAAGGTATATCGACCCCCTAGACCAGGATATGAACCACATTATGATACACGTAATGGGGATCAGGGATCACATAGGAAAAATTATGAGCCACACGCAGGGGAAACAAGAAGGTACCCACCTAGGAGGGACTGGCAGGCCTCCGAAAATTCTCAGCTACCCCCCTCACATATTGTAGCTGCCAGCGCGCTGCGGGACGGTCACAATATACAATAGGGGTTAGGCCACACCTGTAGTCTGCAGCCAGTAAAGTTGATTGCTAGCCTTGGAAATGAACCCGAGGTTACAGTTGATGTAGCTGGTAGATCACTACCTTTCCTTGTAGATACAGGGGCGGCCAGGTCAGTGTTAAATTCAACGGTAGGTATGAAAACCACGGGTAAAACAATTTCAGCAATGGGAGTAACAGGAATAGTGCAACACTATTAGACCAGCGGAGATTACGATAGGGCCTTTGCAGACCAAGCATTCCTTTTTGCTGGCTGCATCGGCTCCGACTAATCTACTTGGGAAAGATTTACTGTGTAATATGAGGTGTGTCATATATTGTACTCTTCTGAGGGTGTCTTCTTGGATATACCCGAGAATCACGTTCAGGAAGTGCAGGATATGTTAGACACCCCACAAAGGTTAATGTCACACTCTGCTGTTATAGACAAGTGTCCATCCAAGGTAGAGGAAATTATCTCCCAGATACCGGAATCCCTCTGGACCAAAGATGGACAAGACACTGGATTGATGGCGAATGTAGCTCCTGTAGTAGTGCAAGTAAAAGATGGTAGGATAGCTCCAAAAATCCCTCAGTATCCTCTGAAGCCAGAGGTGGAATTAGGAGTGTACCCAGTCATAGAGCGCTTGCTACAACAGGGCATCCTAGTTAGGACGTCCAGCACTGCCAATAGTCCCATCTTCCCTGTGACAAAGAGTGGGGGGAGGGGTTACAGACTAGTGCAGGATCTAAGGGGGATAATCAAGATAGTTGAGAGCCAATTCCCCGTAGTGCCAAATCCAGCTGTCATCCTCATGCAAATTCCCTCTACTGCAAAATTTTTCACAGTCATTGACCTCTGTTCTGCTTTCTTTTTGGTCCCTCTGCACCCTGACAGCCAATACCTGTTTGCATTCACATACAGGGGAGTACAGTACACCTGGACTCGCCTACCCCAAGGTTTCATTGACAGCCCAATTATTTTCTCCCAGGCTTTGCATGACTGTTTACAATCCTTTCAGCCTGAGAGCGGATCAGTATTAATACAGTATGTAGATGACTTACTGCTGTATTCTGATTCACTCGAATCGTCCTTGAAAGACACGAAACAGCTTCTGTTTCACCTTTCTAATACGGGACACAAGGTTTCAAAGGACAAGTTGCAGTTGTGCCTGACCAAGGTAAAATATTTGGGACATTGCCTGACACAATGACTTAGACACCTCACCGCTGATAGAATACAGGCGATTCGCGACATGACTCTGCCACAAACCCAGCAACAGATCCGCACTTTTCTTGGAATGTGTGGGTACTGCCGAAACTGGATCCCAGGGTTCTCCATACTGGCTTTACCTTTGCAAGAAATGGTCTCCTCGAACAAACCAGATCGGATCTCTCACACAGATGAGTCCGAGCTGGCATTTGAGAGACTTAAACAGTGCCTATCACAGGCACCTGCATTAGGCATGCCAGATTATGGGAAACCCTTTGAATTGTACGGTACGGAAAGTGCTGGGTGCGCGGCAGGTGTCCTAACCCAGAGACATGGTGATGCCAGCAGGCCGGTAGCTTACTACAGTGCACAGTTGGACACCGTAGCACGGTCTCTCCCCACATGCTTGCGAAGTGTTGCAGCGATAGCCTTGCTAGTGAGTAAAAGCGAAGACATAGTGTTAGGACACAACCTGACCATCCATACACCTCATGCAGTGTCAGCCTTACTGAACTCTGCCCAAACCAGACATGTCTCATCTGCACGGTTTACAAGGTGGGAATTAGCACTAATAGCCCCTGTAAACATCACCATAAAGAGATGCAGCGCACTAAATCCTGCAACTTATCTGCCAGGTGTGCCTGGACAGGCACAAAGGGTGGAGGATAAGAATGATGGTGAAGGAGGATTTAGTATAGACACTGACACACATGATTGTATGGAATATCTGAACCAGACTTTCACTGCAAGACCCGACATTAGTGACAACCCACTGGAAGGCGTAGATTTTACTTTTTACACTGACGGTAGTTGCCACAGACAGACGGACTCGGGAGACTTGTGTACTGGATATGCAGTCGTAGATGACAGAGGTATCATAGAAGCTGAGCCCCTGGGCCCACCGCACTCAGCACAAGTTGCTGAGCTGGTCGCCCTAACTAGAGCGTGTGAATTGGCCAAAGGTAAGTCAGCCAATATATATACAGATTCTAGGTATTCCTTTGGAGTAGTGCATGATTTCGGGGCCCTATGGCGCCTCAGAAATTTCATGACGGCAGCTGGCACACCTGTAGCGCATGCATCCCACATAAAAAGGCTTCTAACAGCGATACAAGAACCAGATAGAGTGGCTGTTGTCAAGTGCAAAGCCCACACTTACAGTCAAGACCCAGTGTCACTTGGTAACAGCCGGGCAGACAAAGCTGCTAAATCAGCAGCCAGCACTCCCATACAAACAGATATCACATCACTGATGATATTCAACACCGTCAACACACAAAAATTAAGTGAAATGCAAAATTTGTGTTCTCCACAGGAAAAGGCAGTCTGGAGGTCAAAGGGGTATGGCCAGGAGTCCTCAGGACTCTGGACAGATGGACAGGGTATGCCAGTGGCCCCCAGAGCATATCTTCCAAGCTTAGCTGAGGCGGCACACGGTCTGACTCATCTGGGTAAAGAGGGTATGTGTAAGCTGGTGAGAGCCTACTGGTGTTCACCTGGATTCTCTTCTCATGCGGGTAAGAGAGCAATGACATGTCTTATTTGCTTGAGGAAGAATATTGGAAAGTCAATACCAACAGAACCATCCCATATCCCACCGACAGACGGCCCTTTTCAGGTAATACAGATTGATTTCATACAGTTACCACCCTGCAGAAATTTAAAATGTGTTAGTCTGTATTGATGTGTTTTCTGTCAAAGTCGAAAAATATTGTAATGCATACACCATGTACTAACCCCATGCACATGCCCGCTGCGCGTGCACTTATTCCGCCGTGCGTGCACATATCCGCAATTTGCGTATGATCGCTCCCGCGTTCCTGCGCGTGGTAAGGGTATTTACGGCGGGGTTTGTGAGCGCATAGGGGGTTATCAGAACATTACATATTTAACCCAAATAGTGCACATTTTACACATAGCCACCCCGCACCACATCAGCAAGTATCAATAGTTTAAATGATTCCAGGGCTAAGGGATTCGCCTTTGCATGATAGGAAGGGACAGACTAAGGTTAGAAGGTGATGTCTAGTATCCAGCTGTAGGGTATTTTAAGAGTAACATTCCGGTGTTGGTTAGAGAAAGATCGCATGTTCCAGCGTATAGTTATGTGCAGAAGTAGAATATAGATATAAACTGTATTTACTGTATATTATGTATGCGGCGGGAATCCAGAGGATACCACCCCCAAGAGCAGTTGAGAAAGACATCGCCCACCTCTTCAAATCAACCTATGACCTCTCCTGTAATGTAAAGATGCCTCTCTGTGTCCAATGGACAATGAGATTACAGTGACCATTGTATTGTGTATAGAAGTTGTGTATAAAAAGCCTGTTGCTGCCTGGCTGGTCAGAAGACTCTGAACGCTTTCTACCTGATAAGCGGAGGACTGGTCCAGGTTGCCAAAGAGAACATTCTCACGTATGTACATTGACTGTAGCCATTATTCTGTTGTAGATTTATCTTGTTAGCCTGTAGTGTATAATTTGTACTCTTATCCCTTTTGAAATAATCCACTGTGGCCTTAGAACCCTGTAGTTACCTACATATCGGTGTTGTGTCCTCACTTTCCTGCTAGGGTTTAAAGCGTATTTTACTGTATAAGGTTTAAGAGTATATTGATAAGGTGTACGCTCTGCGGGTACTTTATACCATCAGCGCTACTTAAGGTTTAAAGTATAACATCATTACAGTGTTTTGCGGCACATGGTTTAGAGTGTAAGAATAACATTGCATTGCATTACGAATAAGGTTTAAAGTTTATTAAAAGTGTGTGCGCGCGCTGTGCGTACTCTGTACACTCAGCGCGGCGTGTGTACGCCAAGTACGTACAACGTACAGGACTCTGTACGCAAATAGCGTACAAAGTACGTAGCGCATGTATTCAGTCTAGCGGCCATAGCGGCTCCAAGGTAATAGTGTATCTAGAGGTATAGCTTTATGGTTTAAGATAATATCGACATTATCAATTGGGGGCATCGTCCGTTTTTTTCTCATACCCACAACTTAGCAGGTTAAAGCAGACTTTATCTATCAGCAAAGGGCGGACAGGTATCCACGTAAGCCTTCTCTTGGTTGGTGGATACACTGGTAAACCCTACTTCAAATTGCTGATAAAATAAGCGTCTGCTCTGCATAGTTTGTAGGGATGCTGGTGGGATCCGTAAGGTAAGAACGCAAAGCTATTTTTAAAGTCTGTGAATTTTTGTTTGGCGAATACAAAAAATGTGCAGTAGTATTGGCGCTGAGTCCGTAAGATGTACCCTTATATTACTAAGGGAATATATAAATGAGATCTAGTTGATGTATGAAGTACAGTACATTTTATTGAACATACATACACAACATTGAATGAAGTTTAAAAAATTAAAAATGCAAACTTAATGGACACGATACAATACATATATGTGCAACTGGAGCTGGGAGACAGTGACTTGGTTAAAGTGCTGGTGCAGTAAGCAGATGGTAAGTCTCTCACCCTTTGGTGGCCCTGCGGTGGGCTAGCTTAAGGAAGCAATGCTGGTCCGGCGCTGATGTAGCCCGGCACCACCGCACAGGGCAAAAATCAGCTTCTTGGTCCTTTGCCAGGTGTTCACCGTTCCCAGGTCCAGTGTTCAATCCAGTGTAACAACGCGTTTCGGTCATTTATTTTAGACCTTTTTCAAGTTTGTGGATTGAATTTGAGGGCTTATGGGGATGATTTATACCCCTAACCATTAGTCTATCACTCCTAACACCTGTAGTTTTACCGGAGCGCCGTATCGCCCCGGCTTGTTCCGCCGGAAATGACGTCTCCTGCGTTTCACCGTCAACCGGAAATGCTCTTGTTTGCGTTCCAATGGTGAAGACCGGAAGTGATGTCTTTTGCGTTCCACCGCCGGTCAGGAAGTATCCCGGTTTACGTTCAAATACAATAAAGATCTCCTGCGCACCGCTGATATATCTGTGTTTTCTCTATCAAATTTGAATCACTCCTGGGTGCGTTCACTGCCTCTGAGAGTGGGTGGTTAGATTCCCTAGTTGTTATCAGGTTGCCTATGGTGAATCCCCGTCGGCCATCTTTTTTGAGGGTAGCACAGTACGGCATATTCATGTGATTCCCATAATGCTTGAATTTTCCTTAGATATATTCAGTGGAGGACCAACTCTGACCAAAAGATGGCCGACGGGGATTCACCATAGGCAACCTGATAACAACTAGGGAATCTAACCACCCACTCTCAGAGGCAGTGAACGCACCCAGGAGTGAACGCTCCGGTAAAACTACAGGTGTTAGGAGTGATAGACTAATGGTTAGGGGTATAAATCATCCCCATAAGCCCTCAAATTCAATCCACAAACTTGAAAAAGGTCTAAAATAAATGACCGAAACGCGTTGTTACACTGGATTGAACACTGGACCTGGGAACGGTGAACACCTGGCAAAGGACCAAGAAGCTGATTTTTGCCCTGTGCGGTGGTGCCGGGCTACATCAGCGCCGGACCAGCATTGCTTCCTTAAGCTAGCCCACCGCAGGGCCACCAAAGGGTGAGAGACTTACCATCTGCTTACTGCACCAGCACTTTAACCAAGTCACTGTCTCCCAGCTCCAGTTGCACATATATGTATTGTATCGTGTCCATTAAGTTTGCATTTTTAATTTTTTAAACTTCATTCAATGTTGTGTATGTATGTTCAATAAAATGTACTGTACTTCATACATCAACTAGATCTCATTTATATATTCCCTTAGTAATATAAGGGTACATCTTACGGACTCAGCGCCAATACTACTGCACATTTTTTGTATTCATTGAGTATCCAGGGATTTTGTGTTTGTCCCTATCCGTGTAGTTAGTAAGGCTGCCTTGTCTGCTTTCATTGCGCAACCCTTGTGAATGCACATCCATTTCTTTGAATTTTTGTTTGGCGCCAAATGCGCACACAATACACGCATACACCTGTAGTTTGTACTTTGCATACCTGCTCGCATTGTTGCCATAAGTATTGATTATTAGATTCATTTTGACCTGTGCTGAGGAATTTGTTGCTATTTAGTTAAAACATAGAGTTAGTATTTAAGGAAGTAAGTGTAAGACGCATACGCAGCCTGGCCTAGTTGTAAAGGTTTATACAGAAGAAACTGTGTGTGGTGTTAAGTGAGCGATTATAGCTAATATCGCTTACATTTATAGAAGTGTGGGATTTGTACTACTGCGGATGCACGGTCTTTGTACACGTGTCTCGGACAAAGTACGGGACTGCGTACCGCAGACCAAAGGTCAGCAAGGTCTTTGTTTAGATACCGCAGCCCAGGGGGTTAGCGAAGAACCCATATAGGCCCGTTCAGATACGGTCCGGCTGAGGTTTCGCAGCCTGAAAAAATGATCCCATTGGTCGTACGGCGGATAAGTAACAGTTACCTATATGCTGTGCGATTGGACCGCGCGTTCGTGGGTGCAATACTTGGCGCAACGTGATACCCTTTTTACGAGCTTTGCGTAAAATCGTGGGATCATTAGCGCTGGGTGTAGCATACGCAAGCGTGATTTGTGTAAAAATGTTTTGGTTTTAAGGGAGTTTCGCTGGTCACTCAGGAAATCTCCAACAACCAATATTTACTGGAAAGGGTAAATCACTCCCATATACTTCCAGTAAATAGAGGTTACATAGGGGCCCTAGGTTGGGTACGTACCTCCGCTAACGACAGTGTTTGGTAGTATTGGCCAACGTGGGCGTGAGTGGGTGAGAGCACTCGTTGAACTTTCACTGTTGCCTTATATTGAGTATTTTGGTTTTTTGTAGGAATTATCTGAGAAGGCAATACCTGCAAAATATGGGGGCCAGTTGCTCAAGTAAGGGACGTTCAACCAGGGTTCAGGTTGATATTCCGCGGCCCAAGGGGTCGGCGAGGTACATAATGTGTGAGAAGTATGGATCACACACAGAGGTTTTATGCAATGAATGGGAACGTATGACTGCGGAAGATAGGGAACCATTCCCTAGGGTAGGCAGTTTTGAACCAGAAGTGTTGCAGAATTTAAGGTTTAGGATAAAATCCCGAAAACAAAGGGTCAGACACACAAACTGTTTACATTTATGGCAGCAAGAGGGTGATATGCAGAGGGAACTAGCTCACGCAGCCGGTTCCAAACCTAGCAGGAAACTGATGGCAACCGCACTACCACCACCATATATTATAGGAGAAAAAGTGGCTACAGACAATGGCATACTGATATATGATAAGAGTGAACTTGATAAATGTATTAATGCAAACCCGTGCAAGTTGTATCCCATTCTAAACTTCCCTCAGGACTGCGAGCAAGAAGATGAGCCCAGCACGATATCGGCACTCTCTCTAGCAGCCACCATACAAGACACCCAAGTGGGCACGGCCTAACCAGTAAGAGCAGTAGCAAAGGCCCCTAGTGGAGGGACAGGTGAGGTCGTGTCCACAGGTAAGTACGGTACCGTACATTATGCAGAGACAATAGCACCTCAGATTGTAGAGTCAAAACAAAATTATGTAATTGAACTACATCCTGTCAGGGTGATCGCAGTCCCCAATGGGAAGACTGACGCTCAGGGAATCACTCCCATCAGGAACATTGCTATGCATTGTCCTTGGTCCCGGACAGAATTGAGAACAATTATGTCTGAATTTCCCGATCCCAGAAAGGATCTAGCCGCATGTCAGAGGTTTATTAGAGAATTAGGTAACGCCACCGAACCCACAAACAAAGATTGGTGAACAGTGCTACGGGCATGTTTACCCTCCAATATTGACCCCGTGAAATTCATTACTGATTGTAAATTGGACGTAGAATTACCTCTCACTGATGAATACACTCAGGAGAATGTACGACAGATCAATCTACAATTAGGAGTATATTTCCCTACTGTTGTCAAATGGAATAAAATCTTTTCCATAAGACAAAAAGAAGGTGAAACTGCTTCTGAATATTTCCATCGAGCACTGCAAGAAATGGCTAGATACACTGGGGTCGAGGACATTAAAGAAAATGTACATCATAGAGAGGTAGCTGTGTCAGTATTAATGGACGGGTTAAAAGAAACATTGAGAACAAGGGTACAAACCACTCAACCTAATTGGAGAGGTATCTCGGTGGCTGCATTAAGAGAGTCCGCTATCGAGCATGATCGGAACATCATTAAGCACAGGGAGTCACAGGGGGATAAGCTGATGACAGTAAGTATAAAAGCCCTTACAACAAAACCGCATCAGCCGAAACCCTAGACCTCTGATGGTAAGTCATATGTAGTAAAATGTTATAACTGCCAGAGGGAAGGACATTACGCACGGAACTGTAGTTATAAAGGCACACATAAGGTATATCGACCCCCTAGACCAGAACATGAACCACATTATGATACACGTAATAGGGATCAGGGATCGCATAGGAGTAGTTATGAGCCACATTCAGGGGAAACAAGGAGGTACCCACCTAGGAGGGACTGGCAGACCTCTGAAAATTCTCAGCTACCCCCCTCACATATTGTAGCTGCCAGCGCGCTGCGGGAGGGTCACAACATACAATAGGGTTTAAGCCACACCTGTAGTCTGCAGCCAGTGAAGTTGATTGCTAGCCTTGGTAGTGAACCTGAGGTCACAGTTGATGTAGCTGTTAGATCACTACCTTTTCTTGTAGATACAGGGGCGGCCAGGTCAGTGTTAAATTCAACGGTAGGTATGAAAACCACGGGTAAAACAATTTCAGCAATGGGGGTAACAGGAATACTGCAACACTACCCTTTAAGTAGACCAGCGGAGATTACGATAGGGCCTTTGCAGACCAAGCATTCCTTTTTGCTAGCTGCATCGGCTCCGATTAATCTACTTGGGAGAGATTTATTGTGTAAGATGAGGTGTGTCATATATTGTACTCCTGAGGGTGTCTTCTTAGATATTCCCGAGAGTCACGTTCAGGAAGTGCAGGATATGTTAGACACCCCACAAAGGTTAATGTCACACTCTGCTGTTACAGACAGGTGTCCATCCAAGGTAGAGGAAATGATCTCCCAGATAACGGAATCCCTCTGGACCAAAGATGGACAAGACACTGGATTGATGGCAAATGTAGCTCCTGTAGTTGTGCAAGTAAAAGATGGTAGGATAGCTCCAAAAATCCCACAGTATCCTCTGAAGCCAGAGGTGGAATTAGGAGTGTACCCAGTCATAGAGCGCTTGCTACAACAGGGCATCCTAGTTAGGACGTCCAGCACTGCCAATAGTCCCATCTTCCCTGTGAAAAAGAGTGGGGGGAGGGGTTACAGGCTAGTGCAGGATCTAAGGGGGATAAACAAGATAGTTAAGAGCCAATTCCCCGTAGTGCCAAATCCAGCTGTCATCCTCATGCAAATTCCCCCTACAGCGAAATTTTTCACTGTCATTAACCTCTGTTCTGCTTTCTTTTCGGTCCCTCTGCACCCTGACAGCCAATACTTGTTTGCATTCACATACAGGGGAGTACAATACACATGGACTCGCCTACCCCAAGGTTTCATTGACAGCCCAAGTATTTTCTCCCAGGCTTTGCATGACTGTTTACAATCCTTTCAACCTGAGAGCGGATCAGTATTAATACAGTATGTAGATGACTTACTGCTGTGTTCAGATTCACTTGAGTCGTCCTTGAAAGACACGAAACAGCTTCTGTTTCACCTTTCTAATATGGGACACAAGGTTTCAAAGGACAAGTTGCAGCTGTGCCAGACCAAGGTAAAATATTTGGGACATTGCTTAACACAAGGACTTAGACACCTCACCGCTGATAGAATACAGGCGATTCGCGACATGACTCTGCCACAAACCCAGCAGCAGATCCGCACTTTTTTTGGAATGTGTGGGTACTGCCGAAACTGGATCCCAGGGTTCTCCATACTAGCTTTACCTTTGCAGGAAATGGTCTCCTCGAACAAACCAGATCGGATCTCTCACACAGATGAGTCCGAACTGGCATTTGAGAGACTTAAACAGTGTCTATCACAGGCACCTGCATTAGGCATGCCAGATTATGGGAAACCCTTTGAATTGTACGGTACGGAAAGTGCTGGGTGTGCGGCAGGTGTCCTAACCCAGAGACATGGTGATGCCAGCAGGCCGGTAGCTTACTACAGTGCACAGTTGGACACCGTAGCGCGGTCTCTCCCCACATGCTTGCGGAGTGTTGCAGCGATAGCTTTGCTAGTGAGTAAAAGCAAAGATGTAGTGTTAGGACACAACCTGACCATCCATACACCTCATGCAGTGTCAGCCTTACTGAACTCTGCCCAAACCAGACATGTCTCATCTGCACGGTTTACAAGGTGGGAATTAGCACTAATAGCCCCTGTAAACATCACCATAAAGAGATGCAGCGCACTAAATCCTGCAACTTATCTGCCAGGTGTGCCTGGACAGGCACAAAGGGTGGAGGATGAGTATGTTGGTGAAGGAGGATTTAGTATAGACACTGACACACATGATTGTATGGAATATCTGAACCAAACTTTCACTGCAAGACCCGACATTAGTGACAACCCACTGGAAGGCGTAGGTTTTACTTTTTACACTGACTGTAGTTGCCACAGACAGACGGACTCCAGAGACTTGTGTACTGAATACGCAGTCGTAGATGACAGAGGTATCATAGAAGCTGAGCCCCTGGGCCCACCGCACTCAGCACAAGTTGCTGAGCTGGTCGCCCTAACCAGAGCGTGTGAATTGGCTAAGGGTAAGTCAGCTAATATATACACAGATTCTAGGTATGCCTTTGGAGTAGTGCATGATTTCGGGGCCCTATGGCGCCTCAGAAATTTCATGACGGCAGCTGGCTCACCTGTAGCGCATGCATCCCACATAAAAAGGCTTCTAACAGCGATACAGGAACCAGACAGAGTGGCTGTTACCAAGTGCAAAGCCCACACTTACAGTCAAGACCCAGTGTCACTTGGTAACAGCTGGGCAGACGAAGCTGCTAAATCAGCAGCAGGCACCCCCATACAAACAGATATCACATCTCTGATGATATTCAACACCGTCAATACACAAAAATTAAGTGAAATGCAAAATTTGTGTTCTCCACAGGAAAAGGCAGTCTGGAGGTCAAAGGGGTATGGCCAGGAGTCCTCAGGACTCTGGACAGTTGGACAGGGTAAGCCAGTAGCCCCCAGAGCATATCTTCCAAGCTTAGCTGAGGCGGCACACGGTCTGACTCATCTGGGCAAAGAGGGTATGTGTTAGCTGGTGAGAGCCTACTGGTGTGCGCCAGGATTCTCTTCTCATGCGGGAAAGAGAGCAATGACATGTCTTATCTGCTTGAGGAAGAGTATTGGAAAGTCAATACCAACAGAACTATCCCATATCCCGCCAACAGACGGCCCTTTTCAGGTAATACAGATTGATTTCATACAGTTACCACCCTGCAGAAATTTAAAATATGTGTTAGTCTGTATTGATGTGTTTTCCAATTGGGTAGAAGCGTTCCCCGCTGCCACAAATACAGCTACGTTCACTGCAAAGAAAATTGTGCAGGAATTTGTGTGCAGGTATGGTATCCCTAGGATAATTGAAAGCGATAGGGGTACCCATTTTACAGGTGAAGTCTTTCAGGTTATATGCAAACTGATGGGAATTAATAGCAAGCTGCATACTCCGGTACGGTACGCCCACAGGCGAGTGCGAAGGTGGAAAGAGTAAACAGCACTATTAAGAACAAGCTGAGCAAAGTGATGGCTGAAACTGGATTGTTGTGGCCAGAATCTTTGCCACTTGTATTGTACAGCATCAGAACCACTCCCAGGTCCCCCCTTAACCTATCACCCTTTGAGATTCTTTTTGGTCGACAACCCCATGTAATGATTGACCCCCAGGATGATTTGAAATGCAATAATGAGGTGACTGTAAAATATTTGGTTAAGATGAGCCAGCAGTTGAGGAATCAAAACAGAAATCTAAAGCTGGTGATTCCTGACCTACCGAACAGTAATTGTCATGACATTGAACCTGGGGATTATGTAATGATTCAACATTTTCTACGCTCAGGTTGCCTCATTGACAGGTGGGAAGGACCGTACCAAGTCTTACTAACCAGCACGACAGCATTAAAGGTTGCCGAAAGAAGACTTGGGTCCACTCGTCCCACTGTAAGAAGGTCGCTGACCCAGAGAGAGCCCGTGACAAAGAGCAGAGTGTAGAGAACATCGTATCACTGGAGTGTCTGTTCCGGGAAGGTTGAGAGGCAGGACTGTTGTCACAGCACCTAAGCACGGAGAACAACAAGACCAGAGGCGGTTGTCGCACCAATTTTCTTTTTCCTTTTTATTATTTTCTCCATCTCCCATTACCCTCCTTTCCTCCCCCCTTCTTGTTCCCCTTTCTCTCCCTTTAACAAGATGGACTTACCCCAAGAGACAGCGTTCCGGGTTTTCCTGTTGACCCTGTTATTGACCAGAGCAGTTTGTTTCGGTGAGAGTACCAGAGAGGTCGAGAAAGGATCTGGAATGGGTTCTGATGGCAAGGACGGATTTGTAGGATTCCAAGAGCAACACATCCATCGAGCAAAGGCGAGTATCAGAAAATGTTCTGGTAGTCCGGAAACTAGGAGGCACTGTGAATGGTTATTGGCTGAGGAAAATTGCATTTGTAGGAATTGTGAGAACATAGTTAAGGATGGGTGCATCCAGAGATGTCAGTCCAGCCTTATTATTAACATGGACCGTCATCCATTGAGTGATTACCACTCACTAGTGGGCAAGGTTTAAACCAAACAGAATGCTGGGTGTGCTCACAAGTACCTCAAGGTCAGAGCAAAACAGGACTAGTACCGTACCCTTTAGCAATAGATGAGGTACTCGAATTACGGGGTGGGAGACCGGTGGACAATAAATTTTATATTTGTAGGCCCCCTAGTTTGAAGCTCCACCAGTACCATGTAGATAGATCCTTAGTGTGTTTCAACATTTCCAATTCCCGAAAGCCGGGAAATTGGGAGGTGACATGGAATAACCAGACCATGGCATTTTCACACAGAGCTGATAGGATACCTGTAGACTCTGAACTTATACGCCAAATAGCCGACGGTGGAAGGTATTTTCGGTATAGGTATACACTAGGAGGTAGGGCCATGCGGATTGGAGAAGTATCACCAGGGTACTGTGCGCATATCATACAGCCTGATACGTGTACTGAACAGATGAGAGAACTAGGGATTGGGTTTTTCACTTGGAAAGTTTGCAATATGGTAATGTCCTATTCTGTCCCATATGTTCTCCCCGATGATGCATATTTCATATGCGGGAGGAAGGCGTATAAGTGGCTTGCCCCAAACTCAGAGGGATTGTGTTACATTGGAAGAGTGTTGCCAGAAGTAATGACCATAACCCATGATAAGATGAAAGACGTTCACCGCAGTGCTCAAGCTCCTTATACTCATACTCACTATGAACACATCGTTAAGAGACACCTCATAGATAGGACAGAGCACGCAGCCTCTGATTTAATCCACGAATCCACCGGGATTCAATTCCTACTCGCATTAGACATCACCCTTACCGCCAGAGGAATTATAAATTATAGGTATATCCATGCGCTAGCGAACCTGATAGATAATATCACTGAGATGTATGATGACACCTTCAGGTATACAGGAAGGGAGTTGCAAGCTTACAAAACGGAACTGATCCAGCACAGGATGGTTCTCAATTATATCACAGCGGTGACAGGCGGGTACTGTGTCACTTTGGCAACTCAGTATGGTGTGAAGTGCTGCACGTATATTACAAACAGCACTGATAACCCAACCGAGGTCATAGATCAAAAGATAGACGATATCTTGCAGTTGAAGTGGGAGTTCCGAAGGAGACACAACCTTACCCTTACTGCTGTGAGTAATGAACTGACCAGCTGGGTCTCATGGTTGAACCCAAGAAAGTGGTTCTCAGGTTTAGGAGAGTGGGCTCAAAATGTTATCATGAGTGTGGGAAAGTTTCTCCTTTGTATCCTGGGAGTCATCATAATTATTGGCTTGATATTTAGGTGTGTTTGAATTTTAACGCGGCGCAAGCACGGTACCAAAGTGATGAGTTTAAGGAGCGGGGGCATTGGTACAGCAGCAGATTTAATTTATGACCCATCAATAGAGACAAGGTTGTGATAAGACGTGATTCCACGGCCCGTTTCTTTCACCCGTTTTTCCTTTGTTTTCCCTCAGCAAAAATACACCCATCCGGAGAAGACTTCAATCAACACCCAAGAATGATTATGCAAATGTTATGTTAATGTATTTTTGATATGTTTCTTATCTTCAGCTCTACAACCTTCAGGTAGTGACACACATAGTCGATAGGTGATATCCACATATTAGCATTCACATGTGTTCCCCCTCCATGTATCATCAACTAAATGTGCACCCCATTTGTTGGAACAAGAAGCCGAAAAGAGCTTGGTAGTGTTTGTTGGCCCACTTACAGACCCTTAATACGGGTTAAGAAGGATTTAATGTATACTTCGCAATACCTCGAAGCTTATCTAGAACATGTACGGCACGATGATACATGCCCCTCAGACATGGATTTCATACATACATGCTTTTGCTATCCCACTAGGTAATACATTTCCCACCTACACCTCTCCTCCTACCATCCAATCATCTGTAGATATTTGCATTGTATATTTTTATCCAATCATCTGTAGATATTGTATTGTATATTTTTCTGTTTAATGTCTAGATAGTGGCAGTTATTGTTGACTGCCAAAGGGTGGACTGTCAAAGTCGAAAAATATTGTAATGCATACACCATGTACTAACCCCATGCACATGCCCGCTGCGCGTGCACTTATTCCGCCGTGCATGCACAAATCCGCAATTTGCGTATGATCGCTCCCGCGTTCCTGCGCGTGGTATGGGTATTTACGGCGGGGTTTGTGAGCGCATAGAGGGTTATCAGAACATTACATATTTAACCCAAATAGTGCACATTTTACACATAGCCACCCCGCACCACATCAGCAAGTATCAATAGTTTAAATGATTCCAGGGCTAAGGGATTCGCCTTTGCATGATAGGAAGGGACAGAGTAAGGTTAGAAGGTGATGTCTAGTATCCTGCTGTATGGTATTTTAAGGGTAACATTCCGGTGTTGGTTGGAGAAAGATCGCATGTTCCAGCGTATAGTTATGTGCAGAAGTAGAATATAGATATAAACTGTATTTACTGTATATTATGTATGCGGCGGGAATCCAGAGGATACCACCCCCAAGAGCAGTTGAGAAAGACATCGCCCACCTTTTCAAATCAACCTATGACCTCTCCTGTAATGTAAAGATGCATCTCTGTGTCCAATGGACAATGAGATTACAGTGACCATTGTATTGTGTATAGAAGTTGTGTATAAAAAGCCTGTTGCTGCCTGGCTGGTCAGAAGACTCTGAATGCTTTCTACCTGATAAGCGGAGGACTGGTCCAGGTTGCGCAAGCGAACATTCTCACGTATGTACATTGACTGTAGCCATTATTCTGTTGTAGATTTATCTTGTTAGCCTGTAGTGTATAATTTGTACTGTTATCCCTTTTGAAATAATCCACTGTGGCCTTAGAACCCTGTAGTTACCTACATATCGGTGTTGTGTCCTCACTTTCCTGCTAGGGTTTAAAGCGTATTTTACTGTATAAGGTTTAAGAGTATATTGATAAGGTGTACGCACTGCGGGTACTTTATACCGTCAGCGCTACTTAAGGTTTAAACTATAACATCATTACAGTGCTTTGCGGCACATGGTTTAGAGTGTAACAATAACATTGCATTGCATTACGAATAAGGTTTAAAGTTTATTAAAAGTGTGTGCGCGCGCTGTGTGTACTCTGTACACTCAGCGCGGCGTGTGTACGCCAAGTACGTACAACGTACGGGACTCTGTACGCAAATAGCGTACAAAGTACGTAGTGCGTGTATTCAGTCTAGCGGCCATAGCGGCTCCAAGGTAATAGTGTATCTAGAGGTATAGCTTTATGGTTTAAGATAATATCGACATTATCATTTACAATTGGGTAGAAGCGTTCCCTGCTGCCACAAATACTGCTACGTTCACTGCAAAGAAAATTGTGCAGGAAATTGTGTGTAGATATGGTATCCCTAGAATAATTGAAAGCGATAGGGGTACCCATTTTACAGGTGAAGTCTTTCAGGTTATATGTAAACTGATGGGAATTAATACTCCGTACCGCCCACAGGCGAGTGCGAAGGTGGAGAGAGTAAACAGCACTATTAAGAACAAGCTGAGCAAAGTGATGGCTGAAACTGGATTGTTGTGGCCAGAAGCTTTGCCACTTGTATTGTACAGCATCAGAACCACTCCCAGGTCCCCACTTAACCTATCACCCTTTGAGATTCTTTTTGGTCGACAACCCCATGTAATGATAGACCCCCAGGATGATTTGAAATGCAATAACGAAGTGACTGTAAAATATTTGGTTAAGATGAGCTAGCAGCTGAGGAATCAAAACAGAAATCTAAAGCTGGTGATTCCTGACCTACCGAACAGTAATTGTCATGACATTAAACCTGGGGATTATGTAATGATTCGAAATTTTCTATGCTCAGGTTGCCTCATTGACAGGTGGGAAGGACCGTACCAAGTCTTACTAACCAGCACGATAGCATTAAAGGTTGCCGAAAGAGAGACTTGGGTCCACTCGTCCCACTGTAAGAAGGTCGCTGACCCAGAGAGAACCCGTGACAAAGAGCAGAGTGTAGACAACATCGTATCACTGGAGTGTCTGTTCCGGGAAGGCTGAGAGGCAGTACTGTTGAGACGGCACCTGAGCGCAGAGAAAAACAAGACCAGAGGCGGTTGTCGCACCAGTTTTCTTTTTCCCTTTTTATTATTTTCTCCATCTCCCACTACCCTCCTTTCCTCCCCCTTCTTGTTCCCTTTCTCTCCCCTTAACAAGATGGACTTACCCCAAGAGACTGCGTTCCGGGTTTTCCTGTTAACCTTGTTGTTGACCAGAGCAGTCTGTTTCGGTGAGAGTACCAGAGAGGTCGAGAGAGGATCTGGAATGGGTTCTGATGGTGAGGACGGATTTGTAGAATTCCAAGAGCAACACATCACTCGAGCAAAGGCGAGTATCAGAAAACGATCTGGTAGTCAGGGAGCTAGGAGGCACTGTGAAGGGTTATTGGCTGAGGAAAATTGCATTTGTAAAAATTGTGAGAACATAGTTGAGGATGGGTGCATCCAGAGATGTCAGTCCAGCCTTAATATCAACATGGACCGTCATCCATTGAGTGATTACCACTCACTAGTGGGTAAGGTCTTAAACCAGACAGAATGCTGGGTGTGCTCACAAGTACCTCAAGGTCAGAGCAAGTCAGGATTAGTACCGTACCCTTTAGCAATAGATGAGGTACTCGAATTACGGGGTGGGAGACCGGTGGACAATAAATTTTATATTTCTAGGCCCCCTAGTTTGAAGCTTCACCAGTATCATGTAGATAGATCCTTAGTATGTTTCAACATTTCCAATTCCCGAAAACCAGGAAATTGGGAGGTGACATGGAATAATCAAACCATGGCATTTTTCGCATAGAGCTGATAGGATACCCATAGACACTGAACTTATACGCCAAATAGCCAACAGTGGAAGGTACTTCCGGTATAGGTATACTCAAGGAAGCAAGACCATGCGGGTTGGAGAAGTATAACCAGGGTACTGTGCTCATATCATACAGCCTGATACTTGTACTGAACAGATGAGAGAACTAGGGATTGGGTTTTTCACTTGGAAAGTTTGTAATATGGTAATGTCATATTCTGTCCCATATGTTCTCCCCGATGATGCTTATTTCATATGTGGAAGGAAGGCGTATAAGTGGCTTGCCCCAAACTCAGAGGGATTGTGTTACGTTGGAAGAGTGTTGCCAGAGGTCATGACCATAACCCATGATAAGATGAAAGACGTTCACCGCAGTGCTCAGGCTCCTTATACTCATACTCATTATGAACACATCGTTAAGAGACACCTCATAGATAGGACAGAGCACGTAGCCTCTGATTTGATCCACGAATCCACCGGGATTCAATTCCTTCTCGCACTAGACATCACTCGTACCGCCAGAGGAATTATAAATTATAGGTATATCCATGCGCTAGCGAACCTGATAGATAATATCACTGAGATGTATGATGACACCTTCAGGTATACGGATAGGGAGTTGCAAGCTTAGAAAACGGAACTGATCCAGCACAGGATGGCCCTCAATTATATCACAGCCGTGACGGGTGGGTACTGTGTCACTTTGGCAACTCAATATGGTGTGAAGTGCTGCACGTATATTACAAACAGCACTGACGACCCCACGGAGATCATCGATCAAAAGATGGACGATATCTTGCAGTTGAAGTGGGAGTTCCGAAGGAGACACAACCTTACCCTGACTGCTGTGAGTAATGAACTGACCGGCTGGGTCTCATGGTTGAACCCACGCAATTGGTTCTCAGGTTTAGGAGAATGGGCTCAAAATGTTATTATGAGTGTAGGAAAGTTTCTCCTTTGTATCCTGGGAGTCGTCATAATTATTGGCTTGATATTTAGGTGTGTTCGAATTCTAACGCGGCGCAAGCACGGAACAAATTTGAGTTTAAGGAGCGGGGGCATTGTTACAGCAGCAGATTTAATTTACGACCCATCCATAGAGACAATGTTATGATAAGACTTGATTGCAAATGAATTCCACGGCCCGTTTCTTTCACCCGTTTTTCCTTTGTCTCCCCCTTTGCCCAGATACATCGATCCGGAAAAGACATCAACTACACCCAAGAATGATTACGAAAATGTTATATGAATGTATTTTTGATATGTGTCTTATCTTCATCTCTACAACCTTCAGTTAGTGACACACATAGTCGACAGGTGATATCCACATATATTAGCACTCACATATGTTCCCCCTCCATGTATCATCAACTAAATGTGCACCCCATTTGTTGGAACAAGAAGCCGAAAAGAGCTCGGTAGTGTTTGTTGGCCCACTTACAGACCCTTAATACGGGATGAGAAGGATTTAATGTATACTTCGCAATACCTCGAAGCTTATCTAGAACATATACGGCACAATGATACATGCCCCTCAGACATGAATTCATACATACATGCTTTTACTATCCCACTAGCTCAGACATTTCCCACCTACACCTCTCCTCCTACCATCCAATCATCTGTAGATATTGTATTGTATATTTTTCTGTTAAGTGTTTAGATAGTGGCAGTTATTGTTGACTGCCAAAGGGTGGACTGTCAAAGTCAAAAAATATTGTAGTACACACACCAGTAACTAACCACACACACATGCTCGCTGCGCGTGCACTTGTTCCGCCGTGCGTGCACATATCCGCAATTTGCGTATGATCGCTCCCGCGATCCTGCGCGTGATATGGGTATTTACGGCGGAGTTTGTGAGCGCATAGAGGGTTATCAAAACATTACATATTTAACCCAAATAGTGCACATTGTACACATAGCCCCCCTGCACCACATCAGCAAGTATCAACAGTTTAAATGATTCCAGGACTAAGGGATTCACCTTTGCATGATAGGAAGGGACAGACTAAGGTTATAAGGTGATGTCTAGTATCCAGCTGTAGGGTATTTTAAGGGTAACATTCCGGTGGTGGTTAGAGGAAGATCGCATGTTCCAGCGTATAGTTATGTGCAGAAGTAGAATATAGATATAAACTGTATTTACTGTATATTATGTATGCAGCGGGAATCCAGAGGAGACCACCCACAAGAGCAGTTGGGAAAGACATCGCCCACCTTTTCAAATCAACCTATGACCTCTCCTGTAATGTAAAGATGCATCTCTGTGTCCAATGAACAAAGGGATTACAGTAACCATTGTATTGTTTATGGAAGTTGTGTATAAAAAGCCTATTGCTGCCTGGCCGGTCAGAAGACTCTGAACGCTATCTACCTGATGAGCGGAGGACTGGTCCAGGATGCGCAAGCGAATATTCTCATGTATGTACATTGACTGTAGCCATTATTCTGTTGTAGATTTATCTTGTTAGCCTTGTAGTGTATAATTTGTATTGTTATCCCCTTTCAAATAATCCACTGTGGCGTTAGAACCCAGTGTTTAACTACAAATCAGTGTTGTGTCCTCTTTTCCCTGCTAGGGTTTAAAGTGTATTTAAATGTATAAGGTTTAAGAGTGTATTGATAAGGTGTATACGCACTGCGGGTACTTTATACTGGCAGCGCTGCGTAGGGTTTAAGGTATAACATCACTGCATTGCATTACTAATAAGGTTTAAAGTTTATCAAGAGTGTGTGCGTGCACTGTGCGTACTTTGTACCCCCAGCGTGGCATGTGTACGCTAAGTCCGTACAACGTACGGGACTCTGTACGCAAATAGCGTACAAAGTGCGTAGCATGTATATTAAGTATAGCGGCCGCAGCGGCTCCATGGTAAAAGTGTGATTTAAGGTATAGCTTTTTGTTTTAAGGTAATATCGACATTATCACTATACCAGGGATAGGTACTCTATTAACCCTCACATGCAGCATTCCACTTGGGGTTTATCACATCCAGTACAGGAATCTGCAGCCTTTCAACAAAAACAGTCTGAATTGCCGATGGAAAGTGAATCACATAGACATGAAACAACATCTTCACAGTCTACACATGTTTCAGATGGGGCTCGTCGGAGGATGAGGACTCATCGCACTCCGGGGTCTGCATACAGAGATGTGGATGAAGGTCTCCACTCAGTGGACATACCTGAGCTAATTAGTGCTATGAATGCCATTCTATCCTTAGAGGAAGCAGCAGAGCCTTTGTTAAAATCTAAGGCACCTGTGTTTAAATGTCCCAAAACAGTTAGGACTGAATTTCCAGGGTCAGAACAGCTGATGGAAATTATTCAAGAGGCTTGGGCAACACCCAGTAAGGACTGTTTAAAAAGGGAGGTTGCTCCCAAAGTAGATATGCATGTCAATAGATTGGTGCAAAAATCTACATTACCTCTGCCTTCAACATCATTAAATGATGCCACGGATAGGAAAATAGATGGTTTTCTAAAAAACATTTTCTCCTTGTCTGGGGCAATGGTAAGACCAGTCATGGCTTCAGCCTGGATGTCAAAAGCAGTGGCAACCTGGGCTGATGCATTGAAGGATGATCTTTCATGGGCATCTAGAGAGCAAAACTCCCATATTACACATATCAAACAGGCGGCTATTTTTATGGAAGAAGTAGCCTTGGATATGGGTAAAATTGCCTCTCTGGCATCAGCCTCAGCAGTAGCAGCTCGCTACTTTGGCTACGTACATGGAAAGCTGACTCAGAATCCAAGAAGGTTCTGTGTAGTCTTTGCCTTTTACTGGAGATATTCTTTTTGGTAAAGAATTAAACAGTATTTTGGAGTCAGAAGCAGACTCCAAGAAAGTGAAATTTCCTTCTACACACAAATCCAAGCCTACTTTGCTAGCTTTTTGGCCCTTTCGGACGCGAGGAAAAGGAAAAGGGTTATGGCAAACAGTCTCAATCTGACAAGTTTGATAAGGCTAAAAAGCACTGGGCTACCAGAGGCCCAGCTTCCAAATCAGAAGATAAGCCATCAGCATGATGGTGCGGGCTTCCACATGAGGGACCCCAGGGTGGGAGGCCGACTTCTTCATTTTGCACAGATCTGGCAGCAGTCTACCACAGATCAGGCGACCACCTCGCAATGTCCGGCAGGGTGTTTTCAGCGGTTGCGCCTCTCGCTGGATCTTTGTCTCCACGGAAGCACCTTACTGCCGTCCAGGATCTAGTGGCCCGCCTCTCGCTGTCCGGATCGTAACGCCAGTATTTGCTGTATTGGCTAAGGCAAGCCCTCGGGACAGATGGCTTTGATCTCGGCTGGGCTCACAATGTCGGGTCCGTTTGAATGGCAGGAGCACAGCCCGCACTGGAGGCTTCTATGCTGCTTTCAAAAGACTGGTGTCCACGCTGTTTTAGGAGCAACTCTTGACGCGTTTCTCAGCCAAATCACAACGGCTGTTTCCTTAGCCTTCTGAGCCTTGGCTGAGAAACGCGTCAGTTTCAGGCCCTACCATTTGGACTGGTGTCAGCTCCCAGAGTATTCACCTAAATTATGGTGGTAATGGCAGCAGGGGATAAGGATTTTTCCGTACCTCGATTTATTAATTCTGGCACAGTCTCAGGAATTGCTTCAGTGTCATCTACAACAATAGCTTGTTTGCAGAGACATGGTTGGCTCATAAATTGGGCTAAGTCATCACTGGTTCTGTCACAACGGATGACTCACATGATGGCTGTGTTGGATTCAGGTCTTCAGAGAGTAATTTTACCTCTGAATAAAATATCCAAAATTCAGTCAAGGATTCAAGAGCTGCTACGCAGTCAAAGGGCATCCATTCATGCAGCAATGTGTGTGATGGGATTGATGGTGTCGACATTCGACATGGTGGTGTATGCTCTGTTCCACTCAAGGCTTCTGCAAAGTCTGATTCTTTCCAAATGGAATGGTTTTCATCAGACAATAAAAACGCCGACCATGGTCCTTCCTCTGGAAGTAAGGAGGTCATTAGCCTGGTGGCTACAGACATCCCAATCGGACAAAGAAAGACCCTTTTGGAAATCAGATTGGGAAATTCTGACAACGGATGCCAGTCTTCAGGGCTGTGGAGCAGTGTCAGGAAGAATTTGCTTCCAAGGGCAATGGATCAAGGAAGAAAGTTGCCTGCCAATATATATATATTGGAACTTCAGGCTATTTATATGGCACTTATTCAGGCAAAGGACATTCTTCAGGGGAAACCAGTTCAAATTCGCTCGGACAATGCAACAGCAGTAGCGTACCTCAATCATCAAGGAGGAACTTGCAGCCAAATAGCAGTGAAGGAGGTATGCCGCACGTTAAGGTGGGCAGAACTTCATCATCCAGCCTTGTTCACAGTGTTTATTCCGGGAGTCCTAAACTGGGAAGCGGATTTTCTCAGTCAGTACACCATTCCTGCAAACGAATGGGCTTTAAACCCCAAGATCTTCCAAACTCTGGTAGACAAGTGGGGGTTACCGGTAGTGATGAAAAATCTAGTTCACTTTGGTGATTAGTTCATTATGATCTAATTCACTCAAAAGATTAGATCAGAAGATTAGTTCATGTAGTTAATCATTTCACTCACTGACTCTGAGACTGAAAGGAGTGAATGGATTTAGAACTAGTCTAGACTATTATATACAGAGTAGGTATTTCTAATACTTGCTCATTGTAGGAGTTATAATCTTTTTCAAATGATCAGATATGTTTAATATATCAGATTTTTTTATATTTATGAAAAGCAATAACTTATATAGCAACCTTATAGTGACATATTTATCTTTGCAATATTAATCCTATTGTTGGTACTAATTTTTACTTCATAATATGCAAGTGAAAGACCCAAATTGTCACTTTTTTTCTGCTTTTAAAATAGTTATTAAAAGAAAAAAATGTCCCTTTGCCCCAATGTAACAGACCTTAGAGAGAGATAAAGTGGAGATGTTGCAAAGTAACCAATTAGCTTCTGTCATTTATCTTCAACAGTATATAAAGTGACAGAAGCTGATATTTTGTCACTTGAAGGTTCATAGTACATATCCCCCTATGCCTTGTGTGGAGTAATCAGACCCTACAAGATAGCATGCAGCACTCAGCACTGTGTCTTTAGCTGATTGGGAGTATAGCTTGTCACCTAATATACTGGGGGAATGAATCATGGCTATATGCAGTTCAGTATTGGCTCCATACAATGCAAATGCCTGAACACAGCAGTGCCACACATGGTAGCTTAGAAGTACTGTACTGACTTGTTATGGCTGTATGAGTCAGTGAGCTGATCAGTGATCTGAATGAATCAGTGAACTGCTGAGCTACTTGCAAGGAGAATGTCTCATGAGTCGTCAGGACAATGCAGCTCAATACAATCTATGCATATGCCTGAGCACAGCAGTTCCACACATGGTACAGTAGCTTAGAGGTACTGTACTGACTCATGGCTGTATGAGTCATTGAGTCAGCGAGCTGATCAGTGATCTGTAATGAATCATTGAACTGCTGAGCTACTTGTAAGGAGAATGACTCATGAGTTGTCAGGACAATGTAGCTCAATCAGCTCCACAGAGTGAGTCCACTCCATATCTGAGCACAGCAGTGACCTCCTGTGGCAGCAGAGATGTACTGACTCATGAGTATTGCTGAGTGAGATCTGAATAACAACAGTGCTGTTGCAGCAGCACCTACACAACACCCAGCAGAAGGTTTAGCACAGCAGTATGCTCAGGAGCCAGAAGTACCAGAAGCAGCAGCAAGTGTTTGGACATCTGGACTAATAGGACAGTGATTATATCACAGAAAGGTGAGCAGCATGACCACACATGCTCACTCACAGACACACACAGACTTTGGCTAGGCAGTGCAGATGCTATATTTTTTATTATTAGATCTGTATTGCTGGGCTGTGTTGTACTTTTAACCTTCATTTCTCTTACGTCTTAGAGGATGCTGGGGTCCACATTAGTACCATGGGATATAGATTGGTTCACTAGGAGCCACTGGCACTTTAAGAGTTTAATAGTGTGGGCTGGCTCCTCCCTCTATGCCCCTCCTACCAGACTCCATTTAGAAAATGTGCCCGGAGGAGCCGGTCACAGCTAGGGGAACTCTCCAGAGTTTCTCTACTAAAAGTTTTCTAAGAGCTTATTATTTTACATGGAGGCTGCTGGCAACAGCCTTCCTGCTTCGTGCGACTTAGGGGGGGAGTAGTGTCCAACCCTGAGAGGTTAGTGGCCACTATCTCCGCTGACAGGACACTGAGCTCCTGGGGGTGATGATCGTTAACCGCCCCAGGCGACTGCTCACTCCCGCAGCATGCCACCACCCCCTTTCAGAGCCAGAAGATTCCGGTGGCGAGTGAGTCACTGGCCCCCACAGCAAGCGGAGAGCCGGTGTGAAGATGGCGGCAATAGGGTGGGAGTGCAGTACTAACTGTGCTCCGGAGGCTCAGCGGTACACAGTGTGGCGCTTTGAGGTGCGCCCTGTGCCAGTGCCTATACCAGTGATGGCTAACCTTGACACTCCAGCTGTTGTTGAACTACACATCCCAGCATGCCCTGCTACAGTTTTGCTATTTGGCCTATACTGGCCAACACTGGCCTATACCCTACACTGGTCACCAAGGCTGTCAGGGACCTCGGTAATGCTTCCAGCACCATTCCTCAAGCCAGTATAAAGAAGTGAAGAGCGGGAAGCAGCGCCATTTTCAGGGGGCATAGCTTCTCCTCAGAGCGGACCCAGCCGCGTTTAGCGCCATTTTCCTGCCTGCAGATCCAGTACAGAGACGCTGACAGTGAGAGCTGTCCCTCAACTCCAGCTATCCTGTGCGGTACCAAGGGGGGGGGGAGGCAATGTAAATACTGTGTAGTCTATTAAGGTACACAGTCAGCGCCAGGTAGTTGTATTATATCTACCTAGGGAGGCACTGTGTGTGGGTTGGCTCTAAACTCTGTGTTTCTATTTCGCATACTTGGGGGGAAACTGTGTCTGACATTTTACTGTGTGGGGGTGTTTGTTTCTCACATGGCCATGTCTAAAAACTCTGTGTCTTATGCCGCAGAGGACATGTCCTCTCAGGAGGAATCCATTCCATGTACGCAGGAATGTAATGTTTTGTCTCAGATCCCTATTACTGAGCCTGAGTGGTTGACCTCTTTTAAGGGAATGATCTCTCATATCTCTACTAGGGTAGTGCACACTGAGACTGAAACTCAGGTATTAAAGAAGTCTATGGCAGTTTGGTCAGGTTCTGACCCTTTTCCTTCAAAATCCCCTGGCATATACCCACAAAAACGTGCAGTTGCCCAGATTATGCAAGATGACACAGATACCAACACTGACACAGCTGACGGTAATGGGGATGTGCTGAGGGGGGCGGCATCCCTGGCTAAGGGGGTGCAGCTCATGATTGAGGCTAATAGAGATATGTTAAACATTTCTGACACAACACCTGAGCAGGTTGAGGAGGCTTACTTCACAGATAACAAGAGAACCTCACTAACCTTCCCTGCGTCTAAAGAATTAAACGCTTTATTTGAAAAATCCTGGGTTAACCCGGAGAGAAAATTCCATATACCTAAAAGGGTTTTGGTTGCCTTTCCTTTCCCTGAGGAGGACAGAAAAAAAATGGGAAAACCCACCCATAGATGACGCATCTGTTTCCAGACTTGCAAAGAAGGTGGTTTTACCTGTCCCTGGTTCTACCGTGTTACAAGAACCGGCTGATCGTAAGATTGACACTACGCTCAAATCCATATACACTGCTTCAGGGGTGGCGTTGAGGCCCACTATTGCCTGTGCATGGATTTCTAAAGCTATAGTTGTCAGGCTCCGGAGTCTTACCTCCGTCGGGTGCTCCTGTGGGTTACCATCCCGCTGGTTGGCGCGCCTGCGGCGGCAGGGAGCTGCTGGCGGCGGGTCCTTCTGGACAGATGTGCGACTGCTAAGGGCCAGGGGCCGAGGGTCTGGAGAGCCGGTCACTGCGGCTGGGATCGCTGCGGTAAGGTCCTCTAGTGGTGACACAGTATAGTGTGTCAGAGACAGAAGCTGGCTAAAGCTGTGTGCTAACAGCTAAGTATGTCTCCTGTGCTGGGGGCAGCCATGTTGGGGACCAGAGTATTACCAATGAAGTTCCCAATCTGTGTCCAGCCAATCCTGCGTGTTCTCCCCTTACAAAAGGGGTCTGGCTCAGAGGGAGAGTGCCAGTGCTTCATGTTACCTTCTTGTGAAAGGTTCTCCAGCTCTGTGCTCCCAGGTTACTTCTGGTTCCCTGGTTGCTCTCATCCATCGGTTACCTAAACGCTGCTGCAGTCCTGCTGTCTAAGTCCGTTGCCACTCGTGGAAGCGCTCACAGAGTCCCAGGTCGTAGAGGAGCTCCAGGTGCTAACGGCGGTTTCCGCAGACGTCTTAATTTCTTCAAAGTCCAAGTTCTTTACAAACCACAGTCTTCATTTCTTCAAAGTCCAAGCTCTTCAGCCTCGTCTTTTAATCATTAAACACAGTCTTCAGTTCTTCTTTACCGGAGTTCTTCAGCTTCACTCTTCAAGTCATTTATCCATAGACTCTAATTCTTCCAGTTTCTTCAATTGCTCCAATATTTGTGTACAACCTGATTATTCATTAAAACCACAGTTATCTTCCTACGAAGTCCTCCTTTTCTTTATGCCCTCCGGCCAACGTTAACACTTAGTTAGGCTTCCACCCCATGAGGAGGAATTACATTCAGCCACCTTGTTTACTCTCCTCACAGGTAGCTGTCCCTTCACCCAAAACTCGGTTGTCGGAACCCCAACTTAAGCCGAGCGTGACAATAGTAAAGTGGTCAGGCACGTTACTAGAGGATTTGGATTAAATAGATAGAAGTGACATTGAATTGTTTTTACGTAACAAACAGGATTCTGCTGGGTTCATGGTGGAATCCATGAAGGACATGGGTACGCTGACTGCAAGGGTATCTTCCATGTCTGTCTCAACTCGCCAGGGTCTCTGGCTACGCCAATGGTCTGCAGACGCGGAATCCAGGAGAAGTGTGGAGAACCTACCCTACACAGGTCAGGCTCTATTTGGGGAAGTATTGGATGCGTGGATTTCCACGGCAAACACGGGTAAGTCACCTTTTCTTCCCTCAGCTACGCCTTCTACGAAGAAAACCCTTTTCATCTGCATCGCAGTCCTTTTCGAAACGCTAAGTCAAAAAAGTCCAAGCCTCTGTTAAGTTCAATTAACTTACAGGAAGAAAAAAAGCAATACCTTAAATACAGAAATGTTCAGGCTGCTGCAACCCTCAAAGCGTGTGTGTGAAACCCGTATGAAATGCGTACACGTTGTGTAAGCTCACCGTCACGCTGTAAGCACAAAGTAGCTACACGTGCGTCGGAATATACTTTATAACCCCTAACAGGAAAGGAAATGCGACACCAATTGTATATGTAATGTAGAGGTCCAACCCAGCAACAAATATTTACTCAAAAGGGGGTTACAACAGAAATACAATAACACAAGAGAAAAGGCTACAATAAATGGATACATACGTTTGTTCGCCTGCGCAACCCGGTTCCAGTCCTCAGTCAATCTGGATAGATGACCTTCAGAGAATAGACTGAGGCCAGCCAGGAGGCTTGGTTTTATACAATGGTAAAAAGCATGAAACAAAGGAAACTGTAATCTCTTCTTTCATAGGTCAAAGAGCTGGTCATTTACAGTACATGAGGGGGTCATAGGTTGGTTTGAACAGGTGGGCGATGCTTAGTCCAGGTGTACTTGCAGATGTCTTCTACTGGGTTCCCACCGAATATCAAGAGTACAGTACATACAGTGTGATATTAATAATATATTCCTGCGCATATCTATGCGCAGGAGCGTACTACTTTCTGCAAACTGCCATCGGAATATTGCCCTTTAAATACTGTACTGGATACCAAACACCACCTGCTAACCTAATTCTGACCCCTCATATCCTGTAAAGTTGAATCCCTCTATTTTTCCATTTCTAAAGTAAATGTAACTTGCTGGTGTGGTGCATGTAGGCTATGTGTAATTATGCACTACGTGGATGAAATGTCAGTTATGTCTTTGTGGCTTTTCCATGCGAATGCGTATGCTACCGTATTTACTTATACCATGCGCTAATACGCAGGGCCTCATGAGCCAATGTACGCAGCGTGCGGGCATGTGCATGCACAGCAGAACAAGCACACGCACGGAGGCCACTCTGTGTGGTGTTTGTACTTGATGCATGTGGGTATAATATTTTTGACTTCGACACTTCCTACCACCTTCTACAGAGGTGGTCGTGCAAAATCAAAAAAGCCTGCACCCGCAGGCTCCCAGGACCAGAAGCCTGGATCCCTGGGTACAGGATATTGTGTCCCAGGGGTACAGACTGGAGTTTCAAGAACTTCTGCCGCACCGATTCTTCAAATCAGGCTTTCCAGTTTTGCTGGCAGACAGGGCTATCCTACAGGAAGCCATCCAAAAATTGGAAAAGTCACATGTCATTGTCCCTGTTCCACCTCATATGCAAACCAAGAGGTATTATGCAAACCTTTTCGTGGTACTGAAACCAGATGGTTCGGTCAGGCTGATTTTGAACTTGAAATCGTTAAACCCTTACCTGAGGGAGTTAAAATTCAAAATGGAGTCTCTGAGAGAGGTGATCTCAGGTCTGGAGGAGGGAGAGTTTCTGATATCCCTGGATATCAAGGATGCATACCTCCACATTCAGATTTGGCCGCCACACCAGGCATATCTCAGGTTTGCACTGTTGGACTGTCACTATCAGTTCCAGGCGCTGCCATTCGGCCTCTCCATGGCACAGAGGGTGTTCACCAAGGTGATGGCAGAGACGATGGTTCTCTTCCGCAGACAGGGGGTGAACATAATTCCATATCTGGACGACCTGCTGATAAAGGCATCGTCCAGGGAGAAGTTGTTACAGTCCATTGCTTTCACGACTCATCTACTCAGGTAGCACGGTTGAATCCTGAACCTTCCGAAGTCACATTTGAAGCCGACAAGGAGATTGTCGTTCCTGGGAATGATCCTTGACACAGAGGTGCAGAGGGTGTTTCTACTGGAGGAGAAAGCGTTGGTGATTCAAACAATGGTACGGGATGTCCTGAGACCAGCCCGAGTATCGGTTCATCAGTGTATTCGTCTTTTGGAGAAGATGGTTGCCTCTGATGAGGCTCTACAGTATGGAAGATTTCATGCTCGGTCATTCCAACTGGATCACCTACACATGCACCAGAGAATGCTTCTGTCGCAGAAAGCAAGGATTTCACTCCTCTGGTGGCTGAAAATGCCTCACCTTCTGGTTTGGGGTTCAGAACTGGATCCTTCTAACCACGTATGCAAGTCTCAGAGCGTGGGGCGCAGTCACCCAAGGGGAAACCTTCCAAGAAAGGTGGTCAAGTCAGGAATCCCTTCTTCCAATAAACATCCTGGAGCTTAGAGCCGTGTACAACGGTCTTCTACAAGCAGCATAACTTCTGCAAGATCAGGCCATTCAAGAGCAGTCAGACAATGTAACAACGGTGGCCTACATAAACCGACAGGGCAGAACGAAGAGCAGAGCAGCAATGTCAGAGGTGACAAAAATCCTCCTCTGGGCAGAAAGGCACGCAGTAGCGTGGTCAGCAATCTTCATTCCAGGAGTGAACAACTGGGAAGCGGACTTCCTCAGCAGACACGATCTCCATCCAGGAGAATGGGACATCCATCCGGAGAGGTTCACGGAGGTGACCAGTCATTGGGGCGTACTTCAAATAGACATGATGGCCTCGCATCTCAACAAGAAACTTCGGAGGTACTGTTCCAGGTCGAGAGACCCACAAGCAGTGGCGGTGGATGACCTGATAACACCGTGGGTGTTAAAGTCAGTGTATTTGTTCCTTCCACTTCCACTCATTCCAAGAATTCTAAAGCTTGTAAAAAGAACAAAAGTTCAGGTGATCCTCATTGCTCCAGACTGACCAAGTAGGGCTTGGAACACGGATCTACTGCTGGAAGATCCAAGACCTCTTCCTCTTCAGGAGGATCTTCTACAACAGGGGCCGTTCGCTTATCAAGACTTAACATGGCTATGTTTGACGGCATGGAGGTTGAACGCCAGATATTATCTCGGAAGGGCATTCCGAACAAGGTTATTCATACCCTGATACAGACTAGGAAAGGAGTAACGTCACTCTAAACATTACCATCGCATTTGTAAAAAGTATGCGTCTTGGTGTGAATCCAAGAAGTTTCCTGCGGTGGAGTTTCAACTTGGTCACTTTTTCCTCTTCCTGCAAGCAGGTGTGGATATGGGCCTGCATTTGGGATCCATAAAGGTCCAGATTTCAGCTTTATCCATTTTCTTCCAGAAACAATTGCCTGCCCTCCCTGAGGTTCAGAACTTTTTGAAAGGGGCTCTGCACATCCAGCCTCCCTTTGTGGCGCCGACGGCACCCTGGTATCTTAACGTGGTATTGCAGTTCCTGCAATCAGATTGGTTTGAGCCCTTACACTAGGTTTAGGTCAAGTTTCTCACGTGGAAGGCTGTCACTTTGTTGGCCTCAGCTTCTGCTCGATGTGTGTCGGAATTGGGGGCTTTATCCTGTCAAAGTCCTTACTTAATCTTCCATGAAGATAGAGCTGAGCTCAGGACGCATGAGCAGTTTTTTCTAAAGGCTGTGTCGGCTTTTCATATCAACCAACCTATTGTGGTGCCAGTGGCTACTGACTCCTCAATTACATCAAAGTCCTTGGATGTTGTGAGAGCTTTGAAGATCTATGTGAAGAGGACTGTTTGTCACAGAAAATCGGACACTCTGTCAGCTTCTAAGCAGACGATTTCTCGCTGGATCAGGCTAACTATCCAGCATGCATATTCTACGGCAGGATTGCCGTGTCCAATATCTGTTAAGGCCCACTCTACTTGTAAAGTGGGGTCTTCCTGTGCAGCTGCCCGGGGTGTCTCGGCTTTGCAGCTTTGCCGAGCGGCTACTTTGTCTGGGTCGAACACGTTTGCTAAGTTCTACAAGTTCGATACTTTGGCCTCTGAGGACCTAAAGTTTGGTCAATCAGTTCTGCAGGAGCCTACCCGCTCTCCCTCCCATTCTGGGAGCTTTGGTACATCCCCATGGTACTAATGTGGACCCCAGCAGCCTCTAGGATGTAAGAGAAAATAGGATTTTAATTACCTACCGGTAAATCCTTTTCTCGTAGTACGTAAAGGATGCTGGGCGCTCGCCCAGTGCTCCGTTGTCCTGCAGTGGTTCTTTGGTTCAGTACTGCTTTGTTCTTAGTTAAGTACTGCGTTTCTTTACTGGGTTCAGTGATGTTTCAGCTGTTGCTGAGTTTTCAGGCTAGTTAGCCTGGTTTGCCTTGTTTGTGTGAGCTGGTATGAATCTCGCCACTATCTGCGTATTTCCTTCTCTCGAAGTATGTTCCTTTCCTCAATCACAGTTTCTAGACTGAGTCTGGTAGGAGGGGCATAGAGGGAGGACCCAGCCCACACCATTAAACTCTTAAAGTGCTCCTAGTGGACCCATCTATACCCCATGGTACTAATGTGGACCCCAGCATCCTCTATGGACTACGAGAAAAGGATTTACCGGTAGGTAATTAAAATCCTATTTTTACAGCATCAGATTCAGGAAGTGAAAATCCAGTGAAGTGAGTGTGGTCTAATGCAACTGCTGGCTCTATTCTGTCTGTGTCTAACTCCTCCTTCCTGATGAACTAATCTTTGCCAGAGCTGTGAACTGAATGAACTAGTTCACTTTGAAGATTAGTTCATTTTGAACTAATCATTCTTGAACTACCCATCACTAGTTACCGGAGAGAGATCTCATGGTGTCCTGTCAGAACAACAAAGTTCCCGCATACGGGTCAAGAACAAAGGATCCCAGAGCGACCTTTGTGGATGCCCTGTCATTGAGATGGCTCTATGTGTTCCCACCTGTTTCCCAGGTTTTGATGCAAAAGGTAAAACAAGGAAAAGGTGCCGTGATACTAATAGCTCCGGCTTGGCTCAGAAGACATTGGAACACAGATCTACAGAAGCTGTCGATGGATGCTTTATTCCTCTGCGTCCAGATCTACTGTCACAGGATCCTTGCTATTACAAGCACCTGGATCGACTGTCTTTGACGGCGTGGCACTTGAGACTTCCATTCTGAATGCAAGAGGATTCTCACAACAGGTAATTCTAACTATGCTCAGAGCAAGGAATCCTTCCTCAGCTCGCATTTATCACCGAATATGGCAAGCCTATATTCAATAGTGCAGTGACTGGAAATATAATCCTAGGTCTTTCAGAGTTTCCAGAGTCCTAGCATTCCTTCAGGCAGGAATGGAAAAAGGTCTACGGGTGGCTTCCTTGAGAGTGCAGGTGTTGGCATTGACTGTATGGTTCCAAAAATTGCTAACCTACAGGATGTTCGTACTTTCTTCCAGGGAATGTTTCACATCCAACCTCCTTTTGTTCCTCCTGCAATGCCTTGGGACTTAAGTTTAGTCCTAAAGGTGCTTCAAGTTGATCCATTTGACCCACTGAAGCAAGTGGATCTTAAATGGTTGACAGCTAAAGCTCTTTCTACTGGCTATTGCTTCAGCTAGAAGAGTTTCAGATTTAGGGGCATTATTATGTCGCCCTCCTTTTATGATTTTTCATCCAGAAAGAGCGTTTCTTACAACCAGATCTGGTTATCTTCCTAAGGTGGTGTCTAAATTCCACCTTAACGAAAAAATTGTTGTCCTGGCCTTCAAAGGGCCGGACCTTTCTGTGGGAGATGCATAATTGGACGTAGTCCGTGCCTTAAGGATCTACGTGGATCATACCCGTACCATCAGAAAGGCAGACACTCTTTGTTCTCTACGGATTTCACAAGAGAGGATGGCCTGCGAACAAGCAGACACTGGCGAGGTGGCTTAGGATGACGATTTCAGAAGCATATTCTCAAGCTGATCTCCCTACTCCGGCTAATGTCTCTGCTCACTCTGCTCGTAAGGCAGGTCCGTCATGGGCAGTGCAACGTGGTGCTTCAGCTGAACAGATATATAAGGCAGACACATGGTCTTCCATTAACACATTCATTAGACATTATGCCTTTGATACATTTGCCTCTTGGGACGCTGAATTCGGGTGAAGGATTCTCCTGTCCAATCAGGAGCGTCCCCACCACTAAATTTGCTTTGGGGCACCCCAATGTTTAGCCTGTGGATTAATATCCTGTTGACCCTGCAGGAGAAATAACAGTTATGGTAGACTTACCGTTTATAACTTTCTCCTAATTCCACAGGGATCCCACCTTGATGCACCTGATTTGAGGATCCTTTCACCTACTAACCTCTTCTTTCTTGTACGGAAGGGTGTGCATGTGTGTTCTCACCTGATTAGGGATCTCTATGATGCTCCTGCCTAGAGCTTTAGAAAACAACTGAATTGCCTGAGTCAGGAGGTGGGGATATAAGGGACTGGCCCGTTGCATTCTGGGAGGCTGAAAGCTTTGATCATTGGTGCCAATCCGCTGTCTCTACATCATATCCCAATGTTTATCCTGTGGACTTAGGAGAAATAGAATTATCAACGGTAAGTCTACCATAACTATTATTTCTGTGTGTCTTAAATACATTTACAAATGTCGCTCCAACAACTTCCCACCGGTGTCGCAAAAACAGTTACCCCCATGTAGACACTTGTGTTACCGCGGGCGCCAGCTGGACGTACTAGGAGGTCCACGCTGACGATCCCACGTTGCAGCTGGAGCCTGGGGAAGAAGGTAAGGAGTCTTATCCGCTTATCGGTTTAAGACTCCTTTAACACAGTATTACTGTCTCGGGTTGGAGACTACCATACAGTTGCTGACGAAGTCATCCACCTCGGGTGCACCAGCGCCAGACCTCTGGGGAACATAGGCTCTGGGGATTAATGAGGCTGCAAAACCCTGAGGTGGATGTCTCCCATTCATGGCCAGTCTCCTCTGCATTTCCCACCATGAACTGCATTTCTCTTACGTCCTAGAGGATATTGGGGTCCACATTAGTACCATGGGTTATAGACTGGTCCACTAGGAGCCATGGGCACTTTAAGAGTTTAATAGTGTGGGCTGGCTCCTCCCTCTATGACCTTCCTACCAGACACAGTTTAGAAAATGTGCCCGGAGGAGCCGGTCACAGCCAGGGGAGCTCCTGAGGAGTTTTTCTAGTTTTATTGTTTTGAGTTTGTTTTACAGGAGGCTGATTGGCACCAGTCTGCCTGCTTCGTGGGACTTAGGGGGGGAGAACTGTCCATCTTCCTAAAGAGTTAATGGTCCCGTTACTCCGCTGACAGGACACTGAGCTCAAGTGGGAGTCATTCGCAAGCCCCACAACGGCGAGCCTACCCTCCCGCAGCACGCCGCCACCCCTAACAGCCAGAAGAAATGAAGAGTGGTGAGTACAGCGCCGGCATCCCGGTTAGCGGGTCGTCAGCGGATATGGCGGCATAAGGGTAGGAGTGCAGGGTGCAGGCTTAGTGATTGTGTGTGTGTGTGTTAGACACTGCAGAGGGGCGCGCTGAGCCACTGCTGACCCCCTACACTGGCTAATCGTCTGACAGGGGTTCTAACCCGCTGGTTTGAGCCTTTACAGGAGGTAGATATAAAGTTTCTTACGTGGAAGGCTGTCACACTGCTGACCTTGGCGTCGGCAAGATGTGTGTCAGGATTGGGGGCATTGTCTCACAAGAGCCCCTACTCAGGGCCGTAACTACGTGTGTGCCAAGTGGGCTTGGCACACAGCGCAGTTGCCCTGAGGGCGCACGGCCAGCGGCATGTAATGAGTCAAATTGACTCATTACATGCCTCTGAAGTCTGCGCCGCCGCCGCGCTGTGGAGGAGAGCTACAGCGCCGGGCAGGTGAGAAGGAGGAGCAGGGAGGGGGACTGGAGCCGCAGCAGCGCTATTTCATTGGTAGTAAGCGCCGCTGCAGCATCCCCCTCTCCTTCCGTATTGGCTGCCCGGCGCTGCTGTGGATGCTGGGATGCGGTTCCTCCACAAGGAGCCTGTCAGCGGGGAGATGGTAAGTATGTCTCTCTCTCTCTCTCTCTCTCTCAGGGGGACACCGTCTGCCATAATGTGTAAAAAGGGGGCCTGGCTGCCGCAATGTGTAAAAAGGGGGACTGGCTGCCGCAATGTGTAAAAAGTAGAGATGAGCGGGTTCGGTTCCTCGGAATCCGAACCCGCCCGAACTTCAGCTTTTTTTACACGGATCCGAGCGACTCGGATCTTCCCGCCTTGCTCGGTTAACCCGAGCGCGCCCGAATGTCATCATGACGCTGTCGGATTCTCGCGAGGCTCGGATTCTATCGCGAGACTCGGATTCTATATAAGGAGCCGCGCGTCGCCGCCATTTTCACACGTGCATTGAGATTGATAGGGAGAGGACGTGGCTGGCGTCCTCTCCATTTAGATTAGAAGAGAGAGAGTGAGATTGAGACAGAGACACTTGATTTACTGGAGCTTAGGAGTACTAGAGAGTGCAGAGTTTACTAGTGACTGACCACTGACCAGTGACCACCAGTGCAGTTTTATTTAATATAATCCGTTCTCTGCCTGAAAAAAACGATACACAGTGACTCAGTCACATACCATATCTGTGTGCTCAGCCCAGTGTGCTGCATCATCTATGTATAATATCTGACTGTGCTCACACAGCTTAATTGTGGGGGAGACTGGGGAGCAGTTATAGGTTATAGCAGGAGCCAGGAGTACATATTATTAAAATTAAACAGTGCACACTTTTGCTGCAGGAGTGCCACTGCCAGTGTGACTGACCAGTGACCTGACCACACTGACCACCAGTATAGTATACTATATTGTGATTGCCTGAAAAAGTTAAACACTCGTCGTGTGACTTGTGTGGTGTTTTTTTTTTTATTCTATAAAAAACTCTTTCTGCTGACAGACAGTGTCCAGCAGGTCCGTCATTATATAATATATACCTGTCCGGCTGCAGTAGTGATATATATATTTTTTATATCATTATTTATCATCCAGTCGCAGCAGACACAGTACGGTAGTTCACGGCTGTAGCTACCTCTGTGTCGGCACTCGGCAGCCCATCCATAATTGTATACCACCTACCCGTGGTTTTTTTTTCTTTCTTCTTTATACATACTACATCTCATTATCATCCAGTCTATATTAGCAGCAGACACAGTACAGTACGGTAGTCCACGGCTGTAGCTACCTCTGTGTCGGCACTCGGCAGTCCGTCCATAATTGTATACCACCTACCCGTGGTTTTTTTTTCTTTCTTCTTTATACATACATACTACATCTCATTATCAACCAGTCTATATTAGCAGCAGACACAGTACAGTACGGTAGTCCACGGCTGTAGCTACCTCTGTGTCGGCACTCGGCAGTCCGTCCATAATTGTATACCACCTACCCGTGGTTTTTTTTTCTTTCTTCTTTATACATACATACTACATCTCATTATCAACCAGTCTATATTAGCAACAGACACAGTACAGTACGGTAGTCCACGGCTGTAGCTACCTCTGTGTCGGCACTCGGCAGTCCATCCATAATTGTATACCACCTACCCGTGGTTTTTTTTTCTTTCTTCTTTATACATACTACATCTCATTATCATCCAGTCTATATTAGCAGCAGACACAGTACAGTACGGTAGTCCACGGCTGTAGCTACCTCTGTGTCGGCACTCGGCAGTCCATCCATAATTGTATACCACCTACCCGTGGTTTTTTTTTCTTTCTTCTTTATACATACTACATCTCATTATCATCCAGTCTATATTAGCAGCAGACACAGTACAGTACGGTAGTCCACGGCTGTAGCTACCTCTGTGTCGGCACTCGGCAGTCCATCCATAATTGTATACCACCTACCCGTGTTTTTTTTTTCTTTCTTCTTTATACATACTACATCTCATTATCATCCAGTCTATATTAGCAGCAGACACAGTACAGTACGGTAGTCCACGGCTGTAGCTACCTCTGTGTCGGCACTCGGCAGTCCATCCATAATTGTATACCACCTACCCGTGGTTTTTTTTTCTTTCTTCTTTATACATACTACATCTCATTATCAACCAGTCTATATTAGCAGCAGACACAGTACAGTACGGTAGTTCACGGCTGTAGCTACCTCTGTGTCGGCACTCGGCAGTCCATCCATAATTGTATACCACCTACCCGTGGTTTTTTTTTCTTTCTTCTTTATACATACATACTACATCTCTTTATCAACCAGTCTATATTAGCAGCAGACACAGTACGGTAGTCCACGGCTGTAGCTACCTCTGTGTCGGCACTCGGCAGTCCGTCCATAATTGTATACCACCTACCCGTGGTTTTTTTTTCTTTCTTCTTTATACATACATACTACATCTCATTATCATCCAGTCTATATTAGCAGCAGACACAGTACAGTACAATAGTCCACGGCTGTAGCTACCTCTGTGTCGGCACTCGGCAGTCCATTCATAATTGTATACTAGTATCCATCCATCTCCATTGTTTACCTGAGGTGCCTTTTAGTTGTGCCTATTAAAATATGGAGAACAAAAATGTTGAGGTTCCAAAATTAGGGAAAGATCAAGATCCACTTCCACCTCGTGCTGAAGCTGCTGCCACTAGTCATGGCCGAGACGATGAAATGCCAGCAACGTCGTCTGCCAAGGCCAATGCCCAATGTCATAGTACAGAGCATGTCAAATCCAAAACACCAAATATCAGTAAAAAAAGGACTCCAAAACCTAAAATAAAATTGTCGGAGGAGAAGCGTAAACTTGCCAATATGCCATTTACCACACGGAGTGGCAAGGAACGGCTGAGGCCCTGGCCTATGTTCATGGCTAGTGGTTCAGCTTCACATGAGGATGGAGGCACTCAGCCTCTCGCTAGAAAAATGAAAAGACTCAAGCTGGCAAAAGCAGTAGCACCGCAAAGAACTGTGCGTTCTTCGAAATCCCAAATCCACAAGGAGAGTCCAATTGTGTCGGTTGCGATGCCTGACCTTCCCAACACTGGACGTGAAGAGCATGCGCCTTCCACCATTTGCACGCCCCCTGCAAGTGCTGGAAGGAGCACCCGCAGTCCAGTTCCTGATAGTCAGATTGAAGATGTCAGTGTTGAAGTACACCAGGATGAGGAGGATATGGGTGTTGCTGGCGCTGGGGAGGAAATTGACCAGGAGGATTCTGATGGTGAGGTGGTTTGTTTAAGTCAGGCACCCGGGGAGACACCTGTTGTCCGTGGGAGGAATATGGCCGTTGACATGCCTGGTGAAAATACCAAAAAAATCAGCTCTTCGGTGTGGAACTATTTCAACAGAAATGCGGACAACAGGTGTCAAGCCGTGTGTTCCCTTTGTCAAGCTGTAATAAGTAGGGGTAAGGACGTTAACCACCTCGGAACATCCTCCCTTATACGTCACCTGCAGCGCATTCATAATAAGTCAGTGACAAGTTCAAAAACTTTGGGTGACAGCGGAAGCAGTCCACTGACCAGTAAATCCCTTCCTCTTGTAACCAAGCTCACGCAAACCACCCCACCAACTCCCTCAGTGTCAATTTCCTCCTTCCCCAGGAATGCCAATAGTCCTGCAGGCCATGTCACTGGCAATTCTGACGAGTCCTCTCTTGCCTGGGATTCCTCCGATGCATCCTTGCGTGTAACGCCTACTGCTGCTGGCGCTGCTGTTGTTGCTGCTGGGAGTCGATGGTCATCCCAGAGGGGAAGTCGTAAGACCACTTTTACTACTTCCACCAAGCAATTGACTGTCCAACAGTCCTTTGCGAGGAAGATGAAATATCACAGCAGTCATCCTACAGCAAAGCGGATAACTGAGGCCTTGGCATCCTGGGTGGTGAGAAACGTGGTTCCGGTATCCATCATTACTGCAGAGCCAACTAGTGACTTGTTGGAGGTACTGTGTCCCCGGTACCAAATACCATCTAGGTTCCATTTCTCTAGGCAGGCGATACCGAAAATGTACACAGACCTCAGAAAAAGAGTCACCAGTGTCCTAAAAAATGCAGCTGTACCCAATGTCCACTTAACCACGGACATGTGGACAAGTGGAGCAGGGCAGGGTCAGGACTATATGACTGTGACAGCCCACTGGGTAGATGTATGGACTCCCGCCGCAAGAACAGCAGCGGCGGCACCAGTAACAGCATCTCGCAAACGCCAACTCTTTCCTAGGCAGGCTACGCTTTGTATCACCGGTTTCCAGAATACGCACACAGCTGAAAACCTCTTACGGCAACTGAGGAAGATCATCGCGGAATGGCTTACCCCAATTGGACTCTTCTGTGGATTTGTGGCATCGGACAACGCCAGCAATATTGTGTGTGCATTAAATATGGGCAAATTCCAGCACGTCCCATGTTTTGCACATACCTTGAATTTGGTGGTGCAGAATTTTTTAAAAAACGACAGGGGCGTGCAAGAGATGCTGTCGGTGGCCAGAAGAATTGCGGGACACTTTCGGCGTACAGGCACCACGTACAGAAGACTGGAGCACCACCAAAAACTACTGAACCTGCCCTGCCATCATCTGAAGCAAGAAGTGGTAACGAGGTGGAATTCAACCCTCTATATGCTTCAGAGGTTGGAGGAGCAGCAAAAGGCCATTCAAGCCTATACAATTGAGCACGATATAGGAGGTGGAATGCACCTGTCTCAAGCGCAGTGGAGAATGATTTCAACGTTGTGCAAGGTTCTGATGCCCTTTGAACTTGCCACACGTGCAGTCAGTTCAGACACTGCCAGCCTGAGTCAGGTCATTCCCCTCATCAGGCTTTTGCAGAAGAAGCTGGAGACATTGAAGGAGGAGCTAACACGGAGCGATTCCGCTAGGCATGTGGGACTTGTGGATGGAGCCCTTAATTCGCTTAACAAGGATTCACGGGTGGTCAATCTGTTGAAATCAGAGCACTACATTTTGGCCACCATGCTCGATCCTAGATGTAAAGCCTACCTTGGATCTCTCTTTCCGGCAGACACAAGTCTGCTGGGGTTGAAAGACCTGCTGGTGAGAAAATTGTCAAGTCAAGCGGAACGCGACCTGTCAACATCTCCTCCTTCACATTCTCCCGCAACTGGGGGTGCGAGGAAAAGGCTCAGAATTCCGAGCCCACCCGCTGGCGGTGATGCAGGGCAGTCTGGAGCGACTGCTGATGCTGACATCTGGTCCGGACTGAAGGACCTGACAACGATTACGGACATGTCGTCTACTGTCACTGCATATGATTCTCTCAACATTGAAAGAATGGTGGAGGATTATATGAGTGACCGCATCCAAGTAGGCACGTCACACAGTCCGTACTTATACTGGCAGGCAAAAGAGGCAATTTGGAGGCCCTTGCACAAACTGGCTTTATTCTACCTAAGTTGCCCTCCCACAAGTGTGTACTCCGAAAGAGTGTTTAGTGCCGCCGCTCACCTTGTCAGCAATCGGCGTACGAGGTTACATCCAGAAAATGTGGAGAAGATGATGTTCATTAAAATGAATTATAATCAATTCCTCCGCGGAGACATTGACCAGCAGCAATTGCCTCCACAAAGTACACAGGGAGCTGAGATGGTGGATTCCAGTGGGGACGAATTGATAATCTGTGAGGAGGGGGATGTACACGGTGATATATCGGAGGATGATGATGAGGTGGACATCTTGCCTCTGTAGAGCCAGTTTGTGCAAGGAGAGATTAATTGCTTCTTTTTTGGGGGGGGTCCAAACCAACCCGTCATATCAGTCATAGTCGTGTGGCAGACCCTGTCACTGAAATGATGGGTTGGTTAAAGTGTGCATGTCCTGTTTTGTTTATACAACATAAGGGTGGGTGGGAGGGGGTGGGAGGGCCCAAGGACAATTCCATCTTGCACCTCTTTTTTCTTTTATTTTTCTTTGCGTCATGTGCTGTTTGGGGAGGGTTTTTTGGAAGGGCCATCCTGCGTGACACTGCAGTGCCACTCCTAGATGGGCCCGGTGTTTGTGTCGGCCACTAGGGTCGCTTATCTTACTCACACAGTCAGCTACCTCATTGCGCCTCTTTTTTTCTTTGCGTCATGTGCTGTTTGGGGAGGGTTTTTTGGAAGGGCCATCCTGCGTGACACTGCAGTGCCACTCCTAGATGGGCCCGGTGTTTGTGTCGGCCACTAGGGTCGCTTATCTTACTCACACAGTCAGCTACCTCATTGCGCCTCTTTTTTTCTTTGCGTCATGTGCTGTTTGGGGAGGGTTTTTTGGAAGGGCCATCCTGCGTGACACTGCAGTGCCACTCCTAGATGGGCCCGGTGTTTGTGTCGGCCACTAGGGTCGCTTATCTTACTCACACAGTCAGCTACCTCATTGCGCCTCTTTTTTTCTTTGCGTCATGTGCTGTTTGGGGAGGGTTTTTTGGAAGGGACATCCTGCGTGACACTGCAGTGCCACTCCTAGATGGGCCCGGTGTTTGTGTCGGCCACTAGGGTCGCTTATCTTACTCACACAGTCAGCTACCTCATTGCGCCTCTTTTTTTCTTTGCGTCATGTGCTGTTTGGAGAAGGTTTTTTGGAAGGGCCATCCTGCGTGACACTGCAGTGCCACTCCTAGATGGGCCCGGTGTTTGTGTCGGCCACTAGGGTCGCTTATCTTACTCACACAGTCAGCTACCTCATTGCGCCTCTTTTTTTCTTTGCGTCATGTGCTGTTTGGGGAGGGTTTTTTGGAAATGCCATTCTGCGTGACACTGCAGTGCCACTCCTAGATGGGCACGGTGTTTGTGTCGGCCACTAGGGTCGCTTATCTTACTCACACAGTCAGCTACCTCATTGCGCCTCTTTTTTTCTTTGCGTCATGTGCTGTTTGGGGAGGGTTTTTTGGAAGGGACATCCTGCGTGACACTGCAGTGCCACTCCTAGATGGGCCCGGTGTTTGTGTCGGCCACTAGGATTGCTTATCTTACTCACACAGTCAGCTACCTCATTGCGCCTCTTTTTTTCTTTGCGTCATGTGCTGTTTGGGGAGGGTTTTTTGGAAGGGCCATCCTGCGTGACACTGCAGTGCCACTCCTAGATGGGCCCGGTGTTTGTGTCGGCCACTAGGGTCGCTTATCTTACTCACACAGTCAGCTACCTCATTGCGCCTCTTTTTTTCTTTGCGTCATGTGCTGTTTGGGGAGGGTTTTTTGGAAGGGCCATCCTGCGTGACACTGCAGTGCCACTCCTAGATGGGCCCGGTGTTTGTGTCGGCCACTAGGGTCGCTTATCTTACTCACACAGTCAGCTACCTCATTGCGCCTCTTTTTTTCTTTGCGTCATGTGCTGTTTGGGGAGGGTTTTTTGGAAGGGACATCCTGCGTGACACTGCAGTGCCACTCCTAGATGGGCCCGGTGTTTGTGTCGGCCACTAGGGTCGCTTATCTTACTCACACAGCTACCTCATTGCGCCTCTTTTTTTCTTTGCGTCATGTGCTGTTTGGGGAGGGTTTTTTGGAAGGGCCATCCTGCGTGACACTGCAGTGCCACTCCTAGATGGGCCCGGTGTTTGTGTCGGCCACTAGGGTCGCTTATCTTACTCACACAGTCAGCTACCTCATTGCGCCTCTTTTTTTCTTTGCGTCATGTGCTGTTTGGGGAGGGTTTTTTGGAAGGGACATCCTGCGTGACACTGCAGTGCCACTCCTAGATGGGCCCGGTGTTTGTGTCGGCCACTAGGGTCGCTAATCTTACTCACACAGCTACCTCATTGCGCCTCTTTTTTTCTTTGCGTCATGTGCTGTTTGGGGAGGGTTTTTTGAAAGGGACATCCTGCGTGACACTGCAGTGCCACTCCTCGATGGGCCCGGTGTTTGTGTCGGCCACTAGGGTCGCTTATCTTACTCACACAGCGACCTCGGTGCAAATTTTAGGACTAAAAATAATATTGTGAGGTGTGAGGTATTCAGAATAGACTGAAAATGAGTGGAAATTATGGTTTTTGAGGTTAATAATACTTTGGGATCAAAATGACCCCCAAATTCTATGATTTAAGCTGTTTTTTAGGGTTTTTTGAAAAAAACACCCGAATCCAAAACACACCCGAATCCGACAAAAAAAATTCGGTGAGGTTTTGCCAAAACGCGGTCGAACCCAAAACACGGCCGCGGAACCGAACCCAAAACCAAAACACAAAACCCGAAAAATTTCAGGCGCTCATCTCTAGTAAAAAGGGGGACTGGCTGCCGCAATGTGTAAAAAGGGGGCGGGCTGCCGCAATGTGTAAAAAGGGGGACTGGCTGCCGCAATGTGTAAAAAGGGGGACTGGCTGCCGCAATGTGTAAAAAGGGGGCCTGGCTGCCGCAATGTGTAAAAAGGGGGCCTGGCTGCCGCAATGTGTAAAAAGGGGGCGTGGCTGCCGCAATGTGTAAAAAGGGGGACTGGCTGCCGCAATGTGTAAAAATGGGGACTGGCTGCCGCAATGTGTATAAAGGGGGACACCGTCTGCCGTAATGTGTAAAAACGGGGACGCTATCTGCTGTAATGTGTAAAAAGGGGACGCTGTCTGCCGTAATGTTAAAAAAGGGGACGCTGTCTGCTGTAATGTGTAAAAAAGGGGACGCTGTCTGCCGCAATGTGTAAAAAGGGGGACTGGCTGCCGCAATGTGTTAAAAGGGAGACTGTCTGCTGTAATGTGTAAAAAGGGGGACGCTGTCTGCTGTAATGTATAAAAGGGGCTCTACCTGGTGTAGTGGCGCTACTGTGCAGCGTAATTTGAATAATGTAGACTACTGTGCACCGTAGTATGAATTGCTATTATTTTGTGGCCACGCCCCTTCCCCATTAAGCCACGCCCCTATATATTTTTCACGCGACTACGGCGCGCACTGCCCATATCATACATGGGGGCGCCAATGTCGTTTCTTGCACACAGCGCTAAAATGCCTAGCTACGGCACTGCCCCTACTTAATTTTCCATGAGGATAGAGCTGGACTCAGAACACGTCAGCAGTTTCTTCCTAAGGTTGGAACAGCATTTCATATCAACCAATCTATTGTGGTGCCAGTAGCTACTGACACCTCGGCTACTTCAAAGTCCTTGGATGTTGTGAGGGCTTTGAAGGTATAGGTGCAGCGGACAGCTCGTCATAGGAAATCGGACGCGTTGTTTGTGCTTTATGATCCCAACAAAATTGGGTGTCCTGCTTCTAAGCTGACAATTGCTTGCTGGATCAGGCTAACTATCCAGCATGCTTATTCCCCAGCAGGATTGCCGCTTCCAAGATCTGTACAGGCACACTCTACTCGTTCAGTGGGTTCTTCCTGTGTGGCTGCCTGGGGTGTCTCGGCTCTACAGCTTTGCCGAGCAGCTACTTGGTCTGGTTCGAACACGTTTGTTAAGTTCTACAAGTTCGATACTTTGGCCTCTGAGGACCTCAAGTTTGGTCAATAAGTTCTGCAGGAACCTCAGCACTCTCCCTCCCGTACTGGGAGCTTTGGTATATCCCCATGGTACTAATGTGGACCCCAGTATCCTCTAGGACGTAAGAGAAAATAGGATTTTGGAGATCTACCGATAAATCCTTTTCTCATAGTCCATAGAGGATACTGGGCGCCGCCCAGTGCTTCATGTTTCCTGCTTCATTACTTGGTTAAGTATTTGGTTCAGCTGTTGCTGTTCATGTTCAAGTTTGGTTAGCATGGCTTTCCTTTTGTGTGTGTGTGTGTGTGTGTGTGTGTGTGTGTGTGTGTGTGTGTGTTGGTTCGAATCTCTCCACTGTCTGTGTATATCCTTCTCTCGAAGTTTGTCCGTCTCCTCGGGCACAGTATCTAGACTGTCTGGTAGGAGGGGCATAGAGGGAGGAGCCAGCCCACAGTATTAAACTCTTAAAGTGCCCATGGCTCTTAGTGGACCCATCTATACCCCATGGTACTAATGTGGCCCCCTTTATCCTCTACGGACTAAGGATTTACTGGTAGGTATCCAAAATCCTATTTTACCTGCTTCCGACTGAGACTCAATAGGTGGAATTCAAATGTTTGAAAAGTCGGTTGGGTGTCTGTTTTTTCTTGTCTATTAGATATGAAAAACAGACTCCCAACTGACTTTTCAAACATTTGAATCTCCTCCAATGAGACTTACTACACTGGTACGTCAGAATCGCTGTACGGCTGTGTTCACTGGGGCGTCTGTTTCTGATAACCATTTTCTGGTGGCAATATCTAATTAAGAAAGCCGGAGTCTAGTCTCCCTGTATCCCGCTCTCCGGAGGCAGGTGATACAGCACTGATTTCCTACCTACCTATGTGGTATTGCTTAGTTGAATTAAGTGCATAATGCAAATGTGTGACAGTGTACATACTGTATGTTGCTGTAATAGTCGCTGTGTGGCTATATATGCTAGTCTCGCTGTATCCTGCTCCCAGGAGCTAGGCAATACAGTACTGATTTCCTACCTACCTTAGTGGTATTGTGTAGTTTTGTCGAAGTCAAAAATATTACATAGAGAGAACATACAGACTCCACACATTGAGTCGCTATACTTGCGAATACGCACAGCATGCACAGCAAATATGGTAACATACGCATTTACACAGACATGCCACAAAGATAGATTCGACACATATTTCATACAGCACATAAATTGAACATATCAAGCGCCAGACATCATTATGTTTTAAATTATTATGAATGCCAAATTGATTTCTCACAAACATTTTAAATGCCCGCTCTAATATATGTTGCAGACGCCAGGCACATCTTATTACCATATATGATAAAAGTGCGCTGTACATCGCAAAACACTGTATCCCATAAGAGAAAACAATACACCCACACATTATCTGAGTTCCAAAGCTCATTGATGTATATTTGTTATTAAAAAGGATATGGATTCAATATATATTACAAAGTACAGTATACCTATAGTTACATGGTTACAACTCACACAGTAAGCAGTTAGAACATAGTTACATAGAGTTACATGCAGTTACATACAATTACATTTACAATTACAGTTACATGCCAGCGATACAATACCATTATCCTTAAGTTATATAGATTCGTCTTTCCATATCACTCTCTCTCTGTAAATAAATACAGGAACTGATCTGCTAGCAAGTCCATTATCGTCTGAGACCACACAGCCACTCTGAGACCAAAAAGCAAGTGAGCTCCAGTGTAATCAATATGTTATCTAGTTTCTGGGGGAGGGGACTCATGAGTCACCAGTTTCTTTGCATATGCTGATCAGGTTCAGCCCTGAAGACTGCCAAAGGGCTGGCCTGAGTTCCCTGTTCACTGTATCATTCATTGTTCTAACAAAGTGATTTTAGCTTTTATTCATTCAATCATAACTATCCGCTGCAATGTCCTACAACTTAATAACAAGTATCAAATTAATCTACACACCAATCTGCTTGTTTTAAAAGTAAACATGACAGGTGTATCTGGTTCCGTTCAAATAATACACATTCATGACATTAATTCATTAGGTGATTTTAAATCACCATGATGTCTGGCACTTGATATTATTATAATTATGTACTGTGTGAAATAAGTGTCGAATCCATCTCTGTGGCATGTCCGTGTAAATGCGTGTGTTACCATATATTGCTGTGCTCGCTGCGCATATTTGCAAGTATAGCGACTTAAATGTGTGCAGTTTGTATGTTCTCTCTATGTAATATTTTTGACTTTGACAGTCCACCCTTTGGCAGTAAACAATAACTGCCATCAATTATTAACATTAAAAAAAAATATTTCATACAATAATCGGTGACCTAGACATAAGTATGTATGCATTTTGCAAATCAGACACTTGACTATATTTGGGGAAGACAGGGAGGAGGACGAGACATCCTCTATATGCACTTGGCGGTCACAGGACCACTGGTTGGGTGTGGGGCAACATTCAACCTATAGAGTATGCTGGGACAGTGCTTTGGCCTATAATGTCTGATTTGCGACGAACATTTCACACATACATGTACCTACGTCTTTGTACACTGATGTTTGGATTCGATTGAGGTTCTGCTGGGTAGATGAAAAAGGCACAAACAAATCGTGACAGTGACATAAATTTTTTTCATGATCTACATATTCCTATCATTTTCTGAACATTGTTTCCATTTCTGGAACCTATGCTAGTTCTGTTTAATCATTGAACAAGGGTTATAAGTAGTGTCCTTCCTAAATAACATAAACCTTCGGAGTTCGGGGAGAGCCACTCATAAACCTTTCTTCCACATATATTAATGAGCTCTTTATCTGCAATGTGTGAATAGCCATTGTCTGACTGTTCCTGATTACCTCTGAACTCCATAACTACTAGGCCTTTGATTTTTCTCTGATTTTAACAAACTAATCGGCTAATCCTGGGATCCTATAAGGAGATCACTCCTTCCTACAGAACCAGTTCCAGTCCCACACTCAACTCCTCATAAAAAAAAAACATTGCAAAAATAGAATATCCTGAAAGAAAATGTTTGTCAGTGGGAAAGAGAGAAAAGAGAAATAGAACAAAACAACTCTTGTTCATAACAAATCAATTACAATGACTGGTCTTTCTGCAGTCTTTTAGTATGCTCAGGTAGTGTCCAACAGTGCCGTCTCTCAGTCTTCATGGAACAGAGTCTCTGGTGATACGAGGTTCTCTTTGCCTTGCTCTTTGAATACACAGTTCACTTGGAACACACAGTTCACTTTGCTCTCCACCTTGCTCTTTGAACACACAGTTCACTTCGAACACACAGTTCACAAACTCGATGAATGTGAGCAATAAACTACTTTGTCACGAGTTCTCTCCGGGTCAGCGACCTTCTTGTAGTGGGATGAGTGGACCCAAATCTCTCTTTCGGCGACCTTTAGTGCTGTCAACAAATCTTGTTATGGTCCTTCCCACCCGTCTATTAGGCAACCTGAGCGTAAGGACAATCACAGTCTCTTGGTTCATAATCAAGACAGTTAGCATTTGGCATACCAGCAATCAACAGTTTCAAGTTCTTTTGTCAAGTTCTCAAATGCTGGCTCATCTCAATAAGGTACTGTACTGTCACCTCATTGGTGTATTTCTGATCATTGTGCGGATCAATCATGACATGAGGTTGTCTTCCAAAAACAACCAAAAAGACACAAATACCAAAACAAAAACAAAAATAAATTTCGAAGAGGGTGATTCGTTGAGTGAAGATCTGGGAGTGGTTCCGAAGCTACATAATACTAGTGGCAGTATCTATTATGACAATAGTACAATTTCATGCTTTGCTCTTACTTCCAGGGGTATCCTTATCTACACACAAATTTATGTGCAATTTTTCTTTGCGGTAAACACAGCAGCATCCGTGGTGGCAGGAAATGCCTCTACCCAGTTTGAGTAAACATCAGTGCACACCAATACATAACAATAATTCCTAAAGGATGTTAACTGTACGAAGTCGAATTGTAATTTCCTGAAAAGATCTGTCTGCAGGAGGAATATGGGATGGCTCTGTTGGTATTGCTTTACTAATATTCTTCCTCAAGCAAGTAAGACAGGTCATTGCTCTCTTACCTGTATGAGAATAGAATCCTGGCGCACACCAGTAGGCTCTCATCAGCCTGCATCTACCCTCTTTGCCTAGATGAGTCAGACCGTGTGCCACCTCAGCTAGACTTGGAAGGTATGCTCTGGGGGCTACTGGCTTACCGTGTCCACCTGCCCACAGTCCTGAGGACTCCTGGCCATACCCCTTTGTCCTCCAGACTGCCTCTTCCTGCAGGGAACACAAATTTTTGTATCTTAATTTTACTATCTTGTGTTTGCAGTGTAGAGTACCATGATGGTCATTCCGAGTTGTTCGCTCGCAAGCTGCTTTTAGCAGCTTTGCACACGCTAAGCCTCCGCCTACTGGGAGTGAATCTTAGCTTATCAAAATTGCGAACGAAAGATTCGCAATATTGCGAAAAGACTTCTCTGTGCAGTTTCTGAATAGCTCGAGACTTACTCTTCCAGTGCGATCAGTTCAGTGCTTGTCGTTCCTGGTTTGACGTCACAAACACACCCAGCGTTCACCCAGACACTCCTCCGTTTCTCCAGCCACTCCCGCGTTTTTCCCAGAAACGGTAGCGTTTTTTCAAACACTCCCATAAAACGGCCAGTTTCCGCCCAGAAACACCCACTTCCTGTCAATCACACTCCGATCTCCAGAACGAAGAAAAAAACCTCGTAATGCCGTGAGTAAAATACCAATCTTCATAGCAAATTTATTTGGCGCAGTCGCAGTGCGAACATTGCGCATGCGCAATTAGCGGAAAATCACTGCAATGCGAAGAAAATTACCGAGCGAACAATTTGGAATGAGGGCCCATGAGCATAACTCAAAAAAAGAAAAAGAAAAAAGAAACATCTCTAGAGGAAGGAAAGAAGAAGAGAATGAAAAAGAAAATTTCAGGTTTGCCATTCACCAACAGGCATATAAGTGTCTATACAAAATTTCCCTTCACCAGTATTCCCATTCTACACCCTTTGTGCATGACAAGGCACACTGCAGTAATAAGTAATACTGGTGTCATCGTGCTGTTGAGATATACTGGGTTTGGGCAGAACTCTGAAGGACCTAGGCATGTGGAGTTTGAACTGTACTTGGGTCCATGTATTGTACCACCCTGTGTGAACGCAAAAGATGAAGAGGAAACTGTAGAGAAACAGAATAGAGGTTGGTGACAGGTGAGTTTGTAGAGGTGAAGAAGATTTTATAAAAATTTGACAACTGGATTGGGCACTACGGGGAAGTGATTCTCTACTTGGTCTACTCCCCTTAATAAAAACATTTCTGTGTGTCTTATCTCTACTGGGACTATCCCAGCCATCAATCCAGTGTCCTGTCCATCCTAAGTTCATAGGGAACCCGGTATCTGTGAGATAATTTCCCCTACCTGTGATGGACATGCATCTAGAACAGTGAAATGTAACATTAGTAAGTTGCATTTATTTTGTTCTTCCCATTAGCCGAATCTGTGTTTTCTATATGGCTTATGATTCTTTACTATATGTCCCTTGGTCCCGTCTATGTGTTTAATAATGTGGCTAGTGTTTTCTGTCTAGGGGATATTGACTATGTGTCCTACTACTCCTACAATCTCTGGCAAAATGCCCTTCCTTCCTACAAGTGTAACATATTATTGACAATTAGGGATCTGGGGTTTGGACTGATGGGTCTTTCCTGTATGTGCCAGTATACTTACCGTCCTCAACCTCTCCACCTGTTGTTCTCTGCGCCTAACACTATTCTTGTGATGTTCAATAGCACACTATCTAAAATTAGCTACTGTGACCTTTCCAATTTTGCAAAGAAGTCTGCACCCTGACACTCAATGCCTTATTGAGAGACAGCCACCTCCCATTTACCGAATTAGTGTTTACCAGTGGTCTTATCCAGGTGGAGAGTTTTCTATTTCTGCAAGAGACAAAAACAAAAAAAAAGTTTAACAAGCTTCTAGGTCATGCGAAGTATTCATTCAATCCTTCTCATCCCGTATTAAAAGTCTGTACACGGTCCAACAAACATTTCCGAGCTCATCTTTACTAGGGGCATTACCAGGAACAAATACTTCTTATATGGTAACTGAAAGAAATACCCTGGGGTTACCTTGTCTCTGTCCACTTTCCTGCTGGCAAATACTAATGCGCGGACAGGTTTTTCTCCATTTCTGAAGTTATTTTCTTGATTTTTTTGTTTAATTTTTTTTGGATTTTACTATATATGTACACGAATGATACCATACTTACCTGTTCCACTGGTCTCAGCCACTTCCCCCACAGGCTACTGCTCTTCTTTTACCGGTTGGATACTCCTCTGGGTGCATGAGAAATGGCTGAAAACGATCAGGTCACCTTCTCCTCCTAAATAAAACGTCAAAATTCATTAGTACATATATAGGTTACCGTCATATTTTTCATATTTTTTATTATTTTCTATAGTTTGTATGCTGGCCGTAACTGCTTCCACATCTACATAAGGCGGTGTACTTGCATTCTCTTTTTTTCCCCCTACTTATGTATTGTTGCTACAAGTTCAAACAGTTCTTATATTTCCATCCTTGTCTTATATGACTTTGGTTAAACATACCATCTGCAATACCTTAGGATCAAACTCACCAACCCCTCTTGCTGTCACAGGTTTAAACAATTTTATATGTCTGACCCTTTGTTTTGGGGATTTTATCAGACATATTCTTATCCTTAAGTACTGCATTACCTCTGGTTCAAAGCTGCCCCCCTTAGGGAATGGTTCCCTCTCTTTGTCAGTCACACGTTCCCATTTAGATAAAAAGTCTTCAATACTTTTTCCTTTAAACGTCGCTGACCCCATGGGCCGCGGCTCTTCTACCTGAACGTCCCTTACTTGAGCAACTGGCTCCCATAATTGTGGGCCTTTTCCCACAAACACCAAAATACTCAATATAAGGTAACGGTGAAAGTTCTCTGAGCGCTCTTCACCCACTCACCGCCCACATTGGCCAGTACTACCATACACTGTCGATAGCGAAGGCAATGTACCCAACTTAGGGCCCTATGTGACCTATATTTACTTGAAGTTTTTAGGAATAACTAACCCTTTCCAGTAAAGTATCGGCCGTTGGAGATTTTCCTGAGAGACCAGCGAAAACTCCCTATGCACTTTATTATACACAAATCACGGTTGCGTATGCTCTATACAGCGCTGATGATACCGCGATTTTATGCAAAAGCTCGTAAAAAGGATATCATGTTGCGCTATATATACCCACAAACGCGCGATCCAATCGCACAGCGTATAGGTACTTGTTACTTATCTGCCGTACGACCAATGGAATCGAATCACAAGCTGCGAAACCTCAGCCAGAGCGTATAAAAAAAAAAAAACTACATGGGTCACACAGTTTATAATTCACAATTCCCTACCACACTCCTGTGTAAGTCTCCTCACGACTTACGTATTAAACCTTATACTAACGTGAGTGAGCCGCCTCATGCCACCAAGCCTCCACTCACTTGATGTACCAAACGACGGGATCCCGCATTACGGGGTTCGAATTTCACTCACTCCTACGTTCGCTCACTCAGGTATACTTGGTTTTTTTCTGTACAGAAAATTAGGATTCATTCAAGTTGGCAGCTTTACCCCCAGAGGCAATTTAAAAAAAAAAATATTTATACTAAATTTTGTTTTTATACTAAATTTCTTTAGAAACCGGGTAGTTTGATGCTATTGTAGCGTGGCTACTGTCCCACCTTTAAACTAAATGAACTATTGTGTAATTTGTACTTAGCGACCGTATTCTTATGCAATTTGCGTAAACACGCGACCGTGCTTACGCCGCGTGTGCAGTTCCATACTTTGTCCGAGACACGTGTACAAAACCGTACGTCCGCAATAGCACAAATCATACAATTTCTATAAATGTGAGCAATATTAACTATAATTGCTCACTTAACACAACACACATTCTTTCTGTATAAACCCTCTTTCTACTGGGCCAGAACTGCGTTTTGTGATTTTACTCTTACTTCCTTAAATACTTATTTTAGTTTTAACTATATAGCAACAAAATATCTCCGGTTTCACATAGGTCTATATGAATCTAGCAATGATCAATAATTGAAATGATATGATTCAGATTGGATAGCCATCTTGCAGAACATACACTGATATAAACACCCACATAATTATAATAATATTGTATATAGGTATCATTCACTGGTCTCCTATGAAACTCATTTACCTATTTAGTGCTTCTAATTTGCATATCAATGCTGTGTGCTTTTTGCTGCCTGTAAACGTGGTGTTCACTGCTAAGAAAAAGCAGTTACACAGGTTAATTTGCATTTCAATGGCTATCTTATAGTAAGCAGAGTTACCTAAATCCTAGAGGTAAAAGAAAAACACTTTGTTTTTTATCTGTGTGTACTTCTTACATCAAGTATTCATCTCACTATTAACTTTCACTAAGCCCCATTGAAACTATTTGTAATTGACTATGGCATGGGTTAAATAAATGCATTGGTAACTCATAAATTGTGTTTCATGTGACCAAGGAAAGCTGATTATTCTTGAGCAGACTGAAAATCAGCCATTTAGAAAAATGACCTTCCCAAAATGGCCGCTGCTCCTCCCCCTTCCACATCCATGAGGGTTACACAAAATGGTGGACAGGCCATGTGGTTAGTCCAAAATGGAGGACAGACCATGTGGCTTCCTTTGTCACAAAGAAATCACACACCATGCAAGCACCTGAAGTTATTTTAGGCCTGAGTTAAAAATAAAAACTATATCAAAGCTATGCAGCAACTTTTAAATATACTTTTAAACCTACTTGAACAGATAAACAATTCAATCTGAATCAAACACAATATGACTTATTTGAACCTTGTTTTGCAAGAATAAAAATACATTTTAGCATCTTAAATATTATGAGAAACGCATTGTCCCTATCACTGACCTGGTTTGGGAGTGTTGTGGACTCGGGGCTTCTTCCGATGACCGGGAAGAGGAACCGCCACTGGGTCGCAGTAGGGATGGCCGGATGTAGGTCTTCCTCATGCAGGACTACGTCGGCAGGCGGGAGGCACAGAGGAGTTCTTGACGGTCTCCTGTAAGACAAGACTCGTAGAAATACTGAAGGCTGGGGTACTGAGATATTAGAGGTACCGTGATGTCGGAGGCTCCGCGGTATTGGGGTTCTGAGGTGCTGGAAGTACAGGGCGTGCTAGGAGGCCCCTGGAGGTACGGAGATGCTTGGAGGCACGAGGTGCTTGGAGGCACGGAGGTGCTTGGAGGCACGGAGGTGCTTGGAGGCACGGAGGTGCTTGGAGGCACGGAGGTGCTTGGAGACACGAGGTGCTTGGAGGCACGGAGGTGCTTGAAGGCACGGAGGTACTTGGAGGCACGGAGGTGCTTGGAGGCACGGAGGTGCTTGGAGGCACGGAGGTGCTTGGAGGCACGGAGGTGCTTGGAGGCACGGAGGTGCTTGGAGGCACGGAGGTGCTTGGAGGCACGAGGTGCTTGGAGGCACGGAGGTGCTTGGAGGCACGGAGGTGCTTGGAGGCACGGAGGTGCTTGGAGGCACGGAGGTGCTTGGAGGCACGGGATGCTTGGAGGCACAGGATGCTTGGAGGCACAGGATGCTTGGAGGCACAGGACGAGGGAGCTCTGGAATCACAGCTTCCGAAGGAGAAACGAAGATACTCAGGCACCGGATCTCTGCCTGGTATCCGCTTTTAAACTCCCCGCCCCAGCCTGATTGACGGAGCAGGCAGGTGACGTCAGACCTGCTCCGCCTGCTTGCCCTCACTTGCGATGGCGGCGTCCCTGCTTCCGGGAAGCCGCCGGGGAGCAGCGCCGACCCGCCACTGAATCCGGAGACCGCCAGGGGGAACGAGGCGCCGGGCAGACCAGACCACCCGTAGGGACAAGCGCGGCCGCCGCGGCCGCTGCAGGTTTGTAACAGTACCCCCTCCTCCAGGAGTGGCCCCTGGACACTTCCCGGGCTTAGTCGGATGTTTGGAGTGGAAGATCCGAATCAGACGAGGAGCCATTACTTCAGTAGCTCCAATCCAACTTCTTTCCTCAGGACCGTAACCCTTCCAGTCCACCAAGTACTGTAATTTTTTATGAAGATAACGGGAGTCAAGAATAGCTTTGATTTCAAACTCTGCTCCGGCTTCTGCCACTACTGACGTTGACCTAGGGAGTGCTGAGTGGAACCGATTCAGAACGAGGGGACGGAGTAGAGAAACATGAAAGGCGTTAGGTACTCGAAGATGGGCAGGCAAACCCAGTTTACAGACCACAGGATTTAAGACTTGTAGCACAGGGTAGGGCCCGATGAACCTTGGAGCGAATTTCATGGTAGGCACCTTCAGCCGGAGGTTCCGTGTGGACAGCCATACCCTGTCCCCAACTTTATATTGAGGTGCAGCTCGCCGTTTCTTATCTGCGAAGAACTTGTACCGAGCCGAAACCTGCTTAAGATTGGCATGAACCTTCCTCCAAATTTGTCCAAAGTGTCGTAGAGTGGATACTACAGCAGGAACCTCTACTAACGGAAGGCTTGGAAATTCCGGAACACGGGGATGGAACCCGTAATTGACGAAAAATGGTGATTCCCCAGTGGAAGAATGAAACAAATGGTTGTGGGCAAACTCCGCCCAAGGCAGCAACTCCACCCAATTGTCCTGTGAAGGAGAGAGGTACAGACGAAGAAAAGTCTCTAGATCCTGATTGACACGTTCCGTTTGTCCATTTGTTTGGGGATGATAAGCAGACGAAAACTTAAGTTTGATTTGCAGAGTCGAACAAAGGGCTTTCCAAAACCTGGCGGTGAACTGTACTCCTCGGTCAGAAACAATCTCTTGTGGCAACCCATGCAAACGAAAATGTTCTCGGATAAACAGTAGTGCCAGTTTCGGTGCTGTTGGAAGACCAGTCAAGGGCACAAAGTGTGCCATCTTCGAAAAACGGTCAACGATAACCCAAAAGGTGTTGAAACCTTTGGAACAGGGCAGGTCAGTGACGAAGTCCATGGAAATGTGAGTCCAGGGTCTCACAGGGATAGGCAGAGGACGAAGTAACCCTGCAGGAGGCAAACGAGGAGATTTGTGTTGTGTACATTGGGGACAGGAATTAACGCAATCTTGTACATCCTTCCTCATGGTGTTCCACCAGTAAGATCTTTGCAGAAACTTGTACATCTTCTGAGCGCCGGGATGACCGGAAAACTTGGAGTTATGGACCCACAGTAGTATCCTTGAGCGGAATCTAGCTGGTACGGACATTCTTCCAGGAGGAGGAGCTGGAGTAGTTAAAGCAACAGAGACAGAAACTGGATTCAGAATTAACCCCCGCTCCGGAGGTTCATCCTCGTCAGAGGAAACTTGTGAACGAGAAAGTGCATCTGCTTTAATATTGAGACTCCCGGCCCGGTACTTGATAATGAACGAGAATCGGGAAAAGAAAAGTGCCCATCTTGCCTGGCGAGGATTCAAGCACTGTGCGGATTTGATGTACAGCAAATTCTTGTGATCTGTGTAGATAGTAAACACGTGTTTAGCCCCTTCCAGAAGATATCTCCATTCTTCCAAGGCAGACTTGATTGCCAAGAGTTCCTGGTCTCCAATAGTGTAGTTCCGTTCGGCCGGAGAGAACTTACGAGAATGGAAGCCACACGGATGTAGTTTCTTATCAGAGGAATACTGGGAGAGAACAGCCCCAACTCCGACTGAAGACGCATCAACTTCTAAGAAGAAGGGTTCATCGAAATCTGGTTGTTTGAGAACTGGAGCCGTCATGAAGGCTAATTTTAAACGAGAAAAAGCTAAAATGGCTTCCGGGGACCACAGACTAGGATTGGAACCCTTCCTCGTCAGGGCAGTAATGGGCGCAACAATGGTGGAGAAACCCTTAATGAATTTCCTGTAGTAGTTCGCAAAGCCCAGGAATCTTTGTATTGCTTTCAGGGAAAGAGGTTGAGTCCAGTCACGAATGGCAGATAACTTTTCCGGATCCATGCGAAGCTCCGTCCCCGAGATGACATAACCGAGGAACGGAATAGATGTTACTTCAAAGGTACACTTGGAGAGCTTGGCGTAGAGATGATTCTCTCGTAAACGGTGTAGTACTTCTTTGACTTGTAACCTGTGTTCGACAAGATTCTTGGAAAAAATCAATATGTCGTCCAAATATACCACAACACTCTGATACAGCATATCACGAAAGATTTCATTGACGAATCCCTGGAAAACCGCGGGAGCATTACTAAGACCAAATGGCATCACCAAGTATTCGTAATGCCCATCTCGGGTATTAAAGGCAGTCTTCCATTCATCCCCCTCTCGGATGCGTATAAGATTATAAGCTCCTCTCAAGTCGAGTTTGGAAAAAATGTGGGCCCCACGAACCCTATCAAATAACTCTGTGATTAGTGGCAAAGGGTACTTATTCTTAATAGTAATGTCATTTAGGCCGCGGTAGTCGATGCATGGTCTCAACCCTCCGTCTTTTTTCTTCACAAAAAAGAAGCCTGCACCAGCAGGGGAGGAAGAGGGGCGAATGAATCCTTTGAGCAGATTGGACTTAATATACTCCGACATGGCTTGGGTCTCAGGAAGAGACAGAGGATATGTGCGACCACGGGGTGGCGTCTTCCCTGGGACAAGGTCAATAGAGCAGTCCCAAGGCCTGTGAGGTGGTAATAGGTCCGCAGCTTGTTCCGAAAACACGTCCTTGTACCCTTGATATGCCTCCGGAATGTGCTCTTCATCCGTCTTGGAAGTGACACGGAGCGGACAGACAGGAGTAAGACAATTAGTGTGACAAAAGGAACTCCAGGACAGAATTTGTGACGACTTCCAGTCGATGTGGGGATTATGACTTTTTAGCCAAGGTATTCCAAGAACCAGATCATGGGACATTTCTGGGATTACCAAGAGTTCCAAATCTTCCTGATGTAGAGCCCCGACCTGCAGCTTAACTGGCCCCGTGCGCCACCTTATAAGACCTTTGGCAATTCTAGTCCCATTGATAGCCGTCAGTGAGATTGGCCGCTCGATAGGCCGTAACTTCAAACCCAAACTTTGGGCACAGATGGAAGAAACGAAGTTCCCCGCAGCTCCGGAGTCCAATAGGGCTTCACAAGACTTGGAGACTGAGTTGGAGACTAGAGTTACTGGAAGCAAACAGTCCGAAGTTGGAGAAGCTTTTGTCGCAACTCCCAGCTTGACTCCTCCGGAACAAGCTAGGACTGCCCGTTTCCCGGACGGACTTTACAAGATTTAAGAAAATGATCTGCGGCTCCACAGTAAAGGCAGAGTTTACCCTCACGACGACGCTGTCGTTCTTCTGGAGACAGTCGGGAGCGGTTAATTTGCATGGGCTCATCTGAGCTAGGTGAGGCCACCGGCCTAGGAGTAGGATTCCGGAGCCTGGGACGATCTGAATGGCTACGTTCTCTTCCACGCTCTTGCATCCGAAGATCCACCTTGACGCACAGAGAAATCAAATCTTCTAATGGATCCGGCAGATCTCTAGTAACCAGCTCATCTTTCAGCCGGTCGGAAAGACCGTTCCAGAAGGCAGCTCTCAGGGCGTCATTATTCCAGCGTAGTTCGGAAGCAATGGTCTGGAAATGAACCACATACTGGCCCACGGAACGGGCGCCTTGCCGAACATGGAGCAAATCGGAAGAAGCCGTGGTCATTCTGCCGGGTTCGTCGAAAATCCTTCGAAAGGACGAGATGAAGTTGGTATAGTTGGAAACCATGGGATCGGACCGTTCCCATAGTGGAGACACCCAATCCAAAGCAGAACCTTCCAATAAAGAAATGATATATGCTACCTTGGACCGGTCTGTAGGAAAGTTGTGTGCAAGTAGCTCGAAATGTACCTCGCATTGGTTCAAGAAACCGCGGCAATTTTTGGGATTCCCATTATAGCGGGACGGAGTAGGCAACTGAAGACGTGGAGTGATACCAGCCGATGGTTGAACATTACTGGCAACGACAACTGGTGCGACCACTGGAGCAGGAGCCGGAATTACTGAGGCCAGAGACGCCTGGATCTGATCCAGACGTCCGGACAACTGCTGGAGGTACTGCATCACCTGGCCTTGCGCCGCCTCCTGACTTTGTACTCGGGAAGCCAGGTTCTGGATGGCACTCGAGTCCGTGTTCCGAATCCCCGAGTCCATTAGGCCTGAGTATACTATCACTGACCTGGTTTGGGAGTGTTGTGGACTCGGGGCTTCTTCCGATGACCGGGAAGAGGAACCGCCACTGGGTCGCAGTAGGGATGGCCGGATGTAGGTCTTCCTCATGCAGGACTACGTCGGCAGGCGGGAGGCACAGAGGAGTTCTTGACGGTCTCCTGTAAGACAAGACTCGTAGAAATACTGAAGGCTGGGGTACTGAGATATTAGAGGTACCGTGATGTCGGAGGCTCCGCGGTATTGGGGTTCTGAGGTGCTGGAAGTACAGGGCGTGCTAGGAGGCCCCTGGAGGTACGGAGATGCTTGGAGGCACGAGGTGCTTGGAGGCACGGAGGTGCTTGGAGGCACGGAGGTGCTTGGAGGCACGGAGGTGCTTGGAGGCACGGAGGTGCTTGGAGACACGAGGTGCTTGGAGGCACGGAGGTGCTTGAAGGCACGGGGGTACTTGGAGGCACGGAGGTACTTGGAGGCACGGAGGTGCTTGGAGGCACGAGGTGCTTGGAGGCACGGAGGTGCTTGGAGGCACGGAGGTGCTTGGAGGCACGGAGGTGCTTGGAGGCACGGAGGTGCTTGGAGGCACGAGGTGCTTGGAGGCACGGAGGTGCTTGGAGGCACGGAGGTGCTTGGAGGCACGGAGGTGCTTGGAGGCACGGAGGTGCTTGGAGGCACGGGATGCTTGGAGGCACAGGATGCTTGGAGGCACAGGATGCTTGGAGGCACAGGACGAGGGAGCTCTGGAATCACAGCTTCCGAAGGAGAAACGAAGATACTCAGGCACCGGATCTCTGCCTGGTATCCGCTTTTAAACTCCCCGCCCCAGCCTGATTGACGGAGCAGGCAGGTGACGTCAGACCTGCTCCGCCTGCTTGCCCTCACTTGCGATGGCGGCGTCCCTGCTTCCGGGAAGCCGCCGGGGAGCAGCGCCGACCCGCCACTGAATCCGAAGACCGCCAGGGGGAACGAGGCGCCGGGCAGACCAGACCACCCGTAGGGACAAGCGCGGCCGCTGCAGGTTTGTAACAGTCCCTTAACATTTCATATCATTGGCTTACTGATACCACACCAATACACGTGGATGTTATTTTCATCAGCTTCTCAATGCGTCCATTGGAGCCGGTCAATTACAGCCACGTTTGTAATGTACAGTGCATCATTAAGACCCTGATATCCCATAAGAGCCCTCATCTATAAATGCCAAATTGATTTCTCACAAACATTTAAAATGCCCGCTCTAATATATATTGCAGACGCCAGGCACATCTTATTACCATATACGATAAAAGAGCGCTGTACATCGCAAAACACTGTATCCCATAAGAGAAAACAATATACCCACACATTATCTGAGTTCCAAAGCTCATTGATGTATATTTGTTATTAAAAAGGATATGGATTCAATATATATTACAAAGTACAGTATACCTATAGTTACATGGTTACAACTCACACAGTAAGCAGTTAGAACATAGTTACATATAGTTATATACAATTACATACAAATTCAGTTACATGCCAGCGATACAATTACCATTCCCTCCAATGTAGCTTAGGTCTCCCTCTCTCTGTAAATAAATACAGGATCTGAACTGCTAGCAACTCCTCCATCATCCTCTGAGACCACACAGCCACTCTGAGACCAAAAAGCAAGTGAGCTCTAGTGTAATCAATATGTTATCTAGTTTCTGGGGGAGGGGACTTATGAGTCACCAGTTTCTTTGCATATGCTGATCAGGTTCAGCCCTGAAGACTGCCAAAGGGCTGGCCTGAGTTCCCTGTTCACTGTATCATTCATTGTTCTAACAAAGTGATTTTAGCTTTTATATATTCAATCATAACTATCCGCTGCAATGTCCTACAACTTAATAACAAGTATCAAATTAATCTACACACCAATCTGCTTGTTTTAAAAGTAAACATGACAGGTGTATCTGGTTCCGTTCAAATAATACACATTCATGACATTAATTCATTAGGTGATTTTAAATCACCATGATGTCTGGCGCTTGATGTTATTATAATTATGTACTGTATGAAATAAGTGTCAAATCCATCTCTGTGGCATGTCCGTGTAAATGCGTGTGTTACCATATATTGCTGTGCTCGCTGCGCGTATTTGCAAGTATAGCGACTTAAATGTGTGTAGTTTGTATGTTCTCTTTATGTAATATTTTTGACTTTGACACTCCGTATGATGATCAGTCGCAGAGTTTTAGTTCAGAGGATGTAGCTGAAGTCATTGATGCTGTGAATGCTGTTCTCTCTTTGGAAGAGCCAGCCAAGTCAGTGTCAAAGTCTAAAGCACCTGTGTTTAAACAAGCAAAAACAGTTAAAGCTGAATTCCCAGCGTTAGATGATCTGAAGGAAATTATGGAAGAATCTTGGGCGACGCCCAGTAAAAAGTATAAGATTCCGAAAAGATGGAATTCTTATTACCCATTTCCAGCTGCGGATTGTTCGAAAAGAGAAGTTCCTCCAAAAGTAGATGCACATGTGCTGCGACTTGTGCGTAAATCTGCTTTACCACTGTCATCTACCTCACTAAATGATGTCACAGACAGAAGGGTAGATAGCTTCTTGAAAAATATATTTTCTCCCGCAGGAGCAGTTGTAAGACCTGCTATGGCTTCGGCTTGGATAGCAAAGGCAATGGGCGAATGGATAGAGGAACTAGAGAATGACCTCTCTTCTCCTAATAGGGAGCAAGAGTATCATTTAAGCCGTTTAAGACAATCTGCCCAATACTTGGAAGAAGCTGCAATTGACATGGGTACAATCGCTTCTAGAGCATCAGCCTTGACGGTAGCCGCTCGTAGAGCAGTTTGGCTGCGTACTTGGAAAGCAGATGCAGAATCCAAGAAGGAATTGAAAGCATTACCTTTCATTGGTAATATATTGTTTGGGAAAAGATTGTCACACATTCTAGAATCGGAAGCTGAGTCGAAGAAGGTCAGATTTCCGACTAGTTATAACCTTAAGTCTAGGGGTTCAAAGTTTTCGCCATTTTGATGGCAAGGCAAAGCAAAGGCTAAGGAGGAGTCTAAGCAACCCCATTTCAAAACCAGGGGTAGGATGTAGTGGGCTACCAAAAAGCCAGCTTCCAAGCCTGAACAGAAACCATCAGCCTGAAGAGATGGGCCTCTGCCTGGAGGATTCCAGGGTTTGGGGCCGACTCCTTCGTTTTGCACACGTATGGCAACAGTCGACAACAGATGCTTGGGTGCAGAAGGTGGTATCTCAGGGGTATGGGTTCCCATTCAGGAGGCAGCCTCCTCAAAGATTTTTTTGCACCAGCCCGTCTTGTAGGCCAATGCCCTGCATGAAGCAGTCCAAAAATTACTGCAGTCAGGTGTGATTGTCCCAGTACCTCCATCACAAAGGGGACAGGGGTTTTACTCCAATCTATTTCTGATCCAGAAGTCGAATGGCTCATTTCGACCAATTCTCAATCTGAAAATGTTAAACAAATACATTTGGATCCCAAGGTTCCACATGGAGACATTACACTCCATAATGTTGGCTATGGAACCGGGAGATTAGATGGTATCTCTGGATGTACAGGATGCTTACCTACATGTGGCTATAGCACTGTCTCATCAGTGTTACCTCAGGTTTGCCATCCTCCAGGAACATTTTCAGTTCCAGACTTTGCCCTTCGGGCTAGCAACAGCACCAAGGGTTTTTACCAAAATTATGGTGGTTATGGCATCTTATCTCCGCAAGCAAGGGATAAGAATATTTCCATACCTCGACGACCTGTTAATCCTAGCACATTCGAAGGAGTTACTTTTGAGCCATCTTCAACAGACAATAGTTTGTTTACAGAGACACGGGTGGCTCATAAATTGGGGAAAGTCATCTCTGAATCCGTCACAGCGGATAGTTCATTTGGGGGCCATATTGGATTCAGACCTACAGAAAGTTCTCTTACCAGAGAAACAGATAGTCAAGGTGCAGGTCATGGCTCAGGAAGCGTTGCACGCCCAGACAATGTCAGTCCATGCAGCAATGCGACTATTGGGTCTGATACTATCAACCTTCGACATGGTGGAATATGCGAAATTCCACTCCAGACCATTGCAGCACCTTATTCTGACCAAATGGAACGGAAATAATCAGACGATAAAAAAGCAGATGATAAAGTTTCCAGTAAACGTAAAAAGGTCTCTAGCGTGGTGGCTACAGACAGACCATTTAAACAAGGGGAGACCCTTTCGGATAAAAGAATGGCAAGTCCTGACAGCAGATGCCAGTCTGCAAGGCTGGGGTGCGGTACTCGGAAGCCTTTGGTTCCAGGGAAAATGGACCGCAAGGGAAAGTTGCTGCCAATAAATCTGTTGGAGATAAGGGCCATTTATATGGCTCTAGTTCAGGCAAAGGACAGTCTGCAAGGAAGACCGGTCCAGATTCGCTCGGACAATGCAACAGCAGTAGCGTACTGTCGAAGTCGAAAAATATTGCAGTACACACCTCACGTACAAACTACACACAGATGGCCTCCGCGCGCGTACTTGCTCTGCCGTGCGTGCACATATTCGCAATTTGCGGATGGTAGCTCCCGCGGTCCTGCGTATTAGCGCGTGGTATGAGTAATTACGGTGGTGTTTGTAATCGCATGGAAAAGCCATAAAAACACATTACATATTTAATCCAAATAGTGCACAATGTACACATAGTCTCCCTGCACCACACCAGCAAGTTACACTAGTTTAAAATGTATAAGAACAAAGGGATTCACCTTTACATGATAGGAGGGGACAGAACTAAGGTTATAAGGTGGTGTTTGGTATCCAGCTGTAGGGTATTTTAAGAGCAATATTTTGGTGTTAGTTTGCATAAGATCGCACGCTCCTGTGAATAGTTATGCGCAGGAGCAGAATATAAATATAAACTGTATTTACTGTACATTTGATATGCGGCTGGAACCCAGAGGAGACCATCTTCAAGTGCACCTGGAATAGACATCGCCCACCTATTCAAACTGAACTATGACCTCTCCTGTACTGTAAATGACCATCCCTGTGTCCAATGGACAAATAGATTATAGTTTCCATTGTGTTAGGTTTTGGACTATTGTATAAAAAGCCAGCTGCATGCCTGGTCTCACACAGACTCTGAAGGTCATCTACCTTGATGACTGAGGACCGGACGGGAAGCGCAGGCGAAACAAAAATGTATGTACCATTGACTGTAGCCATTTTTCTATTGTATTGTATTGTTGTTATTGTAACCCCCTTTCAGCAATTATATGTTGGTGTGTCGGAACCCAGCATCTTAAATACAATCTGGTGTTGTGTCTCTTTTCCCTGCTAAGTTTATACGTGTATTTCAGTCACACGTGTAGCTGCAGAGTGCTCACGGCGTGTCTTTGGGTGTGTACACACTGCGTGTACTTTGTACGGCCAGTGCGGCATTTGTACACAAAGTACGTACACGGTACGGGGCTTTGTACGCTAACGGTGTAAAAAGGACGTAGGCTTAGGATTGATTACAGCGGGCGCAGCGGCTCCATTTAAAGTGTATTGAATGTCTTTTTAATGTGTTGCTTTTAGTCCTGTAAGTAAATCGACGTTTACAATTGCGAGCTCATCCAGTTTTCAAATGCTCACAGGCTAGCAGGTCATAGCAGACGTAATCTATCAGCAAAGGGTGGAACGTTATCTACGTAACCTTTTCCTGGTTGGTGGATGTTAAAAAAAACAACAACCCTATTTGTGTGCTGTTAGATTGCGTCTCCTCTGTCTGGTCTGCAGAGGTGCTGATAGAACCCGTAGGTAAACAGGAAAAAAGCTATTTAAAAATCTGTGTAATTTTCTTTGGCGCCAAAAGCGTACACAAAGGGCATCAATACTTTGCATACTCTCTCACATATTGTTGCAAAACAAAGTTCAAATAAGTCATATTGTGTTTGATTCAGATTGGATTGTTTATCTGTTAAATAGATTTAAAAGTACATTTAAAAGTCGCTGCATAGCCTTGACATAGTTTTTTTTTTTTTTTTAAACTGAGGCCTAAAGTAACTTCTGGTGCTTGTATAATTTGTGATTTCTTTGTGACAAAGGAGCCGCTTGTTTTGTCCTCCATTTTGGCCTATCCACATGGCCTGTCCACCATCTTGTGTAAACCTCATGGATGTGGAAGGGGGAGGAGCAGTGGCCATTTTAGGAAGGTCACTTTCTAAAAAGCTGATTTTCAGTGTGCTCAGAACAATCCGTTTCCTTTGTCACATTCATAGCACCACTTATGAGTTACCAATGCATTTATTTAACCCATGCAGTAGTCAATTACAAATAGTTTCAATTGGGCCTAGTGAGAGTAAATGGTGAGATAAGTGGGGGGATTTTTTCCCCTTCTTGTCTGTGCATAATTATCTTACATCAAGTGGGGGTTGCACACAGATAGAAAAAGGAAAGAGGGGTTTTGTTTTGTTTTTTTCTCATTCCTTCCAAGACTTGTAGAGTCTGCTTGCTAGGGAGTATAGCCATTGAAATGCAAATTAACCTGTGTAACTAATTTTTTTTTTGCAGTGAAAAGCAAATATCTTTGATATGAAAATTAGAGGCAGGGAAGAGGTAAGGTGTCTCATAGAAGGCCAGTGAATGATATATATATATATATATATATATATATATATATATATATATATATATATATATATATATATATAATATTATTATAATTGTGTGTATATTTATATCAGTGTATGTTTTGCAAGATAGCTATCCAATCTGAATCATATCATTTAAATTATAGATTATTGCAGTCATTATAGATCTGTGTGAAATCGGATACATTTGTTTGCTATACAGATAAATTTGAAATAAATGTATTTAAGGGAGTAATTATAGACATGAAACGCAGTTCTGGCCTGGTTGTTAAGGTTTATACAGAAAAAAAACTGTTGCGTTAAGTGAGCGATTATAGTTAGTATTGCTCACATTTATAGAGACTGTGTGGTAGAGCGCTCGTAGTGTAAAAGGCACGCTGGTCACGTGTTTACGCAAAGTGCGTAAGAGTGCGGACACTAAGTACAAATGACACGATAGTTTTGTTCAATTAAAAGGTGGGATAGTAGGCATGCTACAATAGCACATAACTATCCGGTTTCAAAAGCAGATTAGTATAAGACTTTTGTTTAAACTGTATTGCCTCTTGAGGAAAAGCTGCCGATCAGAACGAGTGAAAAATTTTCTGTACAGAAAAGAAAAACAAGGTGTATTTGAGTGAGTGAAAGCGGAATGAGTGGAGCTGAACCCTGGAATTCGGGATCCCGTCGTGGAACACTGGGTTAGTAGAGGCCCTGTGGCGTAGGGTTCGCTACCTTGCGTGATCAGAACTAGGTGGTCTAGGTGATCTGGAGTGGTCTAGGTGTCCCATACAACTAGGTGATCTAGAGTGGTCTAGGTGTTTCAGGTGGTCTACAGCAATCGTAGGGCATATAGATAACTAGCATCTATAGGCTGTGCGATTGCATCGCATGTCCATATGTTCTACACAGCACAACGTGATACCATTGTGTCATATGCGCTGTGGAAAAGCATACGCAGACGTATTTGTATAGACAAAGGGGTTTTTCTTTGATAACGTCGGGAAATCTCCCTGGTGGGCTTCCACTGGAAAGGGTGAAGGATAGTTATCTAATTTCTCTGTTTTTCACCCTACAAAAAAATCCAGTGGAAAGGTACCGAAAAGGATTTTTTTGCTGCCTCTCTAAGGAAAATATTCCAACAGAACCTCCACCAAGAGAAATCACGGTGCTGTAAGGTCTTATAGGAGCCCTAAGTTGGGTACATTGCCTTCCGCTATCAACAGCGTATCGTAGTACTGGCCAACGTGGGCGAGAGCGAGTGGAAGGCGCTCGGAGATACTACCACCGTCTGCTTGCATTGAGTATTTTGGTGTTTGTGGGAATTTTTTTTAGTTATTAAAAAGACCCACCAACATGGTAGCCAGTTGCTCAAGCGAGAGACGTTTATGCAGGGTTCAGGCTGAAGAATTGAGGCCAAAAGGGTCAGCAAGGTTTATCATGTGTGGGAAATATGGTCCACATGCTGAAGTTTATTGTGAGGAATGGGTACGTATGACTGACAAAGATAGGGTATCATTCTCTAGGGTTGGCAGCTTTGAACCAGAGGTACTGCAGAATGTAGGTAGTAAAATATGTCTGATTAAATCCAGAAAACAAAGGATTAGACATAACAATTGTTTAAACCTGTGGCAACTAGAGGGGGAGGTGCAAAGGGAACAAACTCGCAAAGCAAGTTCCAAACCTAGCAGGAATGAGGGCAAGAACACACCATTACCGACACAGGTCGAAGGAGAAGAGATGGCTACAGTCAATGGTATATCTGTAAATGATAGAAAAATGCAGGATCAATGTGTTAACCTTAACCCTTACAAGTTGTATTCTGTTTTGAACTCTCTCCAAGGTCATAGGTCAGAGGAAAATTATGCATCCATCCCACTCTCAGCCCTCATCCAGGCAATTGCCTTACAGGATATGCAGGTGGGCCTTGTCCAACCAGTAAGAGCAGCAACAGTATCCCCCACTGAAAGGACTGGTGAGATCTCAGACATCGGTAAGTGTGAGACTGATCATTACACAGAGACATTTACACCTCACAGTGAGCAGATTAGGAATAGAATGGTAGGTTTACATCCTGTCTTGGAAATAGTACCTCCCAATGGGGGAACCGATAGTCAGGGAGTAATCCTCACCAGGAATAATGCAATGTATTGCCCGTGGTCCAGATCAGAACTTCGGTCAATCATTTCAGAATTCCCCGATCCCCGGAAGCATTTTGCCAGATGTCAGAAGTTTATCAGAGATCTGGGTAATGCTCATGAACCAGCTAACAAAGATTGACGGATATTTTTGAAAGCGTGCCTACCCCCTAATATTGACACCCAAAAATTCATCACTGATTGTAGATTAGAGTCGGATGGTCCTATGACTGACGAACACAATCAGGAGAACGTGGAATGAATTAACATGCAACTAGAGTTGTATTTCCCCACTACTGTTAAGTGGAGAAGAATTTTCTCCATAAAACAGAGAGAGAATGAAATGGCATCTGAATATTTCCATTGGGCTCTGCAAATAATGGATAGATACATTGGGGTATCAGATACAGGGAACGATGCGAATTACAGGGAGGTGGCTGTCTCTGTGCTAATGGACCGGCTCAATAAGACATTAAGGGACCGGGTGCAAACATCTTTGCCAAATTGGAGAGGGGTCACAGTAGATTGTCTTAGAGAGTGCGCAATGGAACACCACAAAAATACTGCTAGGCGCAGAGAACAGGAGGAGAAGCTGATGACAATAAGTCTACAGGCTCTGACAGGAAAGCCCCATCAACCCAAACCCCAGACCCCTGCTATTTGGAAAAGAATATGTTACATTTGTAGAAATAAAGGACATTTTGCCAGAAATTGTAGGAGTAGTAGGACACATAGTCAATATAGACCCCTAGACAGAGAAAACAAGCCACATTATTAAACACATAGACGGAATCAAGGGACATATAGTAAGGAATCACGAGCCATATAGAAAACACAGATTCGGTTAATGGGAAGAACGGAATAAATGCAACGTTACCCTTTTTGACAAAATTTGCTGGGGTTAAGATGAGGCCTCTAAACTTTTGCTTCTTTCTCTAGCAGAAATGGCCCCTGATTAACTTAACAGGAGTTTTGTTAGATATGGTATGTCATGCAGCCGCCGCGGCCGCCGTACTTACCTCTACGGGGGCGCTGGATCTCGGGGCGGCTGTCCTCGCTGGCGGTCTCCGGCTCCCAGCGCTCTGTCCAGCGCTCATAGTGTGGACGTCGCGGGTGCGGGTGACGTCATCAAGCGCTCCCCAATCAGACGCTGGCGGGAAGTTCAAATTCAGACGCCGGGCAGAGCTCCGGCGCCTGAGTATCATCTATTCTGCTACAAAAGTTGTGATCTCCAGAGCTCCCGTATTCCTGTGGTTTCCAGCCTTCCCAGACGGCCTTCAGCGCCTCCAAGCACCTCAGTGCCTCCAAGCACCTCAGTGCCTCCAAGCACTTCAGCGCCTCCAAGCACCTCAGCGCCTCCAAGCACCTCAGCGCCTCCAAGCACCTCAGTGCCTCCAAGCACCTCAGCGCCTGCAAGCACCTCAGCGCCTCCAAGCGCTCAGTGCCCCTAAGTGCCTCAGTGCCTCCAAGCGCCTCAGCACCTCCAAGCACTTCAGCACCTCCAAGCACCTCAGCGCCTCCAAGCACCTCAGCGCCTCCAAGCACTTCAGCGCCTCCAAGCGCCTCAGTGCCTCCAAGCGCCTACAAGCACCTCAGTGCCTCCAAGCACCCAGTGCACTTTAGCGCAGTTTTTGCCTCCAGCATCCGGTACTCTTCACTGATTCATCAGCGCCTTTTCAAGTTCTGTCTTTCAGGAGAACTCCAGCGTCCACACGTGCCTCCTGTCTGCCGACCTAATCCTGCATGAGGAAAACTTACATTCGGCCATCACTGCTGCGGCCCAGTTGCGGTTCCTCTTCACGGTCACCGGAAGAAACCACGAGTCCACAACATTTCCAAACCAGGTCAGTGATAGTATACTCAGGCCACATGGACCCGGGGGATCGGAACACGGACTCAAGTGCCATCCAGAATTTGGCTTCCCGCGTGCAAAGTCAGGAAGCAGCACAGGGCCAAGTGATGCAGTATCTCCAGGAGTTGTCCGGTCGTTTGGATCAGATTCAAGCATCCTTAGCTTCTGTAATTCCGGCCCCAGTTCCCGTAGCCGCACCAGTTGCCGCTCCCAGCAATGTTCAACCATCGGCTGGTATCAGTCCGCGTCTTCAACTCCCTACTCCTTCCCGTTAAAATGGGAATCCAAAAAATTGTCGAGGTTTCTTAAACCAATGCGAAGTTAATTTTGAGCTACTCGCACATAATTTTCCCACAGACCGGTCCAAGGTGGCATATATTATTTCTTTGTTTGAGGGATCTGCATTGGATTTGGTGTCTCCACTATGGGAACGATCTGATTCATTGGTTTCCAATTACACTGAATTCATCACGTCTTTCCGAAGAATTTTTGACGAGCCCGGTAGGATGACCACGGTCTCTTCTGACTTGCTATGCATCCGTCAGGGCTCCCGATCCGTGGGCCAGTACGTGGTTCATTTTCAGACCATTGCTTCTGAACTTCACTGGAATAATGACGCCCTGAGAGCTGCTTTCTGGAACGTTCTCCCTGATCGCCTGAAGGACGAGTTGGTCACTAGGGAACTCCCGGATTCGTTAGAGGAACTGACTTCTCTCTGCGTCAAGGTGGATCTCCGGATGCAGGAACATGGAGGTGAACGTAGTCGATCGGAGCGTTCCAGGTTCCGGCTTCCTCCCTCTAGGCAAGCAGTGGTACCAAGTCCGGACGAACCCATGCAGATTAACCGGTCCCGATTGTCTCCGGAAGAATGACAGCGTCGTCGTGAGGGCAAGCTCTGTCTGTACTGCGGGGCCGCAGATCACTATCAAATTCTGCAAATCCCGTCCGGGAAACGGGCAGGCCTAGCTTGTTCCGGAGGAGTCAAGTTGGGGGTCACGACTAAATCTTCTCCGACTTTGGATTGTTTGCTTCCTGTGTCTTTAATCACCAAGTCAGTCTTCAAGTCTTGTGAGGCCCTGTTGGATTCCGGAGCTGCGGGGAACTTCGTTTCTTCTTCCTGTGTCCAAAGCATGGATTTAAAGGTACGGCCTATCTAGCGGCCTATTTCGTTGACTGCTATCAATGGTACTAGAATATCCAAGGGTCTCATAACGTGGTGCACGGAGCCAGCTTTTATGTCAGCCCCGGTACTTCAATAACCAAATTTCGAAGAACCTTTTTTCCTGGAAGTTGATGCATCCTCAGTCGGAGTCGGAGCCGTTCTCTCCCAGTACTCCTCGGATAAGAAATTGCATCCGTGTGGCTTCCACTCTCGAAAGTTCTCCCCGGCCGAACGGAATTATACTGTTGGTGATCAAGAGATCTTAGCAATAAAATCTGCTTTGGAGGAGTGGAGGTATCTTTTAGAAGGGGCCAAACATGTGATTACTATTTACACCGATCACAAAAATTTGTTGTACATTAAAACCGCACAGTGTTTGAATCCTCGTCAAGCTAGATGGGCGCTTTTCTTCACTTGATTTTCTTTTGATATCAAGTACTGGGCCGGGACTTTCAATACTAAAGCTGAGGCACTCTCTCGTTCACAAACTCCAACAGTTGAAGAGGATTCTTCTGAACGGAATTTAATTCTGAATCCAATTTCTGTTTCCGCTGCTTCCACTACTCCAGGCCCTCCCCCTGGGAGAATGTCTGTACCAACTAAATTCCGGCCGAAAATACTGCAGTGGGCCCATATCTCCAAGTTCTCTGGTCATCCCGGCGTCCAGAAGATGCTCAAGCTTCTGCAAAGATCTTACTGGTGGGACACCATGAGGAAGGATGTACAGGATTACGTTAATTCTTGTCCACAGTGTACGCAGCATAAATCTCCTCATCTACCTCCTGCCGGGTTGCTTCGCCCTCTGTCCATTCCTATGAAACCCTGGACTCATATTTCCATGGACTTCATTACTGAATTGCCCTATTCCAAGGGTTACAATACCATCTGGGTGATTGTTGACCGCTTTTCAAAGATGGCGCACTTCGTTCCATTGACAGGTCTGCCGACAGCTCCCAAATTGGCTTTATTGTTCATCCGGGAACACTTTCGGTTGCATGGTTTACCTCAAGAAATAGTATCTGATCGAGGGGTACAGTTCACCGCAAGGTTTTGGAGAGCCCTCTGCTCAGATTTACAAATTACACTTAAATTTTCGTCTGCCTGTCATCCCCAAACGAATGGACAAACGGAACGAGTCAACCAAGATCTAGAGACTTTCCTCCGCCTTTATCTCTCCCCTTCACAGGACAACTGGGTGGAGTTGTTGCCTTGGGCAGAATTTGCCCATAACCATTCATTTCATTCTTCCACTGGCGAGTCTCCGTTCTTCATCAACTATGGGTTCCACCCACGAGTTCCGGAATTACCAATTCTTCCGACAGAAGAGGTACCAGCTGTGACTTCCACTCTACTACGCTTCAGACAAATTTGGAGTAAGATTCATGCTAGTCTTAAAAAGGTTTCTGTCCGATACAAGTTCTTCGCTGATAAGAAACGGCGAGCCGCTCCTCAATACAAGGTTGCTGATGGGGTATGGCTTTCCACACGCAATCTCCGGTTAAAGGTGCCCACTATGAAGTTTGCTCCAAGATTCATCGGTCCTTATCCTGTGCTACAAGTCCTGAATCCTGTGGTCTGTAAGTTGGATTTACCTTCTCACCTACGTATACCAAATGCCTTCCATGTTTCTCTTCTTCGTCCTCTCGTCCTTAATCGTTTTCATTCAAAGTCTTCTAGCCCCACCTCAGTAGAAACTGAAACCGGAACAGACTTTGAGATCAAAACTATTCTGGACTCTCGTTACCATCACAAGAATCTGCAATATCTGGTGGAATGGAAAGGTTATGGTCCTGAGGAGAGAAGTTGGATAAAAGCTTCTGAGGTCTCAGCTCCTCGACTAATCCAGATTTTCCATTGTAGACATCCTACGAAACCAGGAAAGTGTCCAGAGGCCACTCCTAGAGGAGGGGGTACTGTCATGCACCTCAGTGCCTCCAAGCACTTCAGCACCTCCAAGCACCTCAGTGCCTCCAAGCACCTCAGTGCCTCCAAGCACCTCAGTGCCTCCAAGCACTTCAGCGCCTCCAAGCACCTCAGTGCCTCCAAACACCTCAGCACCTCCAAGCATCTCAGTGCCTCCAAGCACCTCAATGCCTCCAAGCGCCTCAGTGCCTCCAAGCGCCTCCAAGCGCCTTAGCGCCTCCAAGCACCTCAGTGCCTCCAAGCACTTCAGTGCCTCCAAGCGCCTCCAAGCACCTCAGCGCCTCCAAGCACTTCAGCGCCTCCAAGCACTTCAGCGCCTACAAGCACCTCAGTGCCTCCAAGCACCCAGTGCACTTTAGCGCAGTTTGTGCATCCGGTACTCTTCATTGATTCATCAGCGCCTTTTCAAGTTCTGTCTTTCAGGAGACCTCCAGCGTCCACACGTGCCACCTGTCTGCCGACCTAATCCTGCATGAGGAAAACTTACATTCGGCCATCTCTGCTGCAGCCCAGTTGCGGTTCCTCTTCCCGGTCACCGGAAGAAACCCCGAGTCCACAACACTCCCAAACCAGGTCAGTGATATGGTATACATATAGCGTGCTCCCGCCCAGGAAGTACAAAGTATGTTGGATACCCACGAAGACTAATATTGCATTTCACTGATCTAGATTCATGTCCATCACAGGTAGAGGAAATTATCTCACAGATACCGGGTTCCCTATGAACTTAGGATGGACAGGACACTGGATTGATGGCTGGGATAGTCCCAGTAGAGATACGACACACACAGATTTTTTTTGGGGGGTGTAGACCTAGTAGAAAAGTCATTCCCCATAGTGCCCAATCCAGTTGTCAAATTTTATAAAATCCTCTTTACCTCTACAAACTTATCCGTTACTAACCTCTATGTGATTTTTCTTCAAAGTTTCCTCCTCATCTCTTACATTCACCGACAGGAGGGTACAATACATGGACCCGATTACAGTTCAAATGCCATATGCCTACTCGGTCCATCAGAGTTCTGCCACAATCCAGTATATCTCACCAGCACGATGACACCAGTATTACTGCAATGTGCCTGGTCATGCACAAAGGGTGGAGAATGAGAATACTGTTGAAGGGAGACTGTGTACAGACACCGATATGCATGATGGTGTGACAGCCTGTTGGTGAATGCCAAACCTGACATTTTCTTTTTTTTTTTTTACTATTATTCCCCTCTCTTCTCTCATCCAGAGACTGTTTACTTCACACAACTGATAACACACAACAGTTAAAAATTGAAATGCAAAATTTGTGTTCCCTACAGGAAAAGGCGGTTTGGAAGCCGAAGTGGTATGGTCAGGAGTCCTCAGGACTTTGGACAGGTGGACATGGTAAGCCGGTGGCCCCCAGTGCATATCTTCCAAGTCTAGCTGAGGCGGCACACGGTCTGACTCATCTGGGCAAAGAGGATATGTGCAAGCTGGTAAGAGCCTACTGGTGTGCGCCAGGATTCTCTTCTCGTGCAGGTAAGAGAGCAATGACATGTTTTACTTGCTTGAGGAAGAATATTGGTAAGACAATACCAACAGAGCCATCCTATATCCCTCCGACAGACGGACTTTTTCAGGTAATACAAATCGATTTCATACAGTTACCACCCTGTAGGAATTTGAAATATGTGTTAGTATGTATTGAGGTATTTTCCAACTGGGTAGAAGCGTTCCCTGCTGCCACAAATACTGCTACGTTCACTGCAAAGAAAATTGTGCAGGAATTTGTGTGTAGATATGGTATCCCTAGAATGATTGAAAGTGATAGGGGTACCCATTTTACAGGTGAAGTCTTTCAGGTCATGTGCAAACTGATGGAAATTAATAGCAAGCTACATCCTCCGTACCGACCACAGGCGAGTGCGAAGGTAGAGAGAGTGAACAGCACTATTAAGAACAAGCTGAGCAAAGTGATGGCTGGAACTGGATTGCTGTGGCCAGAAGCTTTGCCACTAGTGCTGTACAGCATCAGAACCATTCCCAGGTCTCCACTTAACTTATCACCCTTCTTTTTGGTCGACAACCTCATGTAATGATAGACCCACGGGATGATTTAAAATGCAATAATGAAGTGACTGTGAAATATTTGGTTGGGATGAGCCAGCAGCTGAGAAATCAACAAAGAAATCTAAAGCTGGTGATTCCTGACCTACCGAACAGTAATTGTCATGACATTGAGCCTGGGGATTATGTGATGATTCAAAATTTCTTACGCTCAGGTTGCCTCATAGACATGTGAGAAGGACCATACCAAGTCTTGTTAACCAGCACGACAGCATTGAAGGTCGCCGAAAGAGAGACTTGGGTCCACTCATCCCACTGCAAGAAGGTCGCTGAACCGGAGAGGACTCGTGACAAAGAGCAAGGTGGAGCGAACCTCGTATCACTAGAGTGTTTGTTCCGGGAAAGTTGAGAGGCAGGACTGTTGAAATTCACCTGAGCACAGAGAGCAACAAGATCTAGGACGGTTGTCGCACCAGTTTTCTTTTTTCACCCCCCTGCATTTTCCTTCCTTTTCTCCTCCTAATTCTCCTACTTTCCCCTAACGAAATGGATCTATCACAAGAGACTGCGTTTCGGGTTCTGCTAGTAATTCTGATTTTGATCAGGACAATTTGTTTTGGTGAGGGTCCCAGAGAGGTCGAGCAAGGATCTGGAATGAGTTCTGATGGCGAATACGAATTTGTAGGATCTCAGGACCAGCACATCACTCGAGTAAAGGCTGGTATCAGTAAGCGCTCTGGTAGTCATGGAGCTCGGAGGCAATGTGAAGGGTTATTGTCTGACGAATATTGTATTTGTAGATACTGCGAGAATATAGTCGAGGATGGGTGCATCCAAAGATGTCAGTCCAACCATAATATCGACATTGACCGACATCCGTTGAGTGATTACCACTCACTAGTGGGTAAGGTCTTAAACCAGACAGAATGCTGGGTGTGCTCACAGGTACCTCAAGGTCAGAGTAAGTCTGGATTAGTACCATACCCTTTAGCAATAGATGAGGTACTCGAATTACGGGGTGGGAGACCGGTGGACAAGAAATTCAATATCTCCAGGCCCCCTAGCTTGAAGCTCCACCAGTATCAAGTAGACAGGTCCTTATTGTGTTTTAATATTTCCAATTACCGAAAACCAGGAAATTGGGAAATGACGTGGAATAACCAGACAATGACCGTTTCACACAGAGCTGGGAGGTATTTTCGGTATAGGTATACACGTGGAAGCAAGACCAAGTGGGTTGGAAAAGTATCGTCAGGGTATTGTGCCCATATCATCCAGCCCGATACTTGTACTATGCAAATGAGAGAACTAGGGATTGGTTTCTTTACTTGGAAAGTTTGCAATATGGTGATGTTACATTTTGTCCCCTATGTTCTCCCAGATGATGCCTATTTTATATGTGGGAGGAAAGCGTACAAGTGGCTTGCCCCGAGCTCTGAGGGATTGTGTTATATTGGGAGAGTACTACCGGAGGTCATGACCATAACCCACGATAAAATGAAAGACGTTCACCGCAGTGCTCAGACTCCTTATACTCATACTCACTATGAACACATCATCAAGAGACACCTCATAGATGGGGCAGAGCACGCAGCCTCTGATTTGATCCACGAATCCACCGGGATTCAGTTCCTTCTCGCATTAGACATCACCCATACTGCCAGAGGAACTATAAATTATAGGTATATCCATGCGCTAGCGAACTTGATAGATAATATCACTGAGATGTATGATGACACCTTCAGGTATACGGGAAGGGAGTTACAAGCCTACAAGAATTAACTGATCCAGCACAGGATGGTCCTTAATTACGTCACAGCCGTGACAGGTGGGTACTGTGTTACTCTGGCAATTCAATATGGTGTGAAGTGCTGCACATATATTACGAACAGCACTGATGACCCCACAGAGATCATCAATCAGAAGATGGACGAGATCTTGGAGTTGAAGTGGGAGTTCAGGAGGAAGCGCAACCTTACCTTAGCGACTGTGGGTAATGAACTGACTGGCTGGGTCTCATGGTTGAACCCACGCAAATGGTTCTCAGGGTTAGGAGAGTGGGCACAGAATGTCATTATGAGTGTGGGGAAGTTTCTCCTTTGTATCCTGGGAGTCATAATAATTATTGGTTTGATATTTAGGGGTGTTCAAATTCTAACGCAGCACAAGCGCAGCACAAATTTGATGAGTCTAAGGAGCGAGGGCGCTGTTATAGCAGCAGATTTAATTTATGACCCCTCAATAGAGACAGCGTTATGATAAGGATTGCAAATGAATATCATGGCCTGTTTCTTTCACCCGTTTTTCTTTGTCTCCCCCTCTGCCCAGATACATCCAACCGGAAAAGACGACAGCCCTACCCAAAGTGTTTATGTGAATGTATTTTTATATATGTGTCTTATCTTTATCTCTGCAACCTCCAGTTAATGGCACACATAGTCGACAGGTGATATCCACATATACTAGCACTCACATATGTTCCCCCTCCATGTATCATCAACTAAATGTGCACCCCATTTGTTGGCATAAGAAGCTGAAAAGAGCTCGGTAGTGTTTGTTTGCCCATTTACAGACCCTTAATATGGGATGAGAAGGATTTAATGTATACTTCGCAATACCTCGAAGCTTATTTAGAACATATATGGCACGATGATACATGCCCCTCAGACATTGATTCATACATACATGATTTTTACTATCCCACTAGGTCATACATTTCCCACCTACAACTCTTCCCCGATCATCCAAGCTTCTGTATATAATGTATAGATATTTTTCTATTTATTGATTAGTGGCAGTTATTGGTGACTGCCAAAGGGTGGACTGTCGAAGTCGAAAAATAATGCAGTACACACATCACGTACAAACTACACACAGATGGCCTCCATGCGCATACTTGCTCTGCCGTGCGTGTACATATTTGCAATTTGCATATGGTCGCTCCCGCGGTCCTGCGTATTAGTGCGTGGTATTAGTAATTATGGTAGTGTTTGTAATTGCATGGAAAAGCCATAAAAACACATTACATATTTAATCCAAATAGTGCACAATGTACACATAGTCTCCCTGCACCACACCAGCAAGTTACAGTAGTTTAAATGGTATAAGAACAAAGGGATTCACCTTTACATGATAGGAGGGGACAGAACTAAGGTTATAAGGTGGTGTTTGGTATCCAGCTGTAGGGTATTTTAAGAGCAATATTTTGGTGTTAGTTTGCAGAAGATCGCACGCTCCTGCGAATAGTTATGTGCAGGAGGAGAATATAAATATAAATTGTATTTACTGTACACTTGATATGCGGCGGGAACCCAGAGGAGACCATCTGCAAGTGCACCTGGAACAGACATCGCCCACCTATTCAAACTGAACTATGACCTCTCCTGTACTGTAAATGACCATCCCTGGGTCCAATGGACATAGAGATTACAGTTTCCATTGTGTTAGGTTTTGGACTATTGTATAAAAAGCCAGCTGCATGCCTGGTCTCACGCAGACTCTGAAGGTCATGTACCTTGATGACTGAGGACCGGACGGGAAGCGCAGGCGAAACCAAAACGTATGTACCATTGACTGTAGCCATTTTTCTATTGTATTGTATTGTTGTTATTGTAACCCCCTATCAGCGATTATATGTTGGTGTGTCGGAACCCAGCATCTTAATACAATCTGGTGTCGTGTCTCTTTTCCCTGCTAAGGTTTTAAGTGTATTTCAGTCACACGTGTAGCTGCAGAGTGCTCACGGCATGTCTTTGGGTGTGTATGCACTGCGTTTACTTTGTATGGCCAGTGCGGCGTTTGTACGCAAAGTACGTACACGGTACGGGGCTTTGTATGCTAACGGTGTAAAAAGTACATAGGCTAAGGATTGATTACAGCGGCCGCAGCGGCTCCATTTAAAGTGTATTGAATGTCTTTTTAATGTGTTGCTTTTAGTCCTGTATGTAAATCGACGTTTACAGTACCTCAATCATCAAGGAGGAACTCACAGCAAAAGATTGATGGAGGAAGTAACGCCCATTCTAAGATGGGCAGAGCTCCATCTCCCAGCATTGTCAGCAGTGTTTGTCCCAGGTGTTCTGAACTGGAAAGCAGATTTTCTCAGTCGACACACCATTCAGGAAACTGAATGGGCATTACACCCAGAAGTGTTTCAGACACTAGTGAACAGATGGGGTCTACCAGAGATAGATCTCATGGCATCTCGTCTAAATAACAAAGTTCCGAGGTACGGATCGAGAACAAAGGATCCCGGAGCGGTCCTTGTAGACGCACTGTCAGTAGAATGGAAATTTCATCTGGCGTATCTGTTCCCTCCAATATTTCTGTTACCCAGAGTAGTGAGAAAAATAAAGCAAGCAAAGGGAGCAATAATTCTAATAGCTCCAGCTTGGCCAAGAAGGCATTGTTACACAGATCTACTGAGAATGTCCGTGGAAGCACCGATACTGCTCCCTCAACGTCCAGATCTGCTAATGCATGGTCCTTGTTGTCACAGCCATCTGGATCGTCTGTCTTTGACGGTGTGGCTGTTGAAACCTCTATCTTAGAAGCTAGAGGATTTTCAAAACAAGTAATCCAAACTATGCTCAGAGCAAGAAAGCCTTCTTCAGCTCGTGTGTATCATAGAATATGGCAAGCCTATATTCATTGGTGTACTGAAAAAAGTTTGAATCCAAGATCTTTCAGGGTATCCAGGATTTTGGATTTACTTAAAGCAGGATTGGATTAAGGTTTGAAAATTGCTTCCTTGAGAGTTCATGTATCAGCATTAACTGTATGGTTTCAGCGAAAGATTGCTGATTTACAGGATGTATGTACTTTCTTTCAGGGTGTTGTACATATTCAACTTCCATTTGTTCCTCCTGCAGCTCCCTGGGATTCGAATTTAGTTCTTAAATTCCTCCAGGGTCCTCCGTTTGAACCGCTTAAGAGAGCAGATCTTAAATGGTTAATGGCTAAAGTACTTTTTCTACTGGCAATGGCGTCAGCCAGAAGAGTGTCAGATTTAGGAGCGTTGTCGTGTAAGTCTCCTTTCCTAAGTTTTTTTTCCAGACAGAGCAGTTCTCAGAACTAGATCTGGTTATCTTCCGAAGGTGGTTTCAAAGTTTCACCTGAATGAAGAGATTGTAGTCCCAGCTTTTCAGGTATCGGGACTATCTGCGGGAGAAGCGTCGCTGGACGTAGTCCGAGCTTTAAGAATCTACATAGATCATACTAGTGCCATCAGGAAAACAGATTCTCTCTTCATCCTCTACAGATTTCATAGAAGAGGATGGCCTGCTAGTAAACAGATGCTCGCAAGATGGCTCCGAATGGTAATATCAGAAGCTTATTCTCATGCAGATCTCCCTACTCCGGCTAATGTCTCTGCTCACTCTACATGTAAGGTAGGTCCTTCATGGGCAGCACAACAGGGTGCTTCAGCAGAACAGATATGTAAGGCAGCCACATGGTCCTCCATAAACACATACATCAGACATTATGCCTTGGATACTTTTGCCTCTCATGACGCAGACTTCGGGCGAAAGGTCCTCCTGTGTAATCAGGAGCGTCCCCACCACTAAAACTGGCTTTGGGAATCCCAATGTTATCCTGTAGATAATCCTGTGGACCCAGCCAGAGAAATAGATGTTATGGTAAATCGCTGTGGAAAGAACTGATTTGACTGAGTCAGTGGGCGGGACTGTATGGGGAAGCCCTGATGCATCCTGGGAGGCCAGAAAGCTTGTGACTGTGTTGGTGCCATTTCTACTGTTGCTCAACCATATCCCAATGTTATCCTGTGGATACCTGTGGACATAAGAGAAATCACGTTATCAACGGTAAATTCTTACCATAACGTCTATTTTTCGGAGGCCTGCCAGTCCCTCTTTGGTGGGTACCTCCTTGTTTCCCCTCTAGGTGGCTCGTAATCTCTTCTATATGGTCCCTGATCACAATTATGTGAACTATGGTATGGCTCGTATTCAGGTCTAGGGGGTCTGTATACGTTATGTGTCCCTTTATTCCTACAGTCCCTTGCAAAATGTCCTTCCTTATTACAATAGAAGCATACTATTGACCGTGACTTACCATCAGGGGTCTGGGGTTTTGGCTGATGTGGCTTTGCTGTAAGAGCCTGTATACTCACCGTCATCAGCTAATCCCCTTGCGACTCAATGTGCTTACTGATGTTCCGATCGTGCTCGACAGCGGACTCTCTCAATGCAGCCACCGAAATACCCCTCCAGTTAGGTAGAGAGGTTTGCACCCTTGTCCTCAGTGCCTCCTATAACCCGTCCATTAATACAGAAACAGCTACCTCCCTGTGATGTGCATTATCCTTAATATCCTCGATCCTGGTGTATCTAGCTATTTCCTGCAGTGCTCGATGGAAATATTCGGATGCCATTACACCTTCTTTTTGTCTTATGGAGAAGATTTTATTCCATTTAACAACAGTAGGGAAATACACTCCTAATTGCAGGTTGATTTGCCATACATTCTCCTGATTGTCTGAACCCTAGCTAATGAACACCCACTGCTTGTGCAATTGGATCCCATCACAAACTTTTTGCCTATAAACGCAATCCCCAAATGCAAAATACAATAGATGGTGAAAGACACCTAACGCTTTCACTCGCTCCTTCCCCGCTGACATACCACGACTCACTCCAATAGTGACCACCGCGTACCCAGTGAGGCCCTAACAGACTTCTATTCACTGGAAGTTTTTAGGAGTAACTTACCTTTTCCAGTGAATATCCGCCGTTGAAGATTTTCCTGAGAGAGACCAGCGAAAACTTCCCTTTTTGACTTACACAAATCACGCTTGCGTATGCTCTACACAGCGCTAATGAAACCGCAATTTTACGTAAAAGCTCGTAAAGGGGTATCAAGTTGCGCAGTGTATCGCACCCACAAACATGCGGTCCAATCGCACAGCGTATTGGTACTTGTTACCTATCCGCCCTACGACCACTGGAATCGATTATACAAGCTGCGAAACCTCAACCGGAGCATAATACAAAACCTTTAAACTTCAATTCACAATTTCTATCACAATGCACAATTCTATATCATGCTCCTCTACAAATCACCTCATGATTTGCGTATTATCTCTATCTGTATTAACGTGAGTCAGCCGCCTCACGCCACCAAGTCTCCACTCACTTGGTGTACCCACGGGACCCGAATTTCCGGGGTTCAAATCCTCTCATTCCACTTTCACTCACTCAAATAAACCTTGTTTTTCTTTTCTGTACAGAAAATTTTTACTCCCTTAGGTCGGCCGCTTTACCCCAGAGGTACTTATAGTTTTTAAACAAAATTTTTAAGGTAACCTGTTTTTGAAATTGGATAGTTATGTGCTATTGTATTAAATGTATACTATCCCGCCTTTAATTGAACAAATATCGTGTGCTTTGTACTTAGTGTCCGTATTCCTACGCAACCTTGCATAAACACACGACCAGCGTGCCTTTTACACCACGAGCGCTCTCCTGTACTTTGTCCGGACCACGTGTACAAACGTGCGTCCGCAATAAAACAAATCACACAATCTCTATAAATGTGAGCAATACAAACTATAATCGCCCACAAACACAACCCACACTTTTTCTGTATAACCCTTTTTGACTGGGCCAGGACTGCATTTTGTGTTTTTATAATTAATCCCTTAAATACATTTATTTCAAATGTATCTGTATAGCAAACAAATGTATCCGATTTCACACAGGTTTTGAAATGACTAATAACCTATGGCAACACTATGTGGGGGGAGTATGCAAAATATTGGTACGCTTTGTTACGCTTTTGGTGCCGAAAAAAAATTACACAGATTTTTAAATAGCTTTTTACCTGTTTACCTACGGGTTCTATCAGCACCTCTGCAGACCAGACAGAGCAGACGCAATCTAACATCACACAAATAGGGTTTTAAAACATCCAGCAACCAGAAAAAGGTTTAACGTAGATATCTTTCCACCCTTTGCTGATAGATTAAAGTCTGCTATGACCTGCTAGCCTTTGAGTGTGTGAAAAACCGGATCGAGCCCCCAATTGTAAATGCTGATTTACTTACAGGACTAAAAGCAATACTTAAAACAACACTTAATACACTTTATTATCAAGCCGCTGCGGCTGCTATATGCAATCCTTATCCTACGTACTTATTATGAAGAAGAAAAATTGTAACAGGGATCAGTTTCTTGGGGTGCACTCCATCCCATTTACAAATAGTTTAATTCCATAAACTCATTACTGGGTACTTTCAGGTTTCCCAAACAATGGAGAGAGTACAACTCTCCTCCAAGTTGGAGGGTAACCCGCACCAAGATATGATTGTCCAAGTAATTTATATGCTTGGGATACCTTTACAGTAATTAATACCACTATCACTTTTGAGTGAATAAATCATGGAAAATTATCAAGGTCATTATAGGTGCTACCAACTGATTTAAGTCAAGGTATGAGGTCAAATCACCAAAGAGAGGGGAAAGAAAAAAAGAAATCAGTTATTTGTGCGGTGCACACAACCCAATATACACTGTATTAAAATTAAATTCTTTATTGAAAATTCGTTAAAATCCCTATATTGTTCTCACATGTAGGCAAAATGCCACATTTAATGTTTAATAATTATATATATAATTGAAATAGTTTTTCAGACTTGTATTGTCCTTTATTTAGAATCAAGCGAAGTAATAAAAGATAGTAAGGAAAGTGAAGAAGAATGAAAATAAGTGAATAAAGATTAAAAACAAAGCTGGTGTGTCGAATGCATTTTGTATTTATATTAATAGATAATCCTAATATGTGTAAACCGTACTAGCTCTCACTGTATTGTACTAAAATTAAATGTTCTCACTGAGAGATCTGTGGGTAATTGAATCCAGTGAGATTCTTAATAGGACATATCCCAAAAGTACAGTATAATATGTTCATAGATATAATAATGAATATATATCACTTTATAGATAGCTTCAACAGAAGACAAATACTGTATTTCAATAATTATTGGGGATTCCACAAGATCCTACCCATGGGATATTGCATATTACGCCTGCATTGTTAAATTACTGAAAATATTTTTTTCCCATGTATTTTATTGTTATAAATCAAATACATATAAGGTAAGCTCCAGATCACTTAATGCGTCAGCTAAAGTTCTTGCGCTGCCCACTCCTCGTATTATATAGGCACAATTGCCGTGGTAGTACTGGCAACACAGACTGTCTGACCTACTGTGAGATACTCTTGATGTAATGTCATATGTAGTTAGACCAACATGTTATATTTTCCGTACAATCTGCAGCTCAAAGAGACATAAGTGTAGTCAATTGTTTCAATAATTGGGGCTAACAAAAGCACCTATATGGTCCTATGATTGTTACTTATATCGCTATGTTCTAATAAAGCCTGCAGGAATACTGAATAGATCTTATATTGGAACACTGATGGCTACTATGGTGTGATCCAGGGTGCCACACTCAATATGATATACAAAATATACGAGTATCAATATACAATCAGCAATTATAAATGGTGCATCTGTAATCAGATTATTACTTTCTGCTGCTAATATTGCGCAGTTCACAACATCATTATTGAGATCTCTCTTCAGATGAGCCCATATGTTTATACCCCTAGCATTAAACAAATAGGATTATTAATTGCTGCAGCTACTGCCGCATACTTCAGAGTGTCGTCACGGATATCTCACATCTAATAACCCAGAGCTGGCCCTAACCAATATGATGCCCTAGGCAAGATTTTGGCTGGTGCCCCCTAGCACCGCCGCTAGTTCTGCAGGAGATGCCTGGCATGAGTCAGCTGGCAGCTCTGCTAACGTCGGGTGCCTTTTGTTTATGAAAATGCATATTATTTGCATTACTATATGGCTAGGATGCACAAGCAGCTTCTGCTGATTAAAATGATATGCAGCATGCCTATATTCTGTGTGCTACTGCTGCTGTATCTGCATACGAAATGCTACATTACAGTGATTTCCAGGAATACACGCAACGTAGCATTTTGTATGCAGATACAGCCGCAGTCACACACAGAATATAGGCATGCCGCATATCATTTTAATCAGCAGAAGCTGCTGGTGCCCCTAAGCATACCAAATGCCCTAGGCATTTGCCTAGTTTGCCTATGCCTAAGGCCGGCTCTGTAATAACCTCATATGTTATACGGCTGAATCAGCTTGTTTAATATACCATTAAGTGTTAACTATACTGGTTCCTATCTCATACAGCACATCAGTGGGGTATCAGAAAATTAAAGTTATTAATTCCTATAGCTACTGCCGTACAATTGACAGTGCTGTCACTGATTTCTCACTTCTAAGAAACCCCCTATGTTTTACGGCCAGACGAGCAGTTACGCCGCTCGTCTCAAACACTATTTACAGGCTAATAGTAGCAATTCCTCTGAGTACGGTACACATATACATATGTATTAGTGGGACATTAATTTTAACATTTATATTATGCACATCAGACACACTAGCTCAAGGCCAATGCACATTTCGCTCATAGGCTTCCTCAGGGCACTATAGTAATCAGCGCCCGCCGGACATGACATATTTATGGGGAGCCGTGAATGGAAACGGACCAATTGCTTTTTGGATTTGTGTTTTTTGAAAAGGAAAAACGTTATTCCTCATTAGCCGTGTAGGCTCCTGTCTGCAGTGATCCTAAGTGGCAGCACCTGCTATCTATCAGACGGAGTAATAGACTAATCGTCCTCCCTTCCAAAGCGAGAGGGCACGATGATTGGATTAATTATCTCATTCTCATAGTTCTATCTATCAGTCTGCTTTGCTGTGTATGCTTAACTTAAAAAAATTGTTCACATATCAAGATATGACAATCTTCAGTATGGATATATAGTTCTATATAAGTTATAATATATCCGTCTCGTATTCAAATGCACATTTACTAGGTATAATTGTCAATATATCAGAGTGTAATCTTAAGTGTCAAACATGTGGCTCTGTGCGAGTAATCTGTCTGCTTCAATTTTATAAACCTATATGCTATTACACGTACAGTGCTGTAGAACTGATTTTTAATGTTAAATAAACTTTTGGTCTCTAACAAATATACTAGTGAATCCTATATATGCAGATCACTCCACAGTAAATCTGATTGTGTCTATGGACCTTTAAATGATGCGCTCCAGGTTCCATGTATGGTCCCTATAATATGGGGTCTTGCAACCTCATGTGTAAATAATTTATCATCACCTAGTAATAAAATATATCAGATAAATGGTTTCAAACTATAGGGACAGGTCGTACAGTCCCTACGTGTATTGTCCATACAGGGCTTTGTATATAGGTTGACCGTGTTATAGTCAGCTCTGTGAGACATATTAATGAGCAGCACGAGTGAACGTGATTGTGACATAAATGTGACAAACGTGAAAAAAATATATAATAACACCCACACAGTGACTAAAAAAGCCGCTCATAATTCTACATACCGTGATAATACATATAGTTTATTACTGGGTACATATCCTCGAGCAAAATTTTTTTTATCCAATATCCACGTGGAATATTTCTAACTTATGTTCCACATATGGTATTACTATGGCCTAATTATTCGGCCATACTGAAGCGAAATATTTAAAAACAATAGAAATAGAAAAATGTGAAGAAAAGAAAATCTTTACTAGACAGATTTCTGTCTTGTGTGAAAATAAAATATATTTAAAACCAAATCGTGTGCCGCCTATAATTTCTTATATATTCAATATACTCTTATGATGAGTACAATGTTTATAGCCCTAATTATTTATATGTATATCCACTATAGGTGATGGTGTAGTCTCATCCTTATCATGGATTTCTGTATACAATATATGCTTGCACCTGTACCCGAATAGTATTCTGCTTGTTATATATCTTATATTGTGTATTAATCACACAAATTAACCACAGAAAAATAGAAGAGTAACCCTCAATTTGAAGTTTAAATCACAGCCTTAGTGCTTATAATATGTCCATTCACTTTCTTGTGCTAATAACTATTGTTTTCAGTATAGTATTGCCTGGTATGCAAGAAATGGCAACAAATGTTTAGTAACAGCCTTGGTATTTCTAATGTATCAATTCACCATTATCTGCAGAAAATGGCAACAAATGTTGCCATGTATGTTATGTTTCAAATTCTTAACATTCTGCCCCTATTTGTATACTAGGGACACTCGTGCAGACTTTACACATGCCAGGCTTCTTAGCTGCTCCTCAAATTAATGCCCCAAATGTTTTCTGTATATGCGATTGCGTAGTATAGGTGTATATACTTACACACCTGTATTTGCTGACATTATCACACAAACAGGGAAATACGTCCCAGATAATAAATCAGTCTATTTATATCAATTATGTTAGATGTCCCAGTGTGTTTCCATCCACCCAGGGCCGAAGCTTCCACTAGGCAGCTTTAGGCAGCTGCCTAGGGGCGCCGGGACCTGAGGGGGCAGCCTGCTACAGCTGCCTAAAAAAGGTAACATAGTCCTACCTTTCACAGCCACTGCCATCCCCCAGAATGAGTATTTTACAGTAGCCATGACTGCTAAGCTCCCGTATTGCAGCCTCCAGCTCCACCTCCAACCGGCACAGGCAGTAACTTTGACAGCTCCTGGAGTCCTGGCTGGGGGTGACATGCAGCACTGCTCTTCATTCCAGGCTCTTTCACAGACTACTCGTTTCCAACTCTGCACTGCAGCCTGCAGGTAAGGTGGCTGCACAGTGCATTCTCTGCATTGATAAAGAAAGAGGACGAGAGCAGCTGTGTGGTGAGGGGGGAGATGAGGAGCAGGCATGCACACAGTCTGGGGGGATGAGCAGCAGCATGCACGCAGATTTGGGGGGGGGGGGGGGTAGAACAGCAGACATTTAACAGAGTAGGGGGGAGGGGGTTAGAGCAGCATGCCTTTCATCTGAAGGGTGGGTAGGGGGAAGGGGCAGAAGGCAGAAGTTTTGCCTAGGGTGGCGAGAAACCTTGCACCGGCCCTGGGCTCAGGTAGTGCAGCTCATCCAGGATGGCACATCAATGCGAGCTGTGGCAAGAAGGTTTGCTGTGTCTGTCACCGTAGTGTCCAGAGCATGGAGGCACTACCAGGAGACAGGCCAGTACATCAGGAGACTTGGAGGAGGCCGTAGGAGGGCAACAACCCAGCAGTAGGACCGCTACCTCCGCCTTTGTGCAAGGAGGAACAGTAGGAGCACTGCCAGAGCCCTGCAAAATGACCTCCAGCAAGCCACAAATGTGCATGTGTCTACTAAAACGATCAGAAACAGACTTCATGAGGGTGGTATGAGGGTCCGACGTCCACAGGTGGGGGTTGTGCTTACAGCCCAACACCGTGCAGGACGTTTGGCATTTGCCAGAGAACACCAAGATTGGCAAATTCGCCACTGGCGCCCTATGCTCTTCACAGATGAAAGCAGGTTCTCACTGAGCACATGTGACAGACATGACAGAGTCTGGAGATGCCAAGGAGAACGTTCTGCTGCCTGCAACATCCTCCAGCATGACCGGTTTGGCAGTGGGTCAGTAATGGTGTGGGGTGCATTTCTTTGGTGGGCCGCACAGCCCTCCATGTGCTCACCAGAGGTAGCCTGACTGCCATTAGGTACCGAGATGAGATTTTCAGACCCCTTGTGAGACCATATGCTGGTGCGGTTGGCCCTGGGTTCCTCCTAATGCAAGACAATGCTAGACCTCATGTGGCTGGAGTGTGTCAGCAGTTCCTGCAAGACGAAGGCATTGATGCTATGGACTGGCCCGCCCGTTCCCCAGACCTGAATCCAATTGAGCACATCTGGGACATCATGTCTCGCTCCATCCACAAACGCCATGTTGCACCACAGACTGTCCAGGATTTGGCGGATGCTTTAGTCCAGGTCTGGTAGGAGATCCCTCAGGAGACCATCCGCCACCTCATCAGGAGCATGCCCAGGCATTGTAGGGAGGTCATACAGGCACGTGGAGGCCACACACACTACTGAGCCTCATTTTGGCTTGTTTTAAGGACATTACATCAAAGTTGGATCAGCATGCAGTGTGTTTTTCCACTTTAATTTTGAGTGTGACTCCAAATCCAGACCTCCATGGGTTAATAAATTTGATTTCCATTGATAATTTTTGTGTGATTTTGTTGTCAGCACATTCAACTATATAAAGAACAAAATATTTAATAAGAATATTTCATTCATTCAGATCTAGGATGTGTTGTTTAAGTGTTCCCTTTATTTTTTTGAGCAGTGTACTTTACTTAGGAAGGACAGAATGGGTAAAATCGGAGGAGGGGTAGCAATGTATTTAAAAAAACAAAACCATAAATACTACCCTAATACAAAGTATTGAAGAAAAAACTGAGGCCCTTTGGGTGACCATAGATAAAGGGGAGAAGTTGATTATTCATATTAGTGTGATATACAGGCCACCAGGACAGGAAGAAGACCTGGACAAGAACCTATTTCAGGACATAACTAAAATGGCATTAAAAGTTAAAGGTAATAATTATGGGAGACTTTAATCTTCCTGATGTAAACTGGGAGGTGTCTGTTGCTAGTTCCACTAGAAGTAGGCACATTTTAAATTCCCATCAGGGAGCATCCCTCCATTAATTGGCGAGGGAGCCCACTTGGAAAGACGCAATATTAGACTTAATACATACAAATGGAGACAGAATATCGGACGTAAAAGTGGGTGAAACCTGGGATCTAATGATCATCAAGCAGTATGGTTCAGCATAAAAGGTGTTGGATTTTAGGAAGGCTGATTTTGTAGTGATGGGAAAATGTATAAGCGATTCTTTGGCAGAGTGGAGGAACTTGGAAGCAGTGCAGGAGAGGTGGGAAACATTAAAAACTGCAATATTAAAGGCAACAGATCTTTGTATCAATAGTTTTAGGAAAAACCCAAGGAAAAGGAAGCCAGTGTGGTTTGCGAAAGAAGTAGCAAATATTGTGAAAGCAAAAAAGGAACTATAAGCAGACACAAAATAATGAAGACAAAGAGATATATCTTGTTAGACAGAAGGAGACTAAGAAGATAATCAGATGTGCAAAGGCACAAGCTGAGGAGAAAATGGCCCAGTCAGTGGGTAAAGGAGGCAAAACTTTTTTTTATGTATATAAGCGAAAGAAGAAAAACAAAAGGCGGAATAATAAAACTAAAGACAAAGACTGGAAGTCTTGTTGAGGGAGACAATGTAATAGCAGATCAACTTAATAATTATTTTTGCTCAGTATTCACTACTGAAAGAGAGGGGAAGGGGCCACAGTCAAGTTGCAGGGATATTCAGGAAAATGAAACAGTACATTTACAGAGGAGAAGGTCCTAACAGCTCTAAGCTGAAAGTGGACAAATCTATGGGGCCAGATGGGATACATCCAAGGATACTAAAAGAACTTAGATGTGCTGGTAGCACCATTGACAGAATTATTCAACCAATCATTAGCTACAGGAGAAATTCCAGAGGACTGGAAAAGAGCGAATGTAGTACCACTGCACAAAAGTGGAAGCATGGAAGAGGCAAACAACTACAGAACAGTGAGTGTTACATCAGTAGTAGGGAAATTGATCAAAACACTCTTAAAAGAAAGAATTGTATATTATCTCAAATCCAGCAATTTACAGGATCCCAAACAGCATGGATTCACTGGGGGGAGATCATGTCAAACAAATCGTATTGACTTTTTTGACTGTGTTACTAAAGTGATGGATAATGGTGGAGCCATGGATATAGCTTATCTAGACTTTAGTTTGGCTTAAGGCTTTTGACACTGTTTCACATCGCAGACTGCTAAATAAACTTGGAAGCTTGGGATTGGATACTAGGATTATTGAATGGATAAAATCGTGGTTGCAGGATAGAAAACAGAGTTGTGGTAAATGGAGTGGATTCACAGGAAGGAAATGCATTTGGACAGGTGCTTATTAATATCTTTATTGGTGACATTGCAAATGGCATTTAGTTGATGACATAAAGGTATGCAACAGGGTAGACACACCAGGTGGGATACAACAAATGATTGAGGATCTGGGTAGACTAGAGGAATGGTCAAGACTGTGGCAATCACAGTTTAATGTCAAAAAATGCAAAATTATGCACTTGGGTCTCAAAAATCCAAAGGCTAAATATAGTATTAATGACACTATACTGGAAACTATGGTGGCCAATCCTGAGATTGGCGTGATCCCGGGATTTAGGGCCAAAAATGGCCGGGATTCAATCCCAGGATTGGAAGCTCCAATCCCGGGGATTGAGGGATCAGCATTGAGCGTCCACAGGACGCTCAGATGCTGCCCGGCTTCCTCCTTCCGGGTCCCCAGCGCAGTGTGAGAGGTCATGCTGCGCTGTCAGCCGCTACTGGGAGCCGCCAGCAGCGTTCACAAGATGTTCCCCTCCCGCCCGCCCCCGGTATATGGTGAGTTATATGTGCGGGGTGGGCGAGGGGGCGGACACCTAGTTAAAAGCCAATCCCGGGAATCCCGGGATTGGCCATTTTTCAATCCCGATACCGGGGATTGAAAAAATGGCCCGGGATTGGCTTCCCTACTGGAAACTACTGAGGAGGAAAGGGATCTAGGAGTCACTATTTCAGGTGACTTAAAAGCAGGTAAGCAATGTAACAAAGCAATGAGGAAAGCTAGACAGATGCTTGGCTGCATTGGAGAGGAATCAGCAGCAGAAAGAAAGAAGTAATAATGCCACTGCATAGGTCATTGGTACGGGCTCATCTAGAATACTGTGTTCAATTCTGGAGGCCATATCTTCGAAAGGATATTAATACATTAGAAACTGTACAAAGGGCCTAATTTAGACCTGATCGTAGCAGCAATTTTGTTAGCAGATGGGCAAAACCATGGCCCTCATTCCGAGTTGTTCGCTCGTTATTTTTCATCGCATCGCAGTGAAAATCCGCTTAGTACGCATGCGCAATGCTCGCACTGCGACTGCGCCAAGTAACTTTACTATGAAGAAAGTATTTTTACTCACGGCTTTTTCTTCGCTCCGGCGATCGTAATGTGATTGACAGGAAATGGGTGTTACTGGGCGGAAACACTGCGTTTCAGGGGCGTGTGGCTGAAAACGCTACCGTTTCCGGAAAAAACGCAGGAGTGGCCGGAGAAACGGTGGGAGTGCCTGGGCGAACGCTGGGTGTGTTTGTGACGTCAACCAGGAACGACAAGCACTGAACTGATCGCACAGGCAGAGTAAGTCTGGAGCTACTCTGAAACTGCTAAGTAGTTAGTAATCGCAATATTGCGAATACATCGGTCGCAATTTTAGGAAGCTAAGATTCACACCCAGTAGGCGGCGGCTTAGCGTGTGTAACTCTGCTAAATTCGCCTTGCGACCGATCAACTCGGAATGAGGGCCCATGTGCACTGCAGGGGAGGCAGCTATAACATGTGCAGAGAGAGTTAGATTTGGGTGGGTTATTTTGTTTCTGTGCAGGGTAAATACCGGCTGCTTTATTTTTACACTGCAATTTAGAATTCAGTTTGAACAAACCACACCCAAATCTAACTATCTCTGCACATGTTATATCTGCCCCCCCCCCCCCCCCCCGCACTGCACATGAGGGGTCATTCCGACCTGGTCGCAGCTGTGCTAAATTTAACACAGCTACGACCATCCACACTGACATGCGGGGAGATACCTGGCACAGGGCTAGTCAAGCCCGCCACACCCCCTTCCCCCGCACAAGTACAAAAGCATTGCACAACGGCGATGCTTTTGTACTTTAGAGTAACTCCCTGCCAGCACAGCTCCTGCGGTTGGCAGGCAGTCACTCATCTCTGTGCTGTTTGAAGCCACTGCGTGTGACGTCACGCAGCTGCTGTAGCCCGCCCCCGCATCGTCTGGCCACGGGCCGCGTCCCTAAAATTGCGGCCAAATGCCGCCATGCATCCCCCTCCCATCCAGCAAACACATCTGCCTGTCACTCAGGCAGAGGCGATCACAGGGTAGAGACGACTGTCTGGCATGCGTCGGCGCATGCGCAGTTCTGGCCTGATCGCTGCGCTGCAAACAACCGCAGCGTGTGATCAGTTCAGAATGACCCCCATGGTTTTGCCCCTCTGCTAACAAAATTGCTGCTACGATCAGATCTGAATTACCCCCAAAGAAGAGCAACTAAACTGGTGCATGGCCTACATCACAAAACATACCCAGAAAGACTAAAAGATCTCAATATGTATAGTTTGGAGCAGAGAAGGGAAAGGGGGAACATAATAGAAACTTTAAAATATATCAAGGGTTTTAACAAAGTCGAGGAGGGAAACATTCTCCAAATGAAGAGAAGCAATAGGACACGAGGACATGCACTGAGGCTGGAGGGGGGGAGGTTCAGGGGAAATGTGATGAAAAATTACTTCACAGAAAGGGTAGTGGACAAGTGGAATAGCCTCCCATCAGAGGTGGTAGAGGCTAAGACAGTAGAGCAATTTAAATATGCATGGGATATCCTTACAAAGAAATAAGGATCAAATAAGGTTTGAGATAAAAATATGGTTAAAAAACATAAAAATGGGCAGACTAGATGGGCCAAGTGCTTCTTATCTTCCCTCAAATTCTCTGTTATGTTTCCTCACTGTCGCTGTGTGTGTGTCATATGTCACACACACAAACTCGGCGGGAGCTCCGCAACCGCATATTACACAGACAGAGTGACTAAGACTGTCACTGTCTATACACACACACACACACACACACACACACACACACACACACACACACACACACCCCTCCCCTCCCCCCCCCCCCTCCCCCCATTTTGCAGGCTGTCGTGCTTTATGTTAAATATTTTTAGTGCAGTGTTATGCTATACTGTACTTGCGCTATCAGGCCAAACATGGTGATGCATTGGTTATAGTGATGTGCACTGGACATTTTTCGGGTTTTGTGTTTTGGTTTTGGATTCGGTTCCGCGGCCGTGTTTTGGATTCGGACGCGTTTTGGCAAAACCTCACCGAAATTTTTTTGTCGGATTCGGGTGTGTATTGGATTCGGGTGTTTTTTTCAAAAACCCCTAAAAAACAGCTTAAATCATAGAATTTGGGGGTCATTTTGATCCCATAGTATTATTAACCTCAATTACCATAATTTCCACTCATTTCCAGTCTATTCTGAACACCTCGCACCTCACAATATTATTTTTAGTCCTACAATTTGCACCAAGGTCGCTGGATGACTAAGCTAAGCGACACAAGTGGCCGACACAAACACCTGGCCCATCTAGGAGTGGCACTGCAGTGTCAATCAAGACAGGATGGCACTTCCAAAAAACTGTCCCCAAACAGCACATGATGCAAAGAAAAAAAGAGGCGCACCAAGGTCGCTGTGTGACTAAGCTAAGCGACACAAGTGGCCGACACAAACACCTGGCCCATCTAGGAGTGGCACTGCAGTGTCAATCAAGACAGGATGGCACTTCCAAAAAATTGTCCCCAAACAGCACATGATGCAAAGAAAAAAAGAGGCGCACCAAGGTGGCTGGATGACTAAGCTAAGCGACACAAGTGGCCGACACAAACACCTGGCCCATCTAGGAGTGGCACTGCAGTGTCAGGCAGGATGGCACTTCCAAATAATTGTCCCCAAATAGCACATGATGCAAAGAATAAAAGAGGCGCACCAAGGTGGCTGTGTGACTAAGCTAAGCGACACAAGTGGCCGACACAAACACCTGGCCCATCTAGGAGTGGCACTGCAGTGTCAGACAGGATGGCACTTCCAAAAAATTGTCCCCAAACAGCACATGATGCAAAGAAAAAAAGAGGCGCACCAAGGTGGCTGTGTGACTAAGCTAAGCGACACAAGTGGCCGACACAAACACCTGGCCCATCTAGGAGTGGCACTGCAGTGTCAATCAAGACAGGATGGCACTTCCAAAAAATTGTCCCCAAACAGCACATGATGCAAAGAAAAAAAGAGGCGCACCACGGTGGCTGGATGACTAAGCTAAGCGACCCAAGTGGCCGACACAAACACCTGGCCCATCTAGGAGTGGTACAGCAGTGTCAGACAGGATGGCCGATTTAAAAAATAGTCCCCAAACAGCACATGATGCAAAGAAAAAAAGAGGCGCACCAAGGTGGCTGTGTGACTAAGCTAAGCGACACAAGTGGCCGACACAAACACCTGGCCCATCTAGGAGTGGCACTGCAGTGTCAATCAAGACAGGATGGCACTTCCAAAAAATTGTCCCCAAACAGCACATGATGCAAAGAAAAAAAGAGGCGCACCAAGGTGGCTGTGTGACTAAGCTAAGCGACACAAGTGGCCGACACAAACACCTGGCCCATCTAGGAGTGGCACTGCAGAGTTAGGCAGGATGGCACTTCCAAAAAATTGTCCCCAAACAGCACATGATGCAAAGAAAAAAAGAGGCGCACCAAGGTGGCTGTGTGACTAAGCTAAGCAACACAAGTGGCCGACACAAACACCTGGCCCATCTAGGAGTGGCACTGCAGTGTCAGGCAGGATGGCACTTCCAAAAACTTGTCCCCAAACAGCACATGATGCAAAGAAAAAAAGAGGCGCACCAAGGTGGCTGTGTGACTAAGCTAAGCGACACAAGTGGCCGACACAAACACCTGGCCCATCTAGGAGTGGCACTGCAGTGTCAGGCAGGATGGCACTTCCAAAAAATTGTCCCCAAACAGCACATGATGCAAAGAAAAAAAGAGGCGCACCAAGGTGGCTGTGTGACTAAGCTAAGCGACACAAGTGGCCAACACAAACACCTGGCCCATCTAGGAGTGGCACTGCAGTGTCAGACAGGATGGCACTTCCAAAAAATTGTCCCCAAACAGCACATGATGCAAAGAAAAATGAAAGAAAAAAGAGGTGCAAGATGGAATTGTCCTTGGGCCCTCCTACCCACCCTTATGTTGTATAAGCAGGACATGCACACTTTAACGAACCCATCATTTCAGCGACAGGGTCTGCCACACGACTGTGACTGAAATGACTGGTTGGTTTGTGCCCTCACCAAAAAAGAAGCAATCAATCTCTCCTTGCACAAACTGGCTCTACAGAGGCAAGATGTCCACCTCATCATCATCCTCCGATTCCTCACCCCTTTCACTGTGTACATCCCCCTCCTCACAGATTATGAATTCGTCCCCACTGGAATCCACCATCTGAAGTCCCCGTGTACTTTCTGGAGGCAATTGCTGCTGGTGAATGTCTCCACGGAGGAATTGATTATAATTCATTTTGATGAACATCATCTTCTCCACATTTTCTGGAAGTAACCTGTGTCTATGGAAACCCCCCTCCAAAAATCCTGCGTTTGCCCCTGGAGGTGGTAACGAGGTGGAATTCAACCCTCTATATGCTTCAGAGGATGGACTTGTGTATGGAGCCCTTAATTCGCTTAACCAGGATTCACGGGTGGTCAATCTGTTGAAATCAGAGCACTACATTTTGGCCACCGTGCTCGATCCTAGATTTAAAACCTACATTGTATCTCTCTTTCCGGCAGACACAAGTCTGCAGAGGTTCAAAGACCTGCTGGTGAGAAAATTGTCAAGTCAAGCGGAACGTGACCCGTCAACATCTCCTCCTTCACATTCTCCCGCAACTGGGGGTGCGAGGAAAAGGCTAAGAATTCCGAGCCCACCCGCTGGCGGTGATGCAGGGCAGTCTGGAGCGAGTGCTGACATCTGGTCCGGACTGAAGGACCTGCCAACGATTACTGACATGTCGTCTACTGTCACTTCATATGATTCTCTCACCATTGAAGAATGGTGGAGGATTATATGAGTGACCGCATCCAAGTAGGCATGTCAGACAGTCCGTACGTATACTGGCAGGAAAAAGAGGCAATTTGGAGGCCCTTGCACAAACTGGCTTTATTTTACCTAAGTTGCCCCCCCTCCAGTGTGTACTCCGAAAGAGTGTTTAGTGCAGCCAGTCACCTTGTCAGTAATCAGTGTACGAGGTTACTTCCAGAAAATGTGGAGAAGATGATGTTCATCAAAATGAATTATAATCAATTCCTCCGTGGAGACATTCACCAGCAATTGCCTCCAGAAAGTACACAGGGACCTGAGATGGTGGATTCCAGTGGGGACGAATTAATAATCTATGAGGAGGGGGATGTACACAGTGAAAGGGGTGAGGAATCGGAGGATGATGATGAGTTGGACATCATGCCTCTGTAGAGCCAGTTTGTGCAAGGAGAGATTGATTGCTTCTTTTTTGGTGGGGGCCCAAACCAACCAGTCATGTCAGTCACAGTCGTGTGGCAGACCCTGTCACTGAAATGATGGGTTCGTTAAAGTGTGCATGTCCTGTTTATACAACATAAGGGTGGGTGGGAGGGCCCAAGGACAATTCCATTGTGCACCTCTTTTTTCTTTAATTTATCTTTGCATCATGTGATGTTTGGGGCCAATATTTTTAAGTGCCATCCTGTCTGACACTGCAGTGCCACTCCTAGATGGGCCAAGTGTTTGTGCCGCCCACTTGGGTCGCTTAGCTTAGTCATCCAGCGACCTCGGTGCAAATTTTAGGACTACAAATAATATTGTGAGGTATTCAGAATAGACTGGAAATGAGTGGAAATTATGTTTATTGAGGTTAATAATACTATGGGATCAAAATGACCCCCACATTCTATGATTTAAACTGTTTTTGAGGGGTTTTTGAAAAAAAACACCCGAATCCGACAAAAAATTTTCAGGGAGGTTTTGCCAAAACGCGTCCGAATCCAAAACACGGCCGCGGAACCGAATCCAAAACCAAAACACAAAACCCGAAAAATTTCCGGAGCACATCTCTAATTTATATATATATTAGTGATGTGCACCGGAAATTTTTCGGGTTTTGTGTTTTGGTTTTGGGTTCGGTTCCGCGGCCGTGTTTTGGATTCGGACGCATTTTGGCAAAACCTCACCGAAATTTTTTTGTCGGATTTGGGTGTGTTTTGGATTTGGGTGTTTTTTAAAAAAAAAACCCTAAAAAACAGCTTAAATCATAGAATTTGGGGGTCATTTTGATCCCATAGTATTATTAACCTCAATAACCATAATTTTCACTCATTTTCAGTCTATTCTGAACACCTCACACCTCACAATATTATTTTTAGTCCTAAAATTTGCACCGAGGTCGCTGGATGGCTAAGCTAAGCGACACAAGTGGCCGACACAAACACCTGGCCCATCTAGGAGTGGCACTGCAGTGTCAGACAGGATGGCCCTTCAAAAAAATACTCCCCAAACAGCACATGATGCAAAGAAAAAAAGAGGCGCACCAAGGTGGCTGTGTGACTAAGCTAAGCGACACAAGTGGCCGACACAAACACCTGGCCCATCTAGGAGTGGCACTGCAGTGTCAGACAGGATGGCACTTCAAAAAAATACTCCCCAAACAGCACATGATGCAAAGAAAAAAAGAGGCGCACCAAGGTCGCTGTGTGACTAAGCTAAGCGACACAAGTGGCCGACACAAACACCTGGCCCATCTAGGAGTGGCACTGCAGTGTTAGACAGGATGGCACTTCAAAAAATTACTCCTCAAACAGCACATGATGCAAAGAAAAAAAGAGGCGCAATGAGGTAGCTGTGTGACTAAGCTAAGCGACCCAAGTGGCCGACACAAACACCTGGCCCATCTAGGAGTGGCACTGCAGTGTCAGGCAGGATGGCCCTTCAAAAAAATTGTCCCCAAACAGCACATGATGCAAAGAAAAAAAGAGGCGCACCAAGGTCGCTGTGTGACTAAGCTAAGCGACACAAGTGGCCGACACAAACACCTGGCCCATCTAGGAGTGGCACTGCAGTGTCAGGCAGGATGGCCCTTCAAAAAAATTGTCCCCAAACAGCACATGATGCAAAGAAAAATGAAAGAAAAAAGAGGTGCAAGATGGAATTGTCCTTGGGCCCTCCCACCCACCCTTATGTTGTATAAACAGGACATGCACACTTTAACGAACCCATCATTTCAGTGACAGGGTCTGCCACAAGACTGTGACTGACATGACTGGTTGGTTTGGGCCCCCACCAAAAAAGAAGCAATCAATTTCTCCTTGCACAAACTGGCTCTACAGAGGCAAGATGTCCACCTCATCATCATCCTCCGATTCCTCACCCCTTTCACTGTGTACATCCCCCTCCTCACAGATTATTAATTCGTCCCCACTGGAATCCACCATCTCAGGTCCCCGTGTACTTTCTGGAGGCAATTGCTGGTGAATGTCTCCACGGAGGAATTGATTATAATTCATTTTAATGAACATCATCTTCTCCACATTTTCTGGAAGTAACCTCGTACGCCGATTACTGACAAGGTGAGCGGCTGCACTAAACACTCTTTCGGAGTACACACTGGACGGAGGGCAACTTAGGTAGAATAAAGCCAGTTTCTGCAAGGGCCTCCAAATTGCCTCTTTTTCCTGCCAGTATACGTACGGACTGTCTGACGTGCCTACTTGGATGCGGTCACTCATATAATCCTCCACCATTCTTTCAATGGTGAGAGAATCATATGCAGTGACAGTAGACGACATGTCAGTAATCGTTGCCAGGTCCTTCAGTCCGGACCAGATGTCAGCACTCGCTCCAGACTGCCCTGCATCACCGCCAGCGGGTGGGCTCGGAATTCTTAGCTTTTTCCTCGCACTCCCAGTTGCGGGAGAATGTGAAGGAGGAGATGGTGATGGGTCACGTTCCGCTTGACTTGACAATTTTCTCACCAGCAGGTCTTTGAACCTCTGCAGACTTGTGTCTGCCGGAAAGAGAGATCCAACGTAGGTTTTAAATCTAGGATCGAGCACGGTGGCCAAAATGTAGTGCTCTGATTTCAACAGATTGACCACCCGTGAATCCTGGTTAAGCGAATTAAGGGCTCCATCCACAAGTCCCACATGCCTAGCGGAATCGCTCTGTTTTAGCTCCTCCTTCAATGTCTCCAGCTTCTTCTGCAAAAGCCTGATGAGGGGAATGACCTGACTCAGGCTGGCAGTGTCTGAACTGACTTCACGTGTGGCAAGTTCAAAGGGTTGCAGAACCTTGCACAACGTTGAAATCATTCTCCACTGCGCTTGAGTCAGGTGCATTCCACCTCCTTTGCCTATATCGTGGGCAGATGTATAGGCTTGAATAGCCTTTTTGCTGCTCCTCCATCTTCCGAAGCATATAGAGGGTTGAATTCCACCTCGTTACCACCTCTTGGTTCAGATGATGGCAGGGCAGGTTCAGGATTGTTTAGTGGTGCTCCAGTCTTCTGTACACGGTGGCTGAATGGCGAAAGTGGCCCGCAATTCTTCGGGCCACCGACAGCATCTCTTGCACGCCCCTGTCGTTTTTTAAATAATTCTGCACCACCAAATTCAAGGTATGTGCAAAACATGGGACGTGATGGAATTTGCCCAGATGTAATGCACGCACAATATTGCTGGCGTTGTCCGATGTCACAAATCCCCAGGAGAGTCCAATTGGGGTAAGCCATTCTGCGATGAAAGCGTAGCCTGCCTAGGAACGAGTTGGCGTTTGCGAGATGCTGCTACTGGTGCCGCCGCTGCTGTTCTTGCTGCGGGAGGCAATACATCTACCCAGTGGGCTGTCACAGTCATATAGTCCTGAGTCTGCCCTGCTCCACTTGTCCACATGTCCGTGGTTAAGTGGACATTGGGTACAACTGCATTTTTTAGGACACTGGTGAGTCTTTTTCTGAGGTCTGTGTACATTTTCGGTATCGCCTGCCTAGAGAAATGGAACCTAGATGGTATTTGGTACCGGGGACACAGTACCTCAATCAAGTCTCTAGTTGCCTCTGAATTAACGGTGGATACCGGAACCACGTTTCTCACCGCCCAGGCTGCCAAGGCCTCAGTTATCCGCTTTGCAGCAGGATGACTGCTGTGATATTTCATCTTCCTCGCAAAGGACTGTTGGACAGTCAATTGCTTACTGGAAGTAGTACAAGTGGTCTTCCGACTTCCCCTCTGGGATGACGATCGACTCCCAGCAGCTACAACAGCAGCGCCAGCAGCAGTAGGCGTTACGCTCAAGTATGCATTGAAGGAATCCCAGGCAGGAGAGGACTCGTCAGACTTGACAGTGACATGGCCTGCAGGACTATTGGCTTTCCTGGGTAAGGAGGAAATTGACACTGAGGGAGTTGGTGGTGTGGTTTGCAGGAGCTTGGTTACAAGAGGAAGGGATTTAGTGGTCAGTGGACTGCTTCCGCTGTCACCCAAAGTTTTTGAACTTGTCACTGACTTATGATGAATGCGCTGCAGGTGACGTATAAGGGAGGATGTTCCGAGGTGGTTAACGTTCTTACCCCTACTTATTACAGCTTGACAAAGGCAACACACGGCTTGACACCTGTTGTCCGCATTTGTGTTTAAATAATTCCACACCGAAGAGCTGATTTTTTTTTGTATTTTGACCAGGCATGTCAATGGCCATATTCCTCCCACGGACAACAGGTGTCTCCCCGGGTGCCTGACTTAAACAAACCACCTCACCATCAGAATCCTCCTTGTCAATTTCCTCCCCAGCGCCAACAACACCCATATCCTCATCCTGGTGTACTTCAACACTGACATCTTCAATTTGACTATCAGGAACTGGACTGTGGGTGCTCCTTCCAGCACTTGCAGGGGGCGTGCAAATGGTGGAAGGCGCAAGCTCTTCCCGTCCAGTGTTGGGAAGGTCAGGCATCGCAACCAACACAATTGGACTCTCCTTGGGGATTTGTGATTTCGAAGAACGCACAGTTCTTTGCTGTGCTTTTGCCAGCTTAAGTCTTTTCTTTTTTCTAGCGAGAGGATGAGTGCTTCCATCCTCATTTGAAGCTGAACCACTAGCCATGAACATAGGCCAGGGCCTCAGCCGTTCCTTGCCACTCCTTGTCGTAAATGGCATATTGGCAAGTTTACGCTTCTCCTCAGACGCTTTTAATTTTGATTTTTGGGTCATTTTACTGAACTTTTGTGTTTTGGATTTTACATGCTCTCTACTATGACATTGGGCATCGGCCTTGGCAAACGACGTTGATGGCATTTCATCGTCTCGGCCATGACTAGTGGCAGCAGCTTCAGCACGAGGTGGAAGTGGATCTTGATCTTTCCCTATTTTTTTAACCTACACATTTTTGTTCTCCATATTTTAATGTGTGGAATTATATGCCAGTATCAATAGCAATGGCCTACTACTATATATACTGCGCATAACTAAAATGCACCACAGGTATACAATGTAGATGGATAGTATACTTAATGGATGACGAGTGACGACACAGAGGTAGGTACAGCAGTGGCCTACCGTACTGCTATATATAGTATACTGGTGGACACTGTCAGCAAACTGCTAAACTAGTCTAAAAAAATGTACCACAGGTATACAATGTAGATGGATAGTATACTTAATGGATGACGAGTGACGACACAGAGGTAGGTACAGCAGTGGCCTACCGTACTGCTATACATAGTATACTGGTGGACACTGTCAGCAAACTGCTAAACTAGTCTAAAAAAATGCACCACAGGTATACAATGTAGATGGATAGTATACTTAATGGATGACGAGTGACGACACAGAGGTAGGTACACCAGTGGCCTACCGTACTGCTATATATAGTATACTGGTGGACACTGTCGGCAAACTGCTAAACTAGTCTAAAAAATGCACCACAGGTATACAATGTAGATGGATAGTATACTTAATGGATGACGAGTGACGACACAGAGGTAGGTACAGCAATGGCCTACCGTACTGCTATATATAGTATACTGGTGGACACTGTCAGCAAACTGCTTAACTAGTCTAAAAAAAATGCACCACAGATATACAATGTAGATGGATAGTATACTTAATGGATGACAAGTGACGACACAGAGGTAGGTACAGCAGTGGCCTACCGTACTGTTATATATAGTATACTGGTGGACACTGTCAGCAAACTGCTAAACTAGTCTAAAAAAATGCACCACAGGTATACAATGTAGATGGATAGTATACTTAATGGATGACGAGTGACGACACAGAGGTAGGTACAGCAGTGGCCTACCGTACTGCTATATATAGTATACTGGTGGACACTGTCAGCAAACTGCTAAACTAGTCTAAAATGCACCACAGGTATACAATGTAGATGGATAGTATACTTAATGGATGACGAGTGATGACACAGAGGTAGGTACAGCAGTGCACTCTGCACTGTACTACTCCTATATAATATTAATTATACTGGTGGTCCCCAGTCCCCACAATAAAGCAGCACACTGTGAGCACAGATATGGAGTGTTTTTCAGGCAGACAACGTATACTGGTGGTCACTGTCAGCAAAACTCTGCACTGTACTCCTGCTATAGCTGCTCCCCAGTCCCCACAATTAAGCAGTGTGAGCACTCAGCACAGATATATCATGCAGCACACTGAGCACAGATATGGTATGGAGCGTTTTTTTCAGGCAGAGTACGGATAAAAAAACTGGTGGTCACTTATCAGCAAAACTCTGCACTGTGGCCCTCATTCCGAGTTGTTCGCTCGCAAGCTGCTTTTAGCAGCTTTGCACAGGCTAAGCCGCCGCCTACTGGGAGTGAATCTTAGCTTATCAAAATTGCGAACGAAACATTAGCAGAATTGCGAATAGACACTTCTTAGCAGTTTCTGAGTAGCTCCAGACTTACTCGGCCTCTGCGATCAGTTCAGTCAGTGTTGTTCCTGGTTTGACGTCACAAACACACCCAGCGTTCGCCCAGACACTCCTCCGTTTCTCCAGCCACTCCAGCGTTTTTCCCAGAAACGGTAGCGTTTTTTCACACACACCCATAAAAAGGCCAGTTTCCGCCCAGAAACACTCACTTCCTGTCAATCACACTCCGATCACCAGAACGAAGAAAAAAACTCGTAATGCCGTGAGTAAAATACCTAACTGCATAGCAAATTTACTTGGCGCAGTCGCACTGCGGACATTGCGCATGCGCATTAGCGACTAATCGCTCCGTTGCGAGAAAAAAATAACGAGCGAACAACTCGGAATGACCCCCTGTACTCCTAACAGCTGCTCCCCAATCCTCCCCACAATTAAGCAATAAAAAACAAACAAGAATCAACTGTCTTCTACAATAAACGGAGAGGACGCCAGCCACGTCCTCTCCCTATCATCTCCAATGCACGAGTGAAAATGGCGGCGACGCGCGGCTGCTTATATAGAATCCGAATCTCGTGAGAATCCGACAGCGGGATTATGACGTTCGGGCGCGCTCGGGTTAGCCGAGCAAGGCGGGAAGGTTTGAACCTGCCTTGGACCCGTGTAAACAAGGTGAAGTTCGGGGGGGTTCGGGTTCTCGGAAACCGAACCCGCTCATCACTAATCTATATATCTGTTTGTATTTATTAGAGCGATGTGGTCATGGGCTACATGCACCCCACCCTGTGAGTGGTTAGTGCAGCTATGACCCCTCTTTTGGGATGGCGAGTGCTGTGTTACATGCACCCCACCCTTTGAGTGGTTAGTGCATTGCTGTACCCCGCTTCTGGGGTGGCGAGTGCTGTGGTTTTTCTTTTTGCGTATATATATATATATATATATATATATACTGTATATATAACAATTCCACATATATGTTATAAAACCGTGCCTTCCCACGGTCCAATACGAAACCATGCAATGTACCGAAGGAGTGCTGCTCGTTTCCTTCAGTACATTACATACCGTGGAGTGCTGCTCGTTTCCTTCAGTACATTACATACATATTTTTAGATGTGTGTGTGTATATATATATATATATATATATATGTATTTTTATATATATATATGGGTTCACTACGATATGCCAGCGGTCGGGCTCCCGGCGCCCAGCATACCGGTTACCGGCGCCGGGAGCCCAACTGCCGGCTTACCGACAGTGTGGCGAGCGCAAATGAGCCCCTCGCGCGCCACACTATTTTATTCTCCCTCCAGGGGGGTCGTGGACCCCCACGAGGGAGAATAAGTGTCGGTATGCCGGCTGTCGGGATCCCGTCAGTCGGCATACTGAAGACCACCCATATATATATATATATATATATATGTGTGTGTGTGTGTGTGTGTGTATGTGTATATGTATATATAATTCATGACAGAGAGCCTGCACATCCAGGAATAATGCAAATAAAAAATCTTTTATGAAGCCAACATAACTCCACATAAAGTGCATAAGTCGGGGTCCAGGACAATCATATAATTATACAAGCCTGCCAGGGTGGTCAGCTACAAGCATGGTCCAGTGAGCTCTGGTATGGATCAGCATAGTGTCAACGGCCGTTTCGATGCCCCATGAGCACCTTCATCCAGGACTACTGATACCAGTGCAAACGCCCCTTACATAGGTTGCCCGTTTCCTTCAGTACATTACATATATATATATATATATGAAATATAGCATAGAGTATTGACGGCACACACGGTCTTGAAAGAATAAGCTCAGGTCGACACACCCATCTTCTTTCAACATTTCAGTTTATTTCAACCTTCGTTAGGAATTCCTGATGAAGGTTGAAATAAACTAAAACGTTGAAAGAAGACAGGTGTGTCGCCTGAGCTTATTCTTACAAGACCGTGAGTGCCACCAATACTCTATGCTATATTGCTTCTGCTGTGGAGGGCACCCGGCGAGGTGGAATTTATTATGCGGGAGTGCCGAGCATCTGCTTTGTATATAGTATAATTTATCCAAACTACCCGATACTCCACTTGTTCAAATGATACAGCGTGTATCATATATATATATATATATTAAGCAGCCCAAGCTATATTTTATTTTTTATTTTATTTATTTTTTCCTACTAGACAGAGTAGCAGCAGTAGGCACTCCTCTGGATAGCGCTGCTGCTCCATCAACCCCCTGCTGGGGCTGCAACTCTGGCCTCAAGCAACTGCTCTACCCCGGACTACAGCCGGAGAACGGGGGGGACAGGTAAGGTATGTTCCCGCTCACGGGAACCAGCATCTTTGAAGCAGTCCTACCTCCAGTCTCAGGAGACAGAATGGAGGTGCTGATGTGCACCCTGGTTTGTCTGGGACCCCACTTAACCACCTTAGCTAATTATACTGCCGCAGGGTTTTTCACTTGAGGTCAGGCAACCTGTGGTTGATGTCAGCATAAGGGAAATCTGTCCTCTCCCTGCGGCCCCTCCCCCAGCTCAGGGCGCCATTTCCCTACAGTATTCCCACCTCTGAGCCGCTCCTCCCTCCCCCTCAAAGACCCACGTCAGCCATTTTTTTCAGCAGCTATAGGTCTCCGGGAATGCTGGGTCCAGTCTCACTGTATACCTCTCCTAGGAGCCAGGTTATACAGCACTATATCTTACCAGCCACTGCGGTCTGTGTAGTTGATTCAGTGCCCATTGCAGTTGTTTATATTGTACTAGGCGCTTCATCGCGCCCTACAGGCACTCTTCACACCGTCGAAAGGGGCTACGCCCCCTTAACCCCTGCACGCATTGCTGGGGTTCAATATTTGTATTATATGGAGTATTACCTGCATTCCTAGGTTTGTTAGTGGTTAAATATTGCACGACGAAAGGGCTTCCGATGGTGAAGGGGGCGTAGCCCCTTGGGACGGAGTGAACAGTGCCTGCAGGGCACGATGTACAGAATGTAGCGGGTGTAGCGGGTGTGGGGGGGACTGCGGATGAGGCAGGGAGTATGTAGATGCTGTGGGTGGAGGGGGGGTGCGGGACCTATAACTATGTGATTGTATTTGTAAAAATATATAGGACACGAATAAGGATGTATGTGGTATAGACATACCCGCATGAAGAGGTATATGGTGTCATTAGACACAGAGGGGAGTGCTGGTACAATGAGGAACAGGGGCAGCTGTGTCCTGTCTCTACACCGTCCGATCCTTCAGGTGTAGCAACACGGGGCGGTAGGGAGGGGATAGAAAGACGCGAGGCGGTAGGGAGGGGATGCAGAGACGCGGGGCGGTAGGGAGGGGATAGAGAGACGTGGGGCGGTAGGGAGGGGATACAGAGACACGTGGCGGTAGGGAGGGGATACAGAGACGTGGGATGGTAGGGATGGGATACAGAGGCATAGGGAGTAGGGGATACAGAGACGCGGGGCAGTAGGGAAAGGATAGAGAGATGCGGGGCGGTAGGGAGGGGATGCAGAGACACGGGGCGGTAGGGAGGGGATAGAGAGACGCAGGGCGGTAGGGAGGGCATAGAGAGATGCGGGGCGGTAGGGAGGGGATAGAGAGATGCGGGGCGGTAGGGAGTGGATACAGAGACGCGGGGCAGTAGGTAGGTTATACAGAGACGCAGGGCGGTAGGGAGGGGATAGAGAGATGTGGGGCGGTAGACGTAGGTAGGAGGGGATACAGAGACGCGGGGTGGTAGGGACAGGATACAGAGCTACGGGGTGGTAGGTAGGGGATAGAGAGATGCGGGGTGGTAGGGTGGGGAGAGACGCTGGGCGGTAGGGTGGGGATACAGAGGCGTAGGGAGTAGGGGATAGAGAGACGCGGGGCAGTAGTGACGGGATACAGAGACACGGGGTGGTAGGGAGGGGATAGAGAGATGCAGGGCGGTAGGGTGGGGAGAGACACGGGGCGGTAGGGAGGGGATACAGAGACGCGGGGCGGTAGGGAGGGGATACAGAGATGCGGGCGGTAGGGTGTGGAGAGACGCGGGGCAGTAGGGTGCGGATACAGAGGCATAGGGAGGAGGGGATACAGAGACATGGGGTAGTAGGGATGGGATACAGAGACGCAGGGTGGTAGGGAGGGTATAGAGAGACGCGGGGCGGTAGGGAGGGAATACAGAGATGTGGGATGGTAGGGAGGGGATAGAGAGACGTAGGGAGGGGATAGAGAGACACGGGGTGGTAGGGAGGGGATAGAGAGACGCGGGGCGGTAGGGGGGACACAGAGAGGCAGGACGGCAGGGAGGGGATACAGAGACGCTGGGTGGTAGGGAGGGGACACAGACGCAGGGCGGTAGGGAGGGAATAGAGAGATGTGGGGCGGTAGGGAGGGGAGAGATGTGGGGCGGTAGGGAGAGGATACAGAGACGCGGGGTGGTAGGGAGAGGATACAGAGACGCGGGGTGGTAGGGACGGGATACAGAGCCACGGGGTGGTAGGTAGGGGATAGAGAGATGCGGGGTGGAAGGGTGGGGAGAGACGCTGGGTGGTAGAGAGGGGACACAGATGTAGGGCAGTAGGGAGGGGATAGAGAGACGCGGGCGGTAGGGAGGGGACACAGAGAGGCGGGGCGGCAGGGAGGGGATGCAGAGACGCAGGCGGCAGGGAGGGGATACAGAGACGCAGGGTGGCACAGAGGGGATACAAAGACGCAGGGCGGTAGGGAGGGGATACAGAGACGCAGGGCGGTAGGGAGGGGACACAGAGAGGCGGGCGGCAGGGAGGGGATACAGAGAGACACTGGGTGGTAGGGAGGGGACACAGACGCAGGGCGGTAGGGAGGTGATAGAGTGACTCGGGCGGTAGGGAGGGAATACAGAGACGCTGGGCGGTAGGGAGGGGATAGAGAGGCGGGTCAGCAGGGAGGGGATACAGAGACGCTGGGTGGTAGGGAGGGGATAGAGTTCTGCCGAACAGCTATGCAAAGCAGCCACGTGGTCTTCTGTCCACACCTTCCTCAGGGTCTATGCCTTGGATACATTTGCCTCTCAAGATGCTTCATTTGTACACCAGATACTCCTCTCCACACAGGAGCGTTCCCTCCCTTTAAATAACTGCTTTGGGACATCCATATTGTCTCCCCAATAGACCCTGAAGAAGAAAAGGAGAGTTATGGTAGACTTATCTTTGTTAACTCTCTTTCTTAGCAGTTCATAGGGTCCACAGGGCACCCACCCTGCCACACCTGGCTTTCTATGGGTTTCTTTTCTTGGTCACCTGTTCCCTTCTCGTGTCCGTGACAGTGTGTTCATGTGTCTACCTAATCTTCCTTCTCTCCTATCCTGCTCCTGCCTTGGGCTTGTTGACAAAACTGAAGAGCTTGAGCTGTGGTTGAGGTATAGAGGGGAAAGATTGGAACATCCTGTGATATGTAAAGATTTAACTGGTTGGTGCCCATTCCTAATCACCACCTACACCCCCATTGTCTCCCCTGTGGACCCTATGGACTTCGAAGTAAGAGAGTTAATAAAGGTATGTCCTAACATTACATAATAGCAGTGCCCACATAGGGTATTAGTCAGTGTGCTGGGAATACCGGGGGGGGAAGCCACCTTCCTCTGTTTGCTGTGACCCCTCCCCTTTCTTAGCATCTGATAAGTGTCTCTGAAATGATGGAGCTGCTGCATATGTTTACATATGTGAGAAGTCATTGAATGGGAGCAGCATTTGGAAGGCATGTTGGTCCTTGTAGTGTCAATGGGAAATTTTAGGGGTGGCTCTCAGTAAAGCTTGATCTCGATCTGGATGTAATTTTGTATGAGCCTTTATCATGGGGCCTTACTGTAAACAAATCACATGGCCCTGTGTGGGCACTGCTATTATGTATTGTTAGGACTGCTCACATCAGAAAAGCCTTGACACGGCTCAGCAGCATTTCCATGTATTTGCAAATGCATGTAACAAATATCTCTGATATTCCATTACCAGATAGTTTCAAGTATTGTTACAGGTATTAGTCAGTGTGCTGGGAAATCCCAGGGGGAGCGGGAGCACTCCCCCTCTCTGTTTGCTGTGATCCATCCCCTTTCTTAGCACCTGATAAGTGTCTGTGGAATGACTGAGCCACTGCCACTGTTTGTTTGCAGGTTCGAGAGGTACCTCAAGCCTCTACAGGGTTAGCCCCTTCAAACGCTATGGTAGACGGCCTACTAGATACTAGATCTGTTAAAAGAAGGGTGGGAGCAGCAATCGTCCTAAGAGCCCAATATCATTCAGTTTGTGTCCAATTTCTATGGCAGTCTAAGGCAAATTGCCCCACTTCTGAATGAACATATGGAAAGGGCTCAACAGTGTCAAAAACACAGTTATGACTTTATCGCTGTCACCTTGACCAGTAATCAGGCTGACAAGGTACTGGTACTCATGCTTACTACTGAAAGTAAACTGTATGCCTAAGGGCGAGGCCCTTATAAGATCATAGAGGCGGTGAGACCTATGAACTATAAGGTATGGCAGGAGGGTAGAAGGTAAGAGGTACAAGTCTACCATGTACATTTGTTGAATCCTTGGAAAGAATGTGCCAGTCAGTCCTCTTTAGTGGCCGTGAAAACCCCAGAATGTCAGGTGCCCATTGAAGTCACCTTGAGTCCTAACCAGAAACAAAAAGTGGTAAACTTAGTAGCACGGTACCAGTATGTATTCTCTCCCCTCCCGGGGAAAACGACATCATATAGTATAGTATTGTTACTCCACCCAGGGTGGTTATAAAACAAAGGCCATATCGTATACCTGAGGCCAAATGGGCAGCAGTAACACAGGAAGTGGAAGAGATTCTGCGCCTATGAGTCATAGAGGAGTCAGTGAATGTAATAATCCCATTGTTTTGGTGCCCAAGCCTTCGGTAGCTTTGAGATTCTGTAATGACTTTAGTTAAATACATTTTCTCAGTTTGATTCCTATCCTATGTCATGGGTTGATGAACTGGTAGAAAATTTAGCAACAAGCCAGTATCTCACCACGCAAGGTTTACTGTCAAATTTCTCTGATGGAAGCTGCCAAAGCAAAGACCCCAGAGGGTTTGTTCCAGTATAAAGTGCTACCCTTTGGTTTGTATGGCGCCCCTGCAACTTTCTAGATAGCAATGAATAAATTGCTCTGGCCACACAGGGAATACGCAGCAGCATATTTAGCTGACACTGTCATTTTTAGCTCTGACTGGGAGTCGCACCTTCCAAGGGTGGAGGCAGTCATACAGTCTCTATGGGCACATAGGTTCACAGTGAACCCGGAGAAGTGTGCCATCGGAATGGTCGAGGAAAAGTGTCTGGGGTATATTGTAGGCCGAGGGCAAGTTAAACCTCAATTCAGTAAGGTGGAAGCAGTCCTCACATGGCCTTAGTCAAAATGTAAGTCGCAACTCAGGACATTCCTTGGTCTGGTGGGCTATTATCATAGGTTCATTCGCGATTTTGCCACTAGGGTGGCACCCTTAACTGATTGCCTGAGGAAACAAGAGAGCATGGTCTAGGCCCACAGAGACTGCTTGGCTGGATTTAAGGCAAGCTTTATGCACAGAGCCTGTATTGCAAGCTCCTGATTTCAGAAAGCAGTTTGTGTTGCAGACTGATGCTTCTGGGACAGGCTTAGGGGCAGTCCTTTCCCAAGAGGTAGAAGGGACAGAGAAACCCATCCTCTACCGGTATGCAGTTAATATGCAGTCGAAATACCGATGCCGGAATACCAACACCAATTGGAATCCCGATGTTGAAACTCCAAAAGGGGCAGGAGTCCGATGTCAGAATCCCCACAGCCGGCATCCAACCATAGCAACACACGTGGGGGGTTAGGTTTAGTGAAAGGAAGGGGAGGTAGGTTTAGCCGCCACCTGGGGGGTTAGGGTTAGGCTGCGGTGGGGGGTAGGGTTAGGTTTAGGTGCCCCTGGGGGAGGCTGGGGTCAGGCTGCAGGGGAAGATTAGGTTTAGGCTGCGGGGATGGGGGTAGGTTTAGGTATCTACAGGGGGGTGGTTAGGGTCAGGCGCTAAAGAGGGAGGTTAGGTTTAGGCTGTGGCCACAGAGGGTTGGGGGTAGGGAAGAGGGGGAAATACCCTCTACTCACCCATGTTGGGATTCTGAACATCAGGATCCCGGCATCGGTATTATGCACCCCGGGATCCCGAGCGCCGGCAAATCCTACTGAACCTCCTCTACCTTAGCCGAAAATGGCTGCCCAGAGAATGCAAGTACTCAACTGTGGAGCAGGAGTACTTGGTGATTAAATGGGCAGTAGAGTCACTGAGATACTATTTGTTGGGGCGAGAATTCCGGCTAATCACAGACCATGCACCTTTACAGTGGATGCACACAAACAAGGAGGTGAATGCTCGTGTAACTCGCTGGTTTATGGCCTTACAGCTTTTGAAATCTGAGGTGCAGCATTATCCAGGGAAACAGCACCTCAATAGAGATGCCCTTTCTAGAAAGTTTATGAGTCCTGATCCTCCTACCAACCCTGTTGTGTAGCTAGGGAAGGAGGAGGAGGGTGAAGAAGGGGATCTGTGGCAGCTAGTTGAGGGATGTGTTCCTGGATGGATGGCACAAACAGGTATAGGTAAGGCAGAGAACGCACCAGGTGAATTCATAGCTTCACTAGAGTGGTTGAAGCTAATGGGGAAGGAGTGTGGCAGGAACAGCATGATTCCACATGAGGTTGATGTGGAACGGCAGGCTTTTGCAAGATTGGAACAGCAGCAATAAGTCTGATGGAATACAGTCTGGGATTTTGCTGAGTGTTGTAAGCCACAGCTGGACTAATTACTACAACTTGTCTGCTACCTTTAAAAATGTGTTTATTCAGTAGGTCATTGCTCCTGATGCCAGCAAGTGGCCAGGTGATAGGTTGGGGGTCTGGGGTTACATTAGGAATCTGTACTATTGGTAATTATCAGAACTTGGAATGTTGTGCTGCTGATTTAAAAACTGCCTGTAAACCTGACCTGCAAAATCCTGCATGAATTGTGTAAACTGCCTGAAGTGGAAAATAAAGTGTGTTGGACTGTAATCCATCCATGTGGTTCTGTCACATTATATTAAATAAAAAAACAACTGTGAATGGAATTTAAAGGGAAAAATTATCAGTTAAGTGGTTAAATTGTCTAATGTGGTAAAACTGCACTTCCTCACTTTTAGCTGTTATGAATACATGCACGTATTTCCCATCTAACTCTTTGGTGTGATGTGCCGCCGAACATCCTGCAGCTTTAGGCTGTGTACATATTTATTTGCCTATTACGTTAACCTGAATACTGCAGGTTTTTCTGCGCATCTCATTGGAGTAAGAAGTAAAACTTGCGATGCTACTGGCTGCAATGTACATCAAAGCTGAACTACGAAGAGAAAACTTGTGTTGGATGTACTTTGTTTACTGGATAATATTTACCTTTGCAATGCACCCCTGAATTGCCACTTTTATCCACAGGTGCACCTGTACAGCAGATCCAGGTGCACCATCTTCACACCTTCAGCAAATCAGACACACAGCTCTTGGACTCTCAACACAAATAATACTGCTGCCCCTGATGGTTCTCAGCAACTCTACAGTGGGTTCACCAAGCAGGATACAATAACAAAGCAGCATCTTTTGATAAAAACATAGCAGCCTCAACAGGTAGACTTAATGGACCATCTCAGATCAGTTTTGAAGAGTAAATTATCTGTTTTGCACTGGCCTAGCATAACTTTTTTTAAGTAAATAAGCAAAACTTTTTTAAAGTATATAAGTAAAAGGAAAAAATCAAATGGAGGAATAATAAGACTTAAGACAGAGAGTGAGCATTTGGTGGAGGGAGACAAGGCAATAGCAGATCACCTAAATAATTATCTTTGCTCAGTATTTACTACAGAAGGAGAAGGGATTGTGCCACAGTTAAGTTGCAAGGACATTCATAAAAATAAGGTAGATGAAAGTATATTTACAGAGGAGAAGGTCCTAACAGAACTTTCAAAACTAAAAGTGGATAAATCAATGAAACCAGATGGGATACATCCAAGGATACTCAAATAGCCAAAAGATGTGCTGGTTACACCTTTAACAGAATTATTTAACCAGTCACTAAATACAGGTGCCATTCCAGAGGACTGGAAAAGAGCAAATGTAGTTCCACTGCACAAAAGTGGAAGCAAGGAAGAAGCAAGTAACTACAGACCAGTAAGTCTTACATCAGTAGTAGGGAAAGTAATGGAAAAACTATTACAATAAAGAGTTGTGGAATACCTTAAATCAAACAACTTACAGGATCCAAAACAGCATGGATTTACTGGTGGAAGATCATGCCAAACAAATCTTATTGACTTTTTTGACTGTGTGACGAAAATAATAGATCAAAGGGGAGCTGTAGATGTAGCATATCTACACTTTAGTAAGGCATTTGACACTGTCCCACATCGCAAACTGCTAAATAAACTTGAAAGCGTGGGGGTGGATTATAAAACAGTTAAATGGATAAGAACCTGGTTGCAGGATAGGAAACAGACAGTTGTAGTAAATGGAGGGCAATCTTTGGAAGGAAATGTTACCAGTGGAGTACCCCAGGGATCTGTACTTGGTCCAGTTCTCTTTAATATCTTTGTTGGTGATATTGCAAATGGTATTGAAGGGAAAGTATGCCTTTTTGCAGATGATACAAAGATATGCAACAGGGTAGACACACCGGGAGGGGTAAAACAAATGATTGATCACCTAGGTAGGCTTGAGAAATGGTCAAGAACGTGGCAACTACAGTTTAATGCCAAAAAATGCAGATCATGCACTTGGGTCTCAAAAACCCAAAGGCTAAATATAGTATCAAGGGTACTATAATGGAAACCACTGAGGAGGAAAGGGATTTAGGAGTCACTATTTCAAGTGACTTGAAGGCAGGAAAGCAATGCAACTGTGGAGATGTGTCCTGTTTAACAGGACACATTCCAGCTGCGGAGGCATTCAAATGTTGGCGCCCCCCGGGAGCCAATCGCGGCTCCCGGAGCGGCGGGCAATCAGAGACGAGCGCGGCGAGCCAATCGGCGCTCGCCGCGTCACAGGCCCCGCCCCCGGCAACTGACGTCAGACGCTGGGTGGGAGCCGAAGAGGCCGCGCGCGCGCGGAAGAGAGCAGCAGAAGACGCCGCGAGGAGAAGAAGACGGCCATTTGAAGAGGAGCTCCGGTGGTGATTATTAATTAACTAGGTGCTTCATCGCGCCCTACGGGCGCTCTTCACACCGTCGCAAGGGGCTATGCCCCTTAACCCTTGCATGCCTTTCTGGGGTAGAATATTTGTATTATATGGAGTATTACCTGCATTCCTTTGTTAGTGGTTAAATATTGCACAATGAAAGGGCGTGCGATGGTGAAGGAGGCACAGCCCCTTGCGACGGCGTGAACAGCACCTGCAGGGCACGATGTACAGAATGTAGTGGGTGCGGGGGGGACTGCGGATGGTGTATGTAGATGCTGCGGGTGGAGGGGGGGCAGAAGTGGGGGTGGGGCCCGGATGGGGAAGGTTCGGGAGGTACTGCGGGTGGGGGAGAGGCAGAGGAGTGGGGGATGCAGATGGGGGAGGGGTCCGGAGGCACTGCAGGTGGGGGAGGGGCAGGGGTGCCACAGGTGGGAGAGGGGCAGGTGTGGGGATGCTGTGGATGGGTGAAGGGTTCCGGAGGTGCTGTGGGATGGGAAGGGATGGGAGTGCCGGGGGTGGGGTAGGGGACCGCAGGCACCATGGGTAGGGTAGGGGCAGGTACGGGTGGTGCGGTGGATGGGAAAGGAGGTCCGGAGGTGCTGCAGGTGGTGGAGGGGCAGGTGCGGGGGTGCCATTGGTGGGGGAGGGGTGGGTGAGGGGGGGACCGCGGATGGAGGAGGGTGTCTGCAGATGCTGCGGGTGGAGGGGGGCAGGTGTGGGGGGGAGACATATAAGGGGGGTGAATGGTGGAGGGGGCCTGGAGGTGCTGTGGGTGGTGAAGGGGCGGAGGAGTGGGAGCCGCGGGTGGTGTAGGGGGTCTGGAGGCACAGCATGTGGGGGAGGGGTGGAGTGCCGCATGTGGTGGAGGGGAAGGTGCGGAGGTGTGGTGCATTGGGGAGAGGTCTGGAGGCGCTGCGGGTACTGTACATGCCATAAAAGGTAGTTGGAGGGTATGCAGTAACAGGGCCAGGACAGGGGTGACAGGGTCAGAACAGGCTTGACGGGGCCAGGACAGGGGTGACAGGGTCAGAACAGGGGTGACGGTGCCAGGACAGGGGTGACGGGGCCAGGACAGGGGCGACGGGCCAGAACAGAAATGACAGGGACAGGATAGGGGTGACAGGGCCAGGGTAGGGGCGGCAGGACCAGGACAGGGGTGACGGGGCCAGTATAGGGTTGACAGGGCAAGCACAGGGGTGACAGGGCCAGGATAGGGGTAACAGGGCCAGGATAAGGGTGACAGGGCCAGGATAAGGGTGAAAGGGCCAGGATTAGGGTGGCAGGGCAAGGCCAGGGGTGACAGGGACATGACAGAACACAGGGCACAGGAGAGATTGGTATTAGGGACAAAACAGTGGTGACAGACAGATGTGTCTTACCGGAGTCACTGCTGCTGGCTGCTGCTGTTCCACTCCAACCTGTTGGGATCTGCTGCTGCTGGAGACTTGGCATGGTTGACTCTCTCAGGCTGGAGTCCTGCTTCCTCTGCCCGTCCGCATCCCTCCCCCCCTCCTCAGTCACACACCGCAGACCTCGCGCAGCTGCCGGGCACTGTGGTAAGGGGAGACTGGAAATGACTGGTTAGCCCCCAGGAGATGCTGCGGCTGGAGGGAGGAGGGGGTCATAGCATGCAGCTTGGATTTCTGCAGCGCTACCCGCCAGCTAAAGTGTGTGAATGAGCTGGGCGCACCTCACTGCGGGTGGCAGCGCTGCAGCTAGCGGTGGGGTTGCCGGGGCTGGAGATAACAGAGGCAGTACGGAACCTGCACAGCGGCAGGTGTCCCACAAAACTGCAGCTAAGAAGCGTGGAGTGTGCTAGAAAGTGACGCTCCTCCGCGCCAGAGAGACCCTGCTGAGTATGCCGATGTGGGGGGTCAAGCACACAGTGAACCGGTGCCCGTCTGTCTGTATGACATACCCCTCACCCACCCCCATACCTCCCAAATGTCCCGATTTTCGCGGGACAGTCCCATTTTTTGTGGTCTGTCCCGCTGTCCCACCCGCGGGTCGCAGTGTCCCGCAGTGGGGGGGCAGTTGGAAAGCTCCTGTACTCGTTCTGCTTAGCAGAGCAGCAGAGCAGCGGTGAATAGTGGAGACAGAGGGAGAGGGGGCACCAGGGGGTACGGATTAAGGGGGGGTTCCAGCAGCAGAGCCGGATTAGGGAGGGGGGGGCAGGGGGTACGTACCGTTGGCCCCACAGTTTTAGGGGGCCCCCCGGCTCGAGTAGCTCTGTCCCATCTCAGAAGCTCCCCCGTCCTACCAGCAACAGCGGCAGCATTGTGCTACAGTCAGCACACGCTGCTGTGTATTGGCAGGTCTGTGGTGTTACAGGGAGGCAGCAGTCTCCCTGCTTTCTTCTGCCTGTGCGGGTGTGTAGGGGGGAGCGACCACCCCCTCTGGATTTAGCCCTAGCTGAGGGGCCAAAATCCCATTTAAAAAATAAAAATAAAAATCGGAATTTGCATAAGGGGGCGTGGCCACGCGTCCCGCGATTAGGCCACGCCCCTAACCCCACAGCAGGCACAGCAATGAGATAGGGCTCCACTGTCTCAAGTGCCCTGGGCCCCCCGGACTCATAATCAGCCCCTGGGGGCATGCCAACAGCTCACAGAGCGCTGGGCATGCCCCCTCACTGACGAAAACGGGGCCCTCCCGTGAAGCCACGCCCCCTTTTCGCCGAGTGTGTGTGTGTGTGTGTGTGTGTGTGTGTGTGTGTGTGTCCCTCCTTCTGCCTGAAGACAGCTCCTGCAGAAAGCTGGGAGGTATGCACCCCTGCCTGTGCCATGCCCATACTATCTGCTTCTGCTCCTAGTCTCCTGTAGATTTGGCCAGATCTGTGACTCATTTGACTAACTCCGCCCAGTCTTGTGACTCCGCCCAGCGTTAGCAAATGAATCACAAAGTCACAGAATAGGGCTATTATATAGGAGATTTTTATTTAATCTATTAGAGGGATATACCCTTTTTATCAGCAACAGAGCGCAGGTGTTTTTTGTTTTATCTGTCTGTGTGTCCCTATCTGTCTCCCTTCCTTCAGGGCGAACGGTGAGCCTTGCAATTTCAACCTGGTGCGAGAGTGCCAATAGGTGAAATTTGGGCTCTGAGGCGGACGCCTGGGATGACCCTCACCTAGCCCGAAAGCACTATTTTCCTCGGTTCCGGAGGGTGTTTCGGTCCACAGTCAGGAGGACGGCACTCAGTAATCTCCTTCCTCCTAGGTCATCGTGTCCAAGTCCGACCGAAGATTTCCAGGTCCGTTGAAGGCTCCGGTACCTGAAGGTGAGAGAGTGCGGCGCCTGGTAAGTGGTGAACCTACACCTGCACGGCAGCAGGCACTACACGCACCGCCGCCCCTCTTACACAACAAAGCAATGAGAAAGGCAAGTCAGATGCTTGGTTGCATAGGGAGAGGAATCTGTAGCAGGAAAAAAAGAAGTAATAATGTCACTGTATAGGTCATTGGTACGGCCCCATCTGGAATACTGTGTCCAGTTCTGGAGACCATATCTACAGAAGGATATAAATACATTAGAGAGTGTACAAAGTAGAGATGAGTGCCTGAAATTTTTCGGGTTTTGTGTTTTGGTTTTGGGTTCGGTTCCGCGGCCGTGTTTTGGGTTCGAACGCGTTTTGGCAAAACCTCACCGAATTTTTTTTGTCGGATTCGGGTGTGTTTTGGATTCGGGTGTTTTTTTCAAAAAACACTAAAAAACAGCTTAAATCATAGAATTTGGGGGTCATTTTGATCCCAAAGTATTATTAACCTCAAAAACCATAATTTACACTCATTTTCAGTCTATTCTGAATACCTCACACCTCACAATATTATTTTTAGTCCTAAAATTTGCACCGAGGTCGCTGTGTGAGTAAGATAAGCGACCCTAGTGGCCGACACAAACACCGGGCCCATCTAGGAGTGGCACTGCAGTGTCACGCAGGATGTCCCTTCCAAAAAACCCTCCCCAAACAGCACATGACGCAAAGAAAAAAGGAGGCGCAATGAGGTAGCTGTGTGAGTAAGATTAGCGACCCTAGTGGCCGACACAAACACCGGGCCCATCTAGGAGTGGCACTGCAGTGTCACGCAGGATGGCCCTTCCAAAAAACCCTCCCCAAACAGCACATGACGCAAAGAAAAAAAGAGGCGCAATGAGGTAGCTGTGTGAGTAAGATTAGCGACCCTAGTGGCCGACACAAACACCGGGCCCATTTAGGAGTGGCACTGCAGTGTCACGCAGGATGTCCCTTCCAAAAAACCCTCCCCAAACAGCACATGACGCAAAGAAAAAAAGAGGCGCAATGAGGTAGCTGTGTGAGTAAGATTAGCGACCCTAGTGGCCGACACAAACACCGGGCCCATCTAGGAGTGGCACTGCAGTGTCACGCAGGATGTCCTTTCCAAAAAACCCTCCCCAAACAGCACATGACGCAAAGAAAAAAAAGAGGCGCAATGAGGTAGCTGACTGTGTGAGTAAGATTAGCGACCCTAGTGGCCGACACAAACACCGGGCCCATCTAGGAGTGGCACTGCAGTGTCACGCAGGATGTCCCTTCCAAAAAACCCTCCCCAATCAGCACATGATGCAAAGAAAAAGAAAAGAAAAAAGAGGTGCAAGATGGAATTGTCCTTGGGCCCTCCCACCCACCCTTATGTTGTATAAACAAAACAGGACATGCACACTTTAACCAACCCATCATTTCAGTGACAGGGTCTGCCACACGACTGTGACTGATATGACGGGTTGGTTTGGACCCCCCCCAAAAAAGAAGCAATTAATCTCTCCTTGCACAAACTGGCTCTACAGAGGCAAGATGTCCACCTCATCTTCACCCTCCGATATATCACCGTGTACATCCCCCTCCTCACAGATTATCAATTCGTCCCCACTGGAATCCACCATCTCAGCTCCCTGTGTACTTTGTGGAGGCAATTGCTGCTGGTCAATGTCTCCGCGGAGGAATTGATTATAATTCATTTTAATGAACATCATCTTCTCCACATTTTCTGGATGTAACCTCGTACGCCGATTGCTGACAAGGTGAGCGGCGGCACTAAACACTCTGTCTGCTGCTAATATATAGACTGGTTGATAAAGAGATAGTATACTCGTAACTAGTATGTATGTATAAAGAAAGAAAAAAAAACCACGGTTAGGTGGTATATACAATTATGGACGGGCTGCCGAGTGCCGACACAGAGGTAGCCACAGCCGTGAACTACCGCACTGTACTGTGTCTGCTGCTAATATATAGACTGGTTGATAAAGAGATAGTATACTCGTAACTAGTATGTATGTATAAAGAAAGAAAAAAAAAACACGGTTAGGTGGTATATACAATTATGGACGGGCTGCCGAGTGCCGACACAGAGGTAGCCACAGCCGTGAACTACCGCACTGTACTGTGTCTGCTGCTAATATAGACTGGTTGATAAAGAGATAGTATACTCGTAACTAGTATGTATGTATAAAGAAAGAAAAAAAAACCACGGTTAGGTGGTATATACAATTATGGACGGGCTGCCGAGTGCCGACACAGAGGTAGCCACAGCCATGAACTACCGCACTGTACTGTGTCTGCTGCTAATATATAGACTGGTTGATAAAGAGATAGTATACTCGTAACTAGTATGTATGTATAAAGAAAGAAAAAAAAACCACGGTTAGGTGGTATATACAATTATGGACGGGCTGCCGAGTGCCGACACAGAGGTAGCCACAGCCGTGAACTACCGCACTGTACTGTGTCTGCTGCTAATATATAGACTGGTTGATAAAGAGATAGTATACTCGTAACTAGTATGTATGTATAAAGAAAGAAAAAAAAACCACGGTTAGGTGGTATATACAATTATGGACGGGCTGCCGAGTGCCGACACAGAGGTAGCCACAGCCGTGAACTACCGCACTGTACTGTGTCTGCTGCTAATATATAGACTGGTTGATAAAGAGATAGTATACTCGTAACTAGTATGTATGTATAAAGAAAGAAAAAAAAACCACGGTTAGGTGGTATATACAATTATGGACGGGCTGCCGAGTGCCGACACAGAGGTAGCCACAGCCGTGAACTACCGCACTGTACTGTGTCTGCTGCTAATATAGACTGGTTGATAAAGAGATAGTATACTCGTAACTAGTATGTATGTATAAAGAAAGAAAAAAAAAACACGGTTAGGTGGTATATACAATTATGGACGGGCTGCCGAGTGCCGACACAGAGGTAGCCACAGCCGTGAACTACCGCACTGTACTGTGTCTGCTGCTAATATATAGACTGGTTGATAAAGAGATAGTATACTCGTAACTAGTATGTATGTATAAAGAAAGAAAAAAAAAACACGGTTAGGTGGTATATACAATTATGGACGGGCTGCCGAGTGCCGACACAGAGGTAGCCACAGCCGTGAACTACCGCACTGTACTGTGTCTGCTGCTAATATAGACTGGTTGATAAAGAGATAGTATACTACTAATATTATATATACTGGTGGTCAGGTCACTGGTCACTAGTCACACTGGCAGTGGCACTCCTGCAGCAAAAGTGTGCACTGTTTAATTTTAATATAATATTATGTACTCCTGGCTCCTGCTATAACCTATAACTGGCACTGCAGTAGTGCTCCCCAGTCTCCCCCACAATTATAAGCTGTGTGAGCTGAGCAGTCAGACAGATATATAATATATATAGATGATGCAGCACACTGGCCTGAGCCTGAGCAGTGCACACAGATATGGTATGTGACTGACTGAGTCACTGTGTGTATCGCTTTTTTCAGGCAGAGAACGGATATATTAAATAAACTGCACTGTGTGTCTGGTGGTCACTCACTATATAATATATTATGTACTCCTGGCTCCTGCTATAACCTATAACTGGCACTGCAGTAGTGCTCCCCAGTCTCCCCCACAATTATAAGCTGTGTGAGCTGAGCAGTCAGACAGATATATATAATATTATATATAGATAATAGATGATGCAGCACACTGGCCTGAGCCTAAGCAGTGCACACAGATATGGTATGTGACTGAGTCACTGTGTGCTGTGTATCGCTTTTTTCAGGCAGAGAACGGATTATAAAGTAAACTGCACTGTCCTCACTAGTAAACTCTCTCCACTCAGTCTCTACACTTCTACAGTAACAGTACTCCTCCTAGTCAGCTCCAGTAAATCTCTCTCAGTCTCTTATAATCTAAATGGAGAGGACGCCAGCCACGTCCTCTCCCTATCAATCTCAATGCACGTGTGAAAATGGCGGCGACGCGCGGCTCCTTATATAGAATCCGAGTCTCACGATAGAATCCGAGCCTCGCGAGAATCCGACAGCGTCATGATGACGTTCGGGCGCGCTCGGGTTAACCGAGCAAGGCGGGAAGATCCGAGTCGCTCGGACCCGTGAAAAAAAACATGAAGTTCTGGCGGGTTCGGATTCAGAGAAACCGAACCCGCTCATCTCTAGTACAAAGAAGGGCAACTAAAATGGTGCATGGCCTACATCACAAAACTTACCTGGAAAGGCTAAAAGATCTTAACATGTATAGTTTGGAGGTGAGAAGGGAAAGGAGGGACATGATAGAAACTTCCAAATATACCAAGGGTCTTAACAAAGTTCAGGAGGGAAACATTCTTCAAAGGAAGAGAAGTGTTAGAACACGAGGACATACACTGAGACTGGAGGGGGGGAGATTCAGGGAAAATTTAAGGAAAAATTACTTCACAGAAAGGGTAGTGGATAAGTGGAATAGCCTCCCATCAGAGGTGGTAGAGGCTAAGACTGTAGGGCAATTTAAACATGCTTGGGATAGGCATATGAATATCCTTACAGAGAATTAAGGTTCATAAAGGGTTGAGATTGCCTAAGGGATAAAAAAAAAAAGGGGGCAGACTAGATGGGCCAAGTGGTTCTTATCTGCCATCAAATTCTATGTTTCTATGTTTCTATGTAACATTTAATAGTCACATTCTCCTCCGATATAAAACACACTACTTGTATTCTGTCTAACAATACTGGGCCTATTCAGAGGTGGATGCTACTCATGTCGCTACTGCGTCTTTGGGCCTGTTTCTGATTGGTTAATAAATAAAAAAAGCGAGTAACTTTGTATCTAGAAAAAACCATGTTGCAATGCAAGGGGAACAAATACATCTATGTTTTTTCTGTGCAGGGTAAATACTGGTTGCTTTTGCATGTAGCCTACAAATATTACACAACTTTATTTTACACTGCAATTTAGATTTAAATTTGGACACACCGGCCCCAAATCTAAATCTCTGCACATGTTACGTCTGCCCCACCTGCAGTGCAACATGGTTTTGCCCCAGTGCACAGTTACTTGCTTTTTTTTGCTTTACTTCCAAATCAGAATCATGCCCTTTGTACACTGCATATTGGATGCATTGCATCAACCTCTGAAGAAGGCCCATTGGGGGTAATTCCAAGTTGATCGCAGCAGGACATTTTTTAGCAGTTGGGCAAAACCATGTGCACTGCAGGGGAGGCAGATATAACATGTGCAGAGAGAGTTAGATTTGGGTGTGGTGTGTTCAATCTGCAATCTAAATTGCAGTGTAAAAAGAAAGCAGCCAGTATTTACCCTGCACAGAAACAAAATAACCCACCCAAATCTTACTCTCTCTGCAAATGTTATATCTGCCTCCCCTGCAGTGCACATGGTTTTGCCCAATTGCTATCAAAAATCCTACTGCGATCAACTTGGAATTACCCCCATTGTAACAAAGCACTTTTCTATCTGGAAATAATTTCTCCTGAAGAAAACTTCCTGTAAGACCACAAGAGGGCAGCAAAGATTCAGCTGTATATATCAACAAGTACAGCTCTAGACCCAAATAACAAATTAAGAAGTGCTCTATGACTAACAAGAGGATTATAGTGCCTGTCTGATCACCATGCAGGATCCTGTGTACACCCTGCGAGCATAATTGTTAACGGGAAAGTGGGCAATAGTTGCCCTTCATGTCATTTTGGTTTAAATACCTCCATCATTCCCATGGCACCAATAGTTTCACAATTGTGCATATGATTGTTTTACAATAAGTTTATGTTCAGAATGTTGACACCAGAATGATGACATGTCCTCTTCTCCTAAAGTAAAAAGCTGAGATAAAATTTTCCTCTATTAACACCAATGAGGGTGAAAAAGGTCCATGCCCTGCAGTCTTTATACTTTAAAATAATGGACATTTGCTTTATACTGGAAACTGATCTCTTCCACTGCTCCTACACATTGCACTCCCTGCCAGATAGATTTGTCATCATGGCCACTGCACTTCCCGTAAGGGTGGGTTCATGCAGGGTCACATTTTGAAGACTAAAATCAACTTCTCTACATAAAGCCCAATCTTCATTGCACTGTGCAAGAGTATTAAGTCTCACAGTAGCTCCCGTACAGGGCCGTAACTATGGTAGTGCTGAATGTGCGCCGCACACAGCGGAGATGCCCCGGGGGCATAGCCAGCTGCCATCGCTATTTGCCATGCACCCGCTGAGAAGTTACCAGTGGTGCATCAGGCTTCTTCCTTGCAGTCTACAGACTTCCACCTTGCCGAGGATGGATCCTGCATTGAGGAATTGACTGTGCTGCTCTGGATCCGGCCAGATCTTCGCTCACTCACTGGGAGCTGGAGGAAGCAAAGTTTCCAGTAAGAGTCGGGCTGGTCTGCAGGACATTTGGTTAAGTGAGGTGTGGGAGGTGCCATGGTGGTAGTTCAGGAAAGGCCGTGTATAAAGGCCCCGTATGTTAGGCCCCCAGGGTGTAATCTCTATGTCTGTACTGGGTGTGGGGAGCAGAAGTTGCCTTTTAAAGTGACTTCCAACAAGATGGGGGCTGGCACACATTGCACCTCATAGGAGGGACTGTGGCTGCCTTTGCTGCTGCTGCTACAGTGCTGTCCAGGCACCATTACTACACTAGTCTCTGCCTGCTCAGGGGAGCCGCAGTAAAAGTTTCATCACGTCTGCTGGAGTCAGCATTTTTCTATTTTCGGATTGAAGAGCTCTGTCCCTGTCATTTGAATTGGAAATACTATTGCGTGGCCATGCCCTTTCCCCACGAGTCCACGCTCACTTTCTGATGCGCGTGCTTACGGCGTGCTATTTTAAGTTTGGAGGAGGGGGACACCAATGCTCTTCCTGACACAGGGGACCAAAATGTCTAGCTACAGTTCTGCTCCAGCATTCCAGATAGTATTGTTGATTTCCTGTGCACCAGACAGGTATGATAATATTGTTCTTTATAGGCAGCCTACAGGTGTAGGGTCACAGGCGCAACTAGCAGAGGTGCTAGAGGGCACCAGCCAAAATCTTGCCTAGGGCATCATATTGGTTAGGGCCGGCTCTGACCCCAGGCATATCTCAGTTACTCATTCCCAATCCCTCAAAGTATGATGAACACCCTAAGAAGTGTTGGTACTTAAACCAATGCACCATTCATTTTGAACTCATCCCAGCGAATTTCAGGACAGAAAAGGCTAAAGCAACTTTACAAGCTGTGTCCCCAGGAATATGAGAATCATTAAAAGAAAAACCTTTTCCTCTATTGTGAAACTTCTGGTAACCTTGTGGCTAAATTCTAAACAATCAGGGACACTTCATTGCCGAGGTAGTAAGGGGAAGGTTAAACTAGGTAGTCTTTTTATATATCTTTGGTATTGATGAGAACAAGGTGACAGAAGGATTTATTTTATTCAAGGCTTTTTTCTTACAGATGGGAGTTCATTTTGAGGAAATTACTTTCCTTGTAATCACCAGAACTATTAACCCCATCATCCTTAGTTTGCCCTAGGTCCAACTTTAAGCTTCTAGTCTGCATTGGAAAATAGACCAGGTTCTCTCCTGGGGTTCCATCTGACATCATCAATGTGTTGAGAAAGTGTTACCTTGTGGCTTATCTAAGTTTTTCCCTCCCGAGCTTAAAATATCCATACCTCCACAGTACACAGCATTCTCAAATTTTTATTTAGTAAGCATCAATCTGAGACAGTCCCTCCTCAATGACCTTGTTACTGTGTGACAAATCTAGTTCCTGGGAAAACCTCTCCCTGAGGTCAGGTGAACCCACTGCTCATCCTGGAGGCCCAGCCTCATGTCTCATCTTTGTGGTTTATTTTCTAAAAATAAAGAATCTCAGCTGAAAGAAACTATGGAATGTGTGACAAGGGGTGGTCTTCAGTATGCCAGCTGTTGGGATCCTGGCGCTCAGTATACCAGCGCCAGAAACTCGACACCCAGCATACTGACAATTACTCTCCCTCTTGGGGGTCCATGACCCCCCTGGAGGGAGAATAAATAGCATGGCGCGCGCCACCATGCCTGCAGCGTGACAAGCGCAGCGAGCCCGCAAGGAGCTCGTTTGCGCTCGCCCAGCTGTTGGTATGCCGGCGGCCAGGATCCCGGCACCGGTATGCTGGCCACCGAGATCCCAGCCGCCGGCATACCATACTACACCCGTGACAAGGTATTGTTATCAAACTTGCCTTGGAGAAATGTGCACCATCTCCTAGAGGGGGCAATGCTCACTGTTACTATTTTCGCTGACCATAAAAATCTACCAAAAATCTGCTCCACAATGAAACCATTCAGGCAATGCCTTCAAAAATATTTCCTAAACTCAGACTCTAGAAGACAAGAATCACGGTTGTAAGGTTTTGGTGATCCATCTCGGGACATTTGGGCCTGATTGCAACAATGAGTCTTTATAGAGTTGTTCATGGAGCAAATACAGAGAGCCAGAAAACACTAGAAGTTTTGGATGGAATCCTTTCACCTGGAACTGCACCAGGATACGGAATTGGAATCCGTAAATGTGAACACCTGAAACAGTTTGTAGTGAATTCTGCTACCTGACCCCAGGCACATGGAGTTGGAACCCACTACTGGGAGCTCAGGTTACCTCATAGTACTGGGCCTGGAATTAGGATCTCAGAATTCAGAGTAGAAGTTCGCAATGATGAACTCAGAACTGCCAGCTGACAACTGCAATGCAACCCTGTTGCCTGACCCCAGCCCTGGTACTGTAACGCAGACTCAGAATTCAGTAACTGAAACCAGAAATGGGGAACTCAGGTTTGTCAACTGCCACAGCTGTACAAATCTGGAACCAACACCCTGATCCACAGCACTGGAACTGGTCCTGTGAGACACAGAGCCAGCCCTCGCCACCAGACCCTCAGAACAGTGAAACCTGTCACTATGGTGTGTAACTGGTGACCTTCATAGATAGCCAATGATACTGGTAGGGCAGGACCCTCAGAACAGATGGAAAGCCCAGGGACTGCTAGAGCAACTGCTGAGGCACAAGAGGCAGGTGGTGAAGACAGACACCAGATACTTGGAGAGTCTGGAACATGTAGATTACTGGCTCACGAGGGTACAGAGTACTAGGAATTTTCTGAAGTGCAAAACAGGAATGAGTGCTGAATTTATTTGAAGCCCTAGAGCCAAGAACCATCCTCAGGAAGGAAACACATTGTTTTGGCAATGGGCTGAACACTACAGCTGGTTTAAATAGGGTGCTGTTAGAGACCATAGGTTGAGCTGGTCATGTGAGCATGTATGCTGAGAACTGGTAGGACAGAATCCAATATGGCCACACCCATACAGCCAGAATATTTGTTAACATCTGATGATGCAGTGCCCAGACATGTTGCTGATGGCCAGGGGATGCACGGATCACAGGGAGAAAGCACCATTGGTTATGGTAAGTTGGGCTAAGGCCCCTATGTGTGACAAGGTATAGCTATCCATTTTTTACCTACAATTAAATATACCCAACATCTAACCCTTAATTTAATGGACAATTCAAGATTTCAAAAGTGGTCAATCCTGTGGCTTTCCAATTGGAGATCCCAAACATGTATTCCCAATGTATTTCATATATCATAATATTTCTCACATGATAATATAAGAACTGGAAGAATTTGAGGTTAACAAAATACTGGGGTAATCTCTACTTTTTTGTTGACTGGAAGGTCTGCAGACCAGAAAAATATTCATGGGTAAGATCTGTAGCTGTACTTGACCCAGCACTTCTGATTTGATAAGAAGTTTACCAACAAGCTTTTTTTGGGGTGTTCGGTGCTTACCCTAAGTGTGGGGTTTTGTCACAAAACAATGTTATGCACCAATTTGCTGAGTACAGCGGCATTGCCTCTGGGGCCGCTCACATCCTTTTAGTATACATATAAGCCATTAATATTTCCATGCAGCTGGTACCATGTACAATATGGGTAAAACTAAGCACGGGTATATTTCTCTTTTGTTTAATAAAAAAAAAAAAAGTATTCTGGCATTGGCATCCTGACCGCCAGGAATCTGACCGACGGTCATGTGACCGCATCCTGGACTTGCGGAGAATTGGGTTCTCTTTACTGGTTTGATCAAAATATGAGAAAAATCCCCATGTGTTTATTTTGTAGACACCAAAATTTGCAGTATATTGGGGGCCGTGGCCTGGTGACCCGAGGTAACAGATGTTCTCTGCTGAAACTCCGGCTTCATGCCTCCTAACTGCCCCTCATTACATGTCTTCCCCAGTCCACCCTCCCCCCTACCCAGTCTCTATTTCCCTGCTGCACTGTCCGAAGTCAGGGAACATGTCCGGTAGACCCAGGGGACAGATATCTAGTCCTGCTGCACTGTGGCCTATCAAGTCTTTGGGACCCAGAGTGCACCAAGTGGACGTCAAGGACCTCCAGAAGTGAGGGGAATTGGGACCACCCATCCCGCCCGGAACTATAGCCTCACCTCTCAGACCTTAAGTGCCCGGCCAATGCACTCATTGAGGACCTGCTGGCATCCTGGAGCTAGGAGGAGCAACAGCGGCAGCAGCCTGGGGAGGATCCTGCTTGCCTCCTCAGCTCACGGCAGCCATCTTAATGTCTGCCGCCCAATCACCAGAATGCAGGAGCGGGCGTACATCACATGCCTGACGTCCTCCTGCTCTCTCCCCCAGTAACCTCTCCAGTGTCTTCCTGCAGCCACCTCACCCACCAGCCTCCTGCAGCTACATGGTATCTGGCTGGATCATGACCTGTGGCTTCCCCATGGAGGTAGCAGCCCCTGTGCATCACCTATGTCAAAGTCAGAAAAATGTCTCTATGCACGTTGCCATATTTGCACCGCACACTGGTCCGCGCTGCGCATGCGTACGCTCTCCCGTGAAGGCGCATACCCGCGATAGCGTGCACTCGCAGGCGCGGTATGCGTATTTACGGTAGAGTTTATGTAGTCGTAGCGTGCGACTCATTCGTTACAAATGTTCACAATTAATGTAGTTTGTAGATTATGGTCACCTTGATAGATTCTGAAAGTCTGGTTGAAATAGAAGGTCCCTGTTTAAAGGAATCCCTCTTTGTATTGTACGAAGGGTCTGACAGGAATCATACAGCAGTGTTTGGTACCCATCGGAAGAGTATTTAATTAGTAATATTCCGGTGTTGGTTTGGAGCGTATTAATCGCTCGTGCGAATAGTTATGGACATAAGAAGTTTATGTCCATTTCTGTTATTTACACATACTCAGGTATGCGGCGGGAAACCCAGTTTCCCACCCACCTGAGCTGTTGGAAATCGTCACAGCCCACCTGTATGAATCACCCTATGACCTTTTGTTATGATGCAGGGCCGAATTCCTTCGGCCAATGGACAATGGGATTGTAGGACCATGAGATTGCATTGTGTGTGGGGCATAAATAGGCAGGCCGACCACATCCAGCTCTCACTCTCTCATCAACGGTTATCTGCTGATAGCCGGGAGCTGGATATCGAGGCGCAGGCGATCATACCCTTTGTGCGTAAGTTTCTCTCCGTAATCATTGTCTTTCTGTGAGCCAATTTCTCTCATCTCTCTCTCTCTCTCTCTCTCTCTCTGTTCTGTTCTCTCATATCTCCCCTAGACTAGGCTAGTATTGTATTGTATTAGATAGTATTGTATTGTATTGCATTTAGGTCAGTGTAGTATTGTCTTTTTGTATTTATTGTTTAGTTCTGTGGTTAGGAAGTCTCTGTTATATTGTAGTGTATCATTGGTACTGTTATCCCCTTTTACAAATATATTAGATATAATACAATTAATAGGCTTTGGAACCTAAACCAGTATCAGTGTATTTTCTATAGTGTTAAGTGTTCACTTGAGCGTCGGTGACGCTCAAGCAGCTTTGTAGTTAGTCAGGTTACACAAGGTTGCACTTACACCCTGTATTCACATTAAGTTATTCTGTGTATTTCATTGGTATAAGGTTTAAACATTAAGGTATAGCGTTGTGAGCGTCTGCGCCGCTGGTGACCTCCTCGTGGTCTCGAGCGTATGCTACGCCATAGCGAATCATTACTCTAGTCATAGCCAATAACGTGTCCTGTGATCACTGGGCCGTGAGCGAACGTGACGCTTGAGCGTCTCGCCTACGGCTGAGCGATCGTTACGCAACTAGCGTACCATTACGGTACTTCTTAAGCAAACAGCGTACAGTGTTCTTAGACTTCATAAAGGGTTGTTTATACGACAAAAGTATTTAGAATTGTCAATTGGGGACTCGTCCTATCCTTCTCATATCTGCACTAGGTAGATCAGCAGACATTATCCCCCAGCAAAGGGTGGGAGGTTGTCTCCCAGTGCTGACGGGATAAGCGTCTGCTTCGCTTAGATAAAGAGTGCTGAAGGAATCCGGGAACCGGAAGTAAGAACAAAACGCTTGTGTCTTTTAAAAACTGTTTTATTTCTCTTCTGTCTTGCGTATACACGCACGCATACATTTATCTGCATTTCTTTTTCAATTTCGTATATCACTATTCCTGTTTGCCAATTTTTATAGTTGATAGAAAGTGCTAAAAAGAGATTTGCTGTTATTTCATAGTAAAGGTAATAGTTAAAGTATAGAACAACACACGATTTGTCTAGGAGACAAGGCAGTCAGTGTGGATTGCGGTAGATGATCAGGGATCATTTACATTGATAAAAGTATATATTGTGTTACGGTGGATCTTTGCATTGCGTACACGTGTCGCTAACAAAGACTAGCGTACGCAATCCAAAAGGCAGACGCACGCAGCGTACATTACGCAACGTAGCGTCCGGTTACGCTCACGTAGCTCAAGTCACGAAAAAAGGTGAATTAGCGCAAAGCGAGAATTAGCGCAAAGGCGATAAGTAACGCACAACGGTAGATAACGCGAAGCGGTAAATAACGCAAATCTATTTTTTTTTAAAAAAAAAAAAAAAAATCTGAAATTTAGTTTAACAGATCCTGCTCCTAATTGGTAACACTGTTGGACTGAAGACAATTTCTGCGCAGAAATAGATATAGAAACAAAGTGTACATGTGTTGAGTGAGTGTGGTTTTGTATACATAAGTTTATACAACTTTAAGGTGGAACCAAAAGGAAAGCCGGGTACTCGTCAAGGGACATACGTGTAAGTGACATATACGGTGGCTAGGGAGGCATCCCTGGTTAAATAATATTTGAGCATTAGAGTATAGCGGACCATAAGGTAACAAGACCAGGAGGTCATAAGGTAACAAGACCAGGAGGTCATAAGGTAACAAGACCAGGAGGTCGTAAGGTAAAAGGTCCGCTATAAAAGTCCAGTGGCACAACGCCTGGGGTGTTGGTGCAGAACCCATATAGGCCATACAAGCTCTTGCTGAAGGAATCGCGGCCGGAAACATCGATTCCATTGATCTTTCAGTACATAACAAGTAGTGCTTGTGTACTGAACGATTGGACCGCACGTAATTGTGTGCAGTAGTTAGTAATCTGACCTAATACCATTAGAGTAAAGTGGTCACAAACGCTATTTGTACATTCTGACGTGATTTGTGTAATTTTTTATTTTTGGAAGGGAAGTTCGCTGGTCACTCAGGAACTATCTAACAACCCCACCTTTACTGGAAAGAGTAAGTGTCCTGCGGGTAACCCTCATATGTTCCAGTAAACTGAAGGTTCCATAGGGGCCCTGTATTGAGTACGCCAGCACCACGTCGGTGTGATCAGGTCGTATTGGTCGAGGTGGGCGAGTGAGTGGGGTACTCGGTAAACCGCCACCGCCGGCCTACTGTGGAGTAATTTGGTTGTCTGAAAAGGCTTGCTGAAAACCTTGATACAGAGATCCAAGGAGGACTAAGCAACACCTGCAGACTATGGGGGCCAGTTGCTCAGGTAGGGGGCGAAATTCCCAAGAATAGGTAGCTTTAGTCCAGAAGTGTTACAAAATTTAAGGAGGAGGATATGTCTCGTAAAATCAGCAAAGAGACGAATTCAGCATCATGATTATTTACAGTTATGGCACCAGGAAGGTGAGATACAGAGAGGTTTGGCTCTGGCGGCAGGATCTGGGGCAGTCAGGAAGCTGATAGCCACAGCTCCTCCTCCACCATACATTGCAGGAGAGAAGTTGATTGCGGAGAGAAACACACTGGGTTGTAAAACACAAACTCTTAGTAACCTTGTAAATGTTAATGATGTTAACCAAATAACTCATGCAAGTATTAACCCGTGCAAGATGTACCCTGTTTTGAACCTTCCTCAGGAGTGTGATCAAGAAGACGATTCAGCAACAATTTCAGCTCTCTCTCTTGCAGCCACCATAGCAGAGACCACAGTAGGCACAGCGACACCCACGAGATTAGTGAAAGCCCCTAGCGGAGGGATAGGTGAGGTCGTGTCAACGGGTAAGTACGGCACCATGCACTACACTGAAACAATTGTACCACAACAAGCTGTAGAATCTACACAGGAAGAGGCTGTTAGAATTGCTCCTGTAAGGGTAATAGCAGTTCCCAATGGAAAAACAGATGTGTCTGGAGCCACTCCCATAAGGAACATTGCCATGTACACTCCATTTTCCAGAATGGAATTAAGAACAATAGTGTCCGAATTTCCTGACCCCAGAAAGGACTTAGTTGCTAGCCAAAAATACATCAGGGATCTAGGTAACACTGTAGAACCCAACAACAAGGATTGGCAGATACTGCTAAGAGCTTGTTTACCTTCCAATGTTGACGCAACTCAATTTTTAGCTGACTGTGCATTGGATAAAGATGTACCGCTTACAGACGTGTACAACAAGGATAATGTAAAAAGGATAAATTTACAGCTAAAGGAGTATTTCCCAGCCGTTGTTAAATGGAATAAAATATTTTCCATTAAGCAAAAGGAGTCCGAAACGGCAACAGAATATTTTCACCGGGCACTATTAGAAATGGCAAAGTACACTGGTATAGAAGACATTAAGACCAACCCAAACCATCGAGAAGTAGCAGTATCTGTACTGATGGATGGTTTGAAAGAAACATTAAAAGCTAGGGTACAGACCACGCAGCCATGTTGGCGAGGTCTGTCAGTGTCCACATTGAGAGAGGCTGCTATTGATCACGACAGAAATATCACTAGGCACAGGGAGTCGCAAAGTGATAAGTTGATGTCAGTAAGTATACAGGCGCTGACCACAAAGCAGCCTGCGTATGTACCACCGAATCCTGTGGGTAAGGCAAGTGTAATAACATGTTTTTCTTGTAACAGACCGGGACACTTTGCACGAGAATGTAGAACAAAGAATGTACAAAGATCTTTTCAACCCCCTAGACAACAACACAACACACGACAATGGGAGCAGGGTCCACAGAGGCGGAGTTTTGAGCCACATACAGGGGAAACAAAAAGATACCCCCCGAACAGAGATTGGCATGCCTCTGGTAGTTCCCAGCTAACCCCCGCACAAGTAGTCGCTGCCAGCGGGATTCAGGGAGGTCAGCATACCCAATAGGGGTGTGGCCATACCTGTAATCTGCACCCAGTTAAGTTGATTGCTAGTCTTGGAAGCGAACCAGAGATTGCAATCAATGTAGCTGGTAAAACTTTAAACTTTCTTGTAGACACAGGGGCGGCCAAGTCAGTGATAAATTCGACAGTGGGCATGAGAACCACTGGTAGGACAATTCCAGCCATGGGAGTAACAGGAGTAGTCCAGCACTACCCTGTTAGCAAACCAGCCGAGATTACAATAGGGCCTTTGCATACCAAGCATTCCTTTTTGCTGGCTGCATCGGCACCAACTAATCTCCTGGGAAGAGACTTACTATGTAAAATGGGTTGCGTCATTTATTGTACTCCTGAAGGTGTATTCTTGGACATCCCTGAGAATCACGCTCAGGAAGTACGAGACATGTTAGACTCCCCATCAAAATTAATGTCACATTCCATTATGACAAATAGGAATCCATCCCAAGTAGAAGAGATGACATCTCAGATACCAGAGTCACTTTGGACAAAAGATGGACAGGACACTGGATTAATGGCAAATGTAGCTCCAGTAGTTGTACAAGTAAAAGATGGTAGGATAGCTCCAAAAATCCCACAGTATCCTCTGAAGCCAGAGGTGGAGTTAGGAGTTTTTCCCGTAATAGAGCGCTTGCTACAACAGGGCATTCTAGTAAGAACGTCCAGCACAGCAAATAGTCCCATCTTCCCTGTTAAAAAGAGTGGGGGGAGGGGTTACAGGCTAGTGCAAGATCTAAGGGGGATTAACAAAATAGTTGAGAGTCAGTTCCCCGTAGTGCCTAATCCAGCTGTCATCCTAATGCAAATTCCTCCCACTGCCAAATTTTTCACTGTTATTGACCTCTGCTCCGCATTCTTTTCGGTACCTCTGCACCCTGACAGCCAATATTTGTTTGCATTCACATACAGAGGAGTCCAATACACGTGGACTCGGTTACCCCAAGGTTTCATAGATAGTCCAAGTATATTTTCTCAGGCTTTGCATGATTGTTTACAGTCTTTCCAACCGGAGAGTGGATCAGTGTTGATACAGTACGTGGATGATCTACTACTGTGTTCTGATTCATTGGAGGCATCCCTGAAGGATACGAAACAGCTCCTGTTTCATCTTTCAGACACAGGTCACAAGGTTTCCAAAGACAAGTTGCAATTATGCCAAGCTAAGGTAAAATATTTGGGACACTGTCTAACACAAGGACTGAGACACCTGACCGCTGATAGAATCCAAGCCATTAGAGACATGACACTGCCACAAACCCAACAACAGATCAGGACGTTTCTAGGAATGTGTGGGTATTGCCGTAATTGGATCCCAGGGTTTTCCATATTGGCGCTACCTTTGCAGGAAATGGTCTCCTCAAACAAACCTGATCGGATTTCGCATACAGACGAATCCGAAACAGCATTTGAGAGACTCAAACAGTGTCTAACGCAGGCACCAGCACTAGGTATGCCAGACTATGGGAAACCCTTTGAACTATACGGAACAGAAAGTGCTGGGTGCGCAGCAGGTGTACTAACACAAAAACACGGTGATGCCAGCAGGCCAGTTGCATATTACAGCGCTCAGCTAGATACGGTAGCGCGATCCCTCCCCACATGCTTGCGTAGCGTTGCGGCGATAGCATTGCTAGTGACAAAAAGCGAAGATGTCGTGCTAGGCCACAACCTCACAATCCATACACCGCATGCGGTATCTGCCTTATTGAATTCTGCCCAAACCAGACACGTCTCATCAGCAAGGTTTACGAGATGGGAATTGGCATTAATGGCCCCAGTAAACATCACCATAAGGAGATGCAGTGCATTAAACCCTGCAACATTTCTCCCAGGTGTGCCTGGTCAGACACAAAGGGTGGAAGGTGAGAGTGATGGGGAAGGAGGATTTAATGCAAAGGAAGATACACATGATTGTATGGAATATTTGACCCAAAATTTTACCGCAAGGCCTGACATCAGTGACAATCCACTGGAAGATGCAGAACTCACGTTCTACACGGACGGTAGTTGTCACAGACAGTCAGACTCGGGAGACTTGTGTACTGGATACGCAGTCGTAGATGACCAAGACACCATAGAAGCGGAACCGCTAGGCCCACCTCACTCAGCCCAGGTTGCTGAACTGGTCGCCCTAACCAGAGCATGTGAATTGGCTAAGGGTAAGTCAGCCAATATCTACACCGATTCCAGATACGCGTTCGGGGTAGTCCATGATTTCGGAGCCCTATGGCGGCTCAGAAATTTCATGACGGCGGCTGGTACACCGATAGCGCATGCAGCTCATATAAAAAGGCTTCTAACAGCGATACAGGAACCCGACAGAGTGGCTGTTATCAAATGTAAAGCACATACATATAGCCAAGACCCAGTATCCCTTGGTAACAGCCGAGCAGACGAAGCCGCAAAGCTTGCAGCTGCTACCCCCATACAGACAGACACCACACAACTGATGGTATTTAATACCATCAACACACAAAAGTTGTGTGAGATGCAGAATTTGTGTTCCACACAGGAAAGAGCAGTCTGGAAGGCAAAGGGATATGGCCAGGAGTCCTCAGGGCTCTGGACGGATGGACATGGTAAACCGGTGGCCCCCAGGGCATACCTTCCATGTCTGGCTGAAGCAGCTCACGGGCTGACTCATCTAGGCAAGGAGGGGATGTGCAAATTGGTAAGAGCATACTGGTGCGCCCCAGGATTCTCCTCTCATGCGGGTAAAAGAGCAATGTCATGCCTTACCTGTCTGAGAAAGAATATTGGAAAAGCAATACCTACAGAACCATCCCATATCCCACCTGCCGGCGGCCCTTTCCAGGTAATACAAATTGACTTCATTCAATTACCCCCATGTCGAAATTTGAAATATGTACTTGTCTGTATAGATGTTTTCTCGAATTGGGTCGAAGCATTTCCAGCAGCTACAAATACCGCTATGTTTACAGCTAAGAAAATTGTGCAGGAATTTGTATGTAGATATGGTATCCCTAGAATCATTGAAAGTGATAGGGGTACCCATTTTACAGGTGATGTCTTTCAAGGAATGTGTAAGTTGATGGGAATTGATAGTAAGCTGCACACTCCGTACCGTCCACAGGCGAGCGCGAAGGTCGAAAGAGTGAACAGCACTATTAAAAATAAATTGAGTAAAGTAATGACAGAGACAGGATTGACGTGGCCAGAAGCTTTACCCATTGTTTTGTATAGCATCAGAACCACTCCCAGGTCCCCCCTTAATCTGTCTCCTTTTGAAATCTTGTTTGGTCGACAACCGCATGTCATGATTAACCCTCAGGATGATTTGAAATGTAACAATGAAGTAACTGTAAAGTACTTGATTAACATGAGTAAGCAGTTGAGGAGTCAAAATGATAATCTGAAGTTGGTGATTCCTTGTCACAACTGAGGGCCTGAGCTGACGGGAGGCAGCCTCAGTTGTAGGGGCTGAGATGTACCGGAACCTGGGAGGTTGTATCAGACCCCTGGACATGTAAGTAACATGAATAATAACTGCCCGAAGGCGTGACCACGACAACTTAGATAAAAGTCAATGATGTTTATTATGACAACTCCGCATCACAGCAGCAATAAAAGAAAACGTAAAAGTCAGCAAAGAATAAATACAGTTCCTGAGTACTACAGCATGGCAGGAGCCACAGGGCACTGGTAGAGTGAGATAGTTCTTATGATCTTCTAGATGGAAAGTCCTTACCAGGCCCGGCTGTAGCAATGGAGATAACCCAGGATTGTACCAGCTGGTGTTCCAGGAAGAGCTGGGTTGCTGAAGGTAAAACAGCTGCTGTGGATACTGGCTGGAACCAGACTGTTGTTAGCACGGAGTGGATACTGGCTGGAACCAGTTAAATAATAAATGAACTTTGGGAGCGATGAAATGTGAACTGAAATGTAGAACTTGAGAGCGGAGAAATAATAATTCCGGTGGAGAGTGGTAAAGTGTAGAAAGGACACCGGCCCTTTAAGGGAAGCTGTACTCTGCTGGAAGCTGAGGCTGGAAGCAGGTAGTGTTGTAGCTGGAAACAGATGAATCCACAATGGATTGGAGAGTCAGGCTACACCGCAGGTGGAATGCTGGTGCGGGTCTCTATGGTGGAAGTCTTGAGACAGGAGCTGGAACCTGGAAGACAATCATAGAAGAGAGACAAACAGGAACTAGGTTTGACAACCAAAGCACTGACGTCTTCCTTGCTCAGGTACAGCTTACTTATACCTGCAGCAAGGAAGGGGTTGGCTAGGCAATTATGCAAATCAACAACACAGACAGCAGATTGGTGGAAATGATCAGATGACAGAATCCAAGATGGCTGCGCCCATGCAGACACTTGGAGGGAAGTTTGGTTTGTAATCCATGTGGTCTGGGAAACAGTAATGGCGGCGCCGGCCACCGGAGACAGGAGACGCCAGGCTGATAGATGCACATTTAACCACGCGGGCACAGCGGAGGCCGCGGCTGATGAAAAGACCACTCTGCATGTGGAAACTCAGGAACAGCGGAATCCGGTCCTGGAACGCTGAGCCCGCCTTAGGAGGCATCTGAAGGGTAAGTAATGGCGTCCAGATACCCGGATCGTGACAGCACCCCCCCCTTTAGGAGTGGCCCCAGGACACTTCTTAGGCTTTAAAGGAAACTTTGCGTGGAAATTTCGGACCAAGGCAGGAGCATGGACGTCAGAGGCATTGGTCCAAGAGCGTTCTTCAGGACCATAGCCCTTCCAGTCAATGAGATACTGAAGTTGACCGTAACGGTGACGTGAGTCCAGGATCTTGGCCACTTCATACTCAACGCCTCGTTGAGTTTGGACTTTCGGAGTTGGTGGAAGTGAGGAATGAAACCGATTCAAGATTAGCGGTTTCAACAGGGAAACATGGAATGTCCTGGGTATTTTTAAGAAGGGAGGTAACTGGAGTCTGTAAGCAACAGGATTGATGACTTGATCAATTTTAAAAGGACCGATGTAGCGAGGTGCAAACTTCATACTGGGAACTCTTAACCTCAAATTCTTCGTGGATAACCATACCCGATCACCCACCTTGAGAGCAGGAACTGCTCGACGCTTCTTATCCACAAACTTCTTGTACCTGAACGATGCCTTGAGCAGAGCTGATCGTACGCTCTTCCAGATATTGGCAAACTGATGCAAGGTGATATCCACTGCGGGAACAGAAGTTGCTGGAAGCGGTTGGAACTCAGGGACTTTAGGGTGGAATCCAAAGTTGGTGAAGAATGGTGTTGAGGAAGATGAAGAATGATACTGGTTGTTATGACAGAACTCGGCCCAGGGAAGTAATTGAACCCAGTCATCTTGAGAGGAGGACACATAGATGCGGAGGAAGGCCTCCAAGTCCTGATTCACCCTCTCAGTTTGACCATTGGTCTGAGGATGGTAAGCCGTGGAAAACTTTAACTTGACTTGGAGGACTTGACATAAACTTCGCCAGAATTTGGCTGTGAATTGAACTCCTCGATCTGAGATAATTTCTTCTGGAAGACCGTGGAGTCGGAAGATCTCTTGTATGAATACTTGAGCCAACTTGGAAGCTGACGGAAGACCGGTGAGAGGAATGAAGTGTGCCATCTTGGTGAACCGGTCAACTACCACCCAGATGGTATTGAACTTGTTGCACATGGGCAAATCTGTAATAAAATCCATCGACAAATGGGTCCATGGTCGACGGGGAACAGATAGTGGAACCAGTTGCCCCGCAGGCGACTGGCGGGATACTTTATGTTGAGCACACTTTGGGCAAGATGCAATAAACTCCAAAACGTCCTTTTTCAGAGTTGGCCACCAATAGGACCTAGAGATAAACTCCAGGGTTTTTTGGATACCTGTATGTCCGGCAAAACGGGAAGCATGGGCCCAATGCATGAGCTTCTTCCTTAGTGTCGGCTTCACAAAACTTTTCCCTGATGGGGGCGTAGAGTCCATCCCTACCGTGGAGAATGCCAACGGATTTATAATAGGATGCTTGTCTGAAGACTCTGACTCATTTTCTTGCTCCCATGAGCGGGAAAGGGCATCGGCCTTGCGATTCTGAGAGCCCGGACAGAACTGGAGTTTAAAGTCGAACCTGGAAAAGAAAAGTGCCCATCTGGCCTGACGAGGGTTGAGACATTGTGCGCCTTTTAGATATAGAAGGTTCTTGTGGTCTGTAAGGATGGTGATTGAATGAGAAGCTCCCTCCAACAGATATCTCCACTCCTCTAGAGCGAGCTTGATGGCTAGCAACTCCTGGTCGCCAATGGCATAGTTGCGCTCCGCTGGGGAGAACTTCCGTGAGAAGAAACTGCAAGGATGTAAATGACCATCTTTAGCCCTCTGAGATAACACCGCTCCTACTCCAACGGAGGAGGCATCCACCTCTAAGATGAAAGGAGAGTCGATGTCAGGCTGTTTCAGGACAGGTGCAGAGATGAACCTCTGTTTTAAAAGATGAAAAGCTTGCATGGCTTCTTCAGACCACTTGGACGGGTTAGCACCCTTCTTGGTGAAAGCAGTAATAGGCGCCACAATGGTGGAAAAGTCTCGTATAAACTTTCGGTAATAATTGGCGAACCCTAAGAACCTCTGGACCCCTTTGAGGGTTAAGGGTACCGGCCAATTCTGGATTGCTTGTAGTTTCTCAGGATCCATCTCTAGTCCGGAACCGGACACAATGTACCCTAGAAACGGAATGGACTTGACTTCAAAGACGCATTTCTCTAATTTGCAGTAGAGATGATTGACACGGAGACGGGACAGAACCTCCTTTACCCAGAAACGATGTTCCTCTAAATCGTTGGCAAAAATGAGGATATCATCTAGATAGACCACGACATGACGGTATAGAATGTCTCTGAAGATCTCATTGACGAAATGCTGGAAGACAGCTGGAGCATTGCTCAATCCGAAGGGCATGACGAGGTACTCATAATGTCCGTCACGGGTGTTAAATGCGGTCTTCCACTCGTCACCCTCACGGATCCGGATGAGATTGTATGCACCTCTCAGGTCCAGCTTTGTAAAGATGGTAGCTCCGCTAACTCTGTCAAAGAGCTCAGTAATCAGGGGTAAAGGATAGCGGTTCTTGATGGTAATGTCGTTCAAACCTCTGTAGTCGATGCACGGCCGCAGACCACCATCTTTCTTCTTTACAAAAAAGAAGCCTGCGCCGGCTGGAGAAGAAGAAGGTCGAATGAACCCCTTTGCTAGGTTCTCTTTAATGTATTCCTCCATAGAATGTGTCTCGGGGAGAGACAACGGATAAGTTCGGCCTCGAGGTGGAACCTTCCCTGGAACGAGATCAATCGGGCAGTCCCATTCTCTATGAGGAGGAAGGATATCAGCAGAAGCTTTACTGAACACATCCGTGAAATCTTGATATGGAGGAGGTGGAACATCAGACGACCTGGGGGAGGAAGAACAGACAGGCAACACTTTAAACAAACATGTCTTAGTACAGGAGGAACCCCATGCCAGGATTTGCGTAGTCGTCCAATCAATTGTAGGATTGTGAAGACGGAGCCATGGAAGGCCCAGGACCACAGGATGTGTGGCTCTTGGAATCACTAAAAATGAAATAAGTTCGGAATGAAGAACTCCCACTCTCAGACGAACTGGTAGAGTCCTTAGAGAAATAACTGTATCAAAAATTTTACTGCCATCCACAGCAGTTAAGGAAAAGGACGAAGGAAGTCTCTCGGTGGGTAGGGACCACCGTTTAACATAGGCTTCAGTAATAAAGTTCCCAGCTGCTCCGGAATCCAGGAGGGCAATGACGTTCTGATAACGTTGAGCAACTTGAAGCGAGACTGGGAGGTTGCAATCTTGAGGAGATGGAGAGGAGATCATTACTCCTAGCCGGCCCTCTCCTTGGCGAGCTAGGATTTGGAGTTTCCCGGACGTTTGGGACAGGCATTAATGGTGTGAGACGGAGCTGCACAATACAGACAGAGAAACTCGGAGAGACGTCTTCGGCGCTCAGCAGGAGTTAAACGGGAACGGCCAATTTGCATGGGTTCATCTGTAGTTGGTGACAATTGGCGAGGAGGAGGAGTAGAAGATTTTGGAGCAGATGATCTTCCACGCTCAGTTGCTCTCTCTCTGAAACGTAAGTCAACTTTCGTACAAAGTGAGATTAGCTCATCTAACTTGGAGGGTAAGTCTCTGGTAGCTAACTCATCTTTAATACGCTCGGATAAACCATGCCAGAATGCAGCATACAGGGCCTCGTCGTTCCATGCCAGTTCGGATGCCAGGATCTGGAACTGTATAAGATATTGTCCTACAGTACGTGATTCCTGGCGTAAACGGAGAATCTCAGACGAAGCTGAAGTTACCCGGCCTGGCTCGTCGAAGATGCGCCTGAATGTTGACACAAATGCAGTGTAAGAAGATAGCAGGGTGTCGGACCTCTCCCATAACGGTGATGCCCAATCAAGGGCTGAGCCACTGAGAAGAGAAATAATGTAGGCAATTTTTGTACGGTCACTGGGAAAATTGCCAGGTTGTAGCTCAAACTGAATCTCACACTGGTTGAGAAATCCCCTGCAGAATCTTGGAGATCCGTCAAATTTTGCTGGCGTTGGAAGATGAAGACGTGGAGCAGAAATGGGTAAGGTGGGTGGGGTTATAGCTGGAGTCACTGTGGTTGACGCACCAGACGCGCCTGATCCACGGAGAGTTGTCTGAATCCCATCCAGCCGAGTAGAGAGATCCTGGAGACAGCGGATGATGTGGCCCTGTGCAGCCTCCTGATGTTCTAGTCGGGCTGCCAGTTCTTGCATCGGCCTGGCCGCTTGATCCTGGTCTCCGGCTGGATTCATTAGGTCAGTGCTTACTGTCACAACTGAGGGCCTGAGCTGACGGGAGGCAGCCTCAGTTGTAGGGGCTGAGATGTACCGGAACCTGGGAGGTTGTATCAGACCCCTGGACATGTAAGTAACATGAATAATAACTGCCCGAAGGCGTGACCACGACAACTTAGATAAAAGTCAATGATGTTTATTATGACAACTCCGCATCACAGCAGCAATAAAAGAAAACGTAAAAGTCAGCAAAGAATAAATACAGTTCCTGAGTACTACAGCATGGCAGGAGCCACAGGGCACTGGTAGAGTGAGATAGTTCTTATGATCTTCTAGATGGAAAGTCCTTACCAGGCCCGGCTGTAGCAATGGAGATAACCCAGGATTGTACCAGCTGGTGTTCCAGGAAGAGCTGGGTTGCTGAAGGTAAAACAGCTGCTGTGGATACTGGCTGGAACCAGACTGTTGTTAGCACGGAGTGGATACTGGCTGGAACCAGTTAAATAATAAATGAACTTTGGGAGCGATGAAATGTGAACTGAAATGTAGAACTTGAGAGCGGAGAAATAATAATTCCGGTGGAGAGTGGTAAAGTGTAGAAAGGACACCGGCCCTTTAAGGGAAGCTGTACTCTGCTGGAAGCTGAGGCTGGAAGCAGGTAGTGTTGTAGCTGGAAACAGATGAATCCACAATGGATTGGAGAGTCAGGCTACACCGCAGGTGGAATGCTGGTGCGGGTCTCTATGGTGGAAGTCTTGAGACAGGAGCTGGAACCTGGAAGACAATCATAGAAGAGAGACAAACAGGAACTAGGTTTGACAACCAAAGCACTGACGTCTTCCTTGCTCAGGTACAGCTTACTTATACCTGCAGCAAGGAAGGGGTTGGCTAGGCAATTATGCAAATCAACAACACAGACAGCAGATTGGTGGAAATGATCAGATGACAGAATCCAAGATGGCTGCGCCCATGCAGACACTTGGAGGGAAGTTTGGTTTGTAATCCATGTGGTCTGGGAAACAGTAATGGCGGCACCGGCCACCGGAGACAGGAGACGCCAGGCTGATAGATGCACATTTAACCACGCGGGCACAGCGGAGGCCGCGGCTGATGAAAAGACCACTCTGCATGTGGAAACTCAGGAACAGCGGAATCCGGTCCTGGAACGCTGAGCCCGCCTTAGGAGGCATCTGAAGGGTAAGTAATGGCGTCCAGATACCCGGATCGTGACATTCCTGATTTACCAGGTAGTAATTGTCATGACATTGAACCTGGGAATTATGTAATGATACGAAATTTTCTACGCTCAGGTTGTCTTATTGATAGATGGGAAGGACCATACCAGGTCTTATTGACTAGCACCACAGCATTGAAGGTTGCTGAGAGAGAGACTTGGGTCCATTCATCCCACTGCAAAAAGGTTGCCGATCCAGAGAAGTCCCGTGATAAGGAACAGACGGTAGAGGTTGTATCACTGGAGTGTCTGTTCCAGGAGGACTGAGGCGGCACCTGAGCCTTGAAGACCGAAAGCAGTTGTCGACTCCCTTCTCCCTTTTATTGTTTTTCTCCACTTCCCAGCCCCTCTCCCTTAAAATTTCTTTTTCCCCCTTCTCATTCTTCTCTATTTCCTCCTCAAAGATGGACTTGCCCCAAGAGACTGTGATCCGGATTTTGATGTTAACCATGATGTTGACCAGAGCAGTCTGTTCCGGCGAGAGTACCATAGAGGTCGAGAGAGGTTCTGGAATGGGTTCCGATTATGATGATGGAGGCGTAGTTTTCCAAGATCAACCAAACCAACAAGCAAAGGCGAGTATCAGAAAACGATCCGATAGAAGAAATTGTGATGGATTGTTAGCTGAAGAAAATTGTATCTGTAGGCTCTGTGATAATCTGGTTGAAGATGGGTGCATAAAGAAATGCCAATCCAGTTTTAATATCCATATGGACCGGCATCCATTGAGTGACTATCACTCCTTAGTGGGTAACGTGTTAAACCAAACAGATTGTTGGGTATGCTCTCAAGTACCTCAGGGTCACAGCAAATCAGGGCTAGTACCATTTCCTTTAACGTTAGGGGAGGTACTTGAGCTAAGTGGTGGGAGACTGGTGGATCGGAGGTTTAACATCTCCAGCCCTCCTAGTTTGAAGCTCCACCAATACCATGTGGATAGGTCCCTCTTATGTTTCAACATCTCCAATCCCAGAAAACCGGGAAATTGGGAAGTGTCATGGAGCAACCTTACCATGACCTTTTCACACAGAGCAGATAGAATGCCTACAGATACAGAGCTCGTACGCCATATAGCCAGTAGAGGAAAATCTTTTCGGTATCGATATACCTTAGGAAATAGGATTACTAGAGTTGGAGAGGTATCACCAGGATACTGTGCACATATCGTACAAACTGATACGTGCATTAAGCAGTTGGAAGAATTAGGGTCAGGAGATTTCACCTGGAAGGTTTGTAACATGGTCATGTCCTTCTCCGTCCCTTATGTTCTCCCCGATGACGCATATTTCATATGCGGGAGAAAGGCGTACAAGTGGCTTGCCCCAAACTCTGAAGGATTGTGTTATATTGGAAAAGTATTGCCTGAAGTGATGACTGTTACACATGACAAAATGAAGGACATACACCGTGGTGCCCAAGCTCCTTATACTCACACTCATTACGAGCACCGAGTTAAAAGACAACTGTCAGAAAGGTTAGAGCATCCGGCCTCTGATCTTATCCATGAATCCACCGGGATTCAGGTTCTGGTAGCGTTAGATTTCACTCGCACCGCTCGAGGTGTGATGAATTATAGATACATTTCCGCACTCGCCAATTTGTTAGATAATATCACTGAAATGTATGATGACACGTTTAGATACACTGGAAGAGAACTTCAAGCTTACAAAACAGAACTAGTTCAGCATAGGATGGTTCTTAATTATCTTACAGCAGTAACAGGCGGATATTGTGTTACATTGGCAACACAGTACGGCATAAAGTGTTGCACGTATATCACAAATAGCACCGAGGATCCGGTAGAGGTCATAGACCAAAAGATGGACGATATTCTGCAATTAAAGTGGGAATTTCGTCGAAAACACAATCTCACCCTTGCTGCTGTAGGTAATGAGCTGACTGGTTGGGTGTCATGGTTGAACCCGCGAAATTGGTTCTCCGGTTTAGGAGACTGGGCTCAAGGAGTCATAATGGATGTTGGAAAGTTTCTACTATGTATCTTGGGTGTCGTTATATCGATTGGATTGATATTTAGATGCGGGCAGGCTTTAATGAGGTGCAAACAAAGTACAAAAGTGATGAGCTTGAGGAGTGAGGAAACCGTAATTAACCTGGATTTGATTTATGACCCAATGATAGAAACCAGAATGTGATGAAAATGCGATTATACGGTCCGTTTCTTTCACCTGTTTTTCTGCTTTTCTCCCAGATACAAAGACCCCCTTGGACGAGGAAGCTGACGAGACGAGATGTATACAGACAACGGATTGACCAAAGAAGAAGATTTGACAACTTTAAATATGGACACTTGATGAACTTTGCCATGGATCCCCAGTTTCCCTAGTAATTTTTAAACTCACGCTAGCCCAACATTTTTGTAAATCTGATGGCTCAGACAAAGCTATTTGCTCATGCCCAAGGAGCAATACAGCGCAAAGAAGACGACTCCCAACAGATACCGAACACAACTTCAACAACAGATGTACATTTCCCTGACATAGAATATCATTGCATTTTTCGTAAGTGTTCTTTATCTTCATCTCTACAACCCTCAGGTAACGACACACATAGACGATAGGGAATACAGGCACAGATATTAGCAACCACATACCTCCCCCATTCACATATCATCAACTAAAATGTGCATCCCCATTTTGTTACAACCACAGCCGAAATGAGCTCGGTAGAGTTTGACAGCCCATCCACAGACCTGTACCACAGGATAAGAAGGAATTCAAATGTATACTTCGCAATACCTCGAAGCTTGATTTACCACACGTACGGCACGATGATACATGACCCTCCAAACATGGACTCATACACACATGCTTCTGCTTTCTCACTAGGTCATACCCTCTTCACACCTACTCCACTCTTCTCCCCTACCCAACCATGGAAATCAATTAACCCCTGACTTACATTTTTCTCCTTAAATATTTTAGAAGGTGGCAGTTATTATTGACTGCCAAAGGGTGGACTGTCAAAGTCAGAAAAATGTCTCTATGCACGTTGCCATATTTGCACCGCACACTGGTCCGCGCTGCGCATGCGTACGCTCTCCCGTGAAGGCGCATACCCGCGATAGCGTGCACTCGCAGGCGCGGTATGCGTATTTACGGTAGAGTTTATGTAGTCGTAGCGTGCGACTCATTCGTTACAAATGTTCACAATTAATGTAGTTTGTAGATTATGGTCACCTTGATAGATTCTGAAAGTCTGGTTGAAATAGAAGGTCCCTGTTTAAAGGAATCCCTCTTTGTATTGTACGAAGGGTCTGACAGGAATCATACAGCAGTGTTTGGTACCCATCGGAAGAGTATTTAATTAGTAATATTCCGGTGTTGGTTTGGAGCGTATTAATCGCTCGTGCGAATAGTTATGGACATAAGAAGTTTATGTCCATTTCTATTATTTACACATACTCAGGTATGCGGCGGGAAACCCAGTTTCCCACCCACCTGAGCTGTTGGAAATCGTCACAGCCCACCTGTATGAATCACCCTATGACCTTTTGTTATGATGCAGGGCCGAATTCCTTCGGCCAATGGACAATGGGATTGTAGGACCATGAGATTGCATTGTGTGTGGGGCATAAATAGGCAGGCCGACCACATCCAGCTCTCACTCTCTCATCAACGGTTATCTGCTGATAGCCGGGAGCTGGATATCGAGGCGCAGGCGATCATACCCTTTGTGCGTAAGTTTCTCTCCGTAATCATTGTCTTTCTGTGAGCCAATTTCTCTCATCTCTCTCTCTCTCTCTCTCTCTCTCTCTGTTCTGTTCTCTCATATCTCCCCTAGACTAGGCTAGTATTGTATTGTATTAGATAGTATTGTATTGTATTGCATTTAGGTCAGTGTAGTATTGTCTTTTTGTATTTATTGTTTAGTTCTGTGGTTAGGAAGTCTCTGTTATATTGTAGTGTATCATTGGTACTGTTATCCCCTTTTACAAATATATTAGATATAATACAATTAATAGGCTTTGGAACCTAAACCAGTATCAGTGTATTTTCTATAGTGTTAAGTGTTCACTTGAGCGTCGGTGACGCTCAAGCAGCTTTGTAGTTAGTCAGGTTACACAAGGTTGCACTTACACCCTGTATTCACATTAAGTTATTCTGTGTATTTCATTGGTATAAGGTTTAAACATTAAGGTATAGCGTTGTGAGCGTCTGCGCCGCTGGTGACCTCCTCGTGGTCTCGAGCGTATGCTACGCCATAGCGAATCATTACTCTAGTCATAGCCAATAACGTGTCCTGTGATCACTGGGCCGTGAGCGAACGTGACGCTTGAGCGTCTCGCCTACGGCTGAGCGATCGTTACGCAACTAGCGTACCATTACGGTACTTCTTAAGCAAACAGCGTACAGTGTTCTTAGACTTCATAAAGGGTTGTTTATACGACAAAAGTATTTAGAATTGTCACCTAAGTGGTGAGTGCATATTTCCTGTTGTGCTACCAGAGCAATTACCCTCATCCTAGGGGCTTAAAAGAGGGGGGTAATAAGGCACTTCACTACTTAATTCCTGCCTGACTCTCTTGAAAGCCTTTTCCACAATCTCCATCCATACAGGGCTGCATAATTTGACAATATTACACCAAGCTGCAATTTTTGATGCTTTGGCTCTCTCTAGTGCTCTATTGTGCTTAATGCATCTTGTGGATCTCTTATTGTTCTCTGGTCATTTTATTGTGATAACCTTTGCTCTTCTCAATGCACCTTTGCATTGTATGATGTTCGCCTGACACCCCTTTGCAGTCAGCTTGGTGCCCTCATGTAAAACACCCATTTCTTCTTCTCCGACAACTATGTATGCACCGGCAATTTAATTTTCCTTCTGATCAACATGGCTAGGAAGGCTCAACAAGCTCCTGTAAATATCTTCGGAACCAAGTCAAAAGGTTCCCAGGGACAAACACCACCCTCAGACACATCCTCTTCCCCCGGTTCTCTGGAAGTGGGCATTGATCCTCAGATTCAGGCAGTCTCACTGTCGAGTCTCATGAATGGAGTTCAGTCAGCTTTTTAACTGGAACAGTGTCAGATTTCAAATCATAGATCGCTACCCTTGGCACTAGATCAGACACTCTGGAATCTAAAACTGATGATTTATGTAGCTCTCAGCAACACCTCATCAAAGAACTGTCTAGGGTCTATGATGAGCTGGAATCCCTAAAAGATAGGAAGGTAGATCAAAAGAACCGCTCTCGTTGAAACAACCTTTGAATCCGTAATGTTGCAGAAACAGTTCAAAGCTCCTCTCTACTAGCATATCTGAAGGGATTATTCCAACATAGTGTTCCTGCTCTCATGGATGTGAACTGACTATTTGTTTGAGCTAACAGAGCACTTTATTCCAGACCTTCTCCATCAAAGCCTACCAGGGACGTAATTGTTCGCCTGCATTATTTCCGTTCCAAGGAAAGAATCCTTGCATCAACTTGAGACTCCCCCGTGATCTCTTTTCAGGAAATGCAAGTACAAATCTTCCAAGTTCTTGCCCCCTCAACAATCCAAAAATGTCAGGACCTTCAACCAATCACAAAAAAATTGAGACAACACCAGATCCGGTACAGATGGGGGTTTCCTTTTATGCTCCAGATCTCCATAAAGAACTCAAATTATAAAAAATTTACTCAAGAGCCAAGAGCTACTGGCCAAACTTGACCTTCTTCCGGTCCTATCTTTGGTTCCTGCTTCCACCTTTTCTACGTCTAAATCTCATCGCCACTGTGATGAAGCTCCTGCTGCCTCTCAACTCGACCCATCGGGTTCTGAACCCCCCTCATCAGAGCAGCCTAGATCAACTCACCACCAAACCAAGGATGGTGATCCCACCTGAAATTTCACTGGCTGTCGTTTTGTGTCCCCCCCACCACCACCGCTTTTCCTACCTTCCATGCATAATACAACATTACTTTATGACTGACATTGACTCAAGGAGGCCTCGCCCTCTCCACTACCCTTCGGTTTGATGAACCAGTATTCTTGAATTGTTCTAACACTTTATAATGGTTTTGAACTTACCATTATAATTGGTTACACTTTTGACTATGCATATGTCCACACCTCCTTTCCATGCCCCACCCTCCCTTTTTCTCCCGAGTTCCCCCCCTCGCCCTCCTAATAGGACACCGGTATATTATCCCTCCCATGAGATTTAGCAAAACTTTGTTAGCTTACGCCGAATATTCTTAGGGCCCAGGCAATCCTGGCCATGTTGCATAATTCTACCACTACCCTATGATCACTTTGTTGATGATACTAGTTATTATTTTAAGTGTTTCATTAGTGGTCCCTCATTGGGACCCTCCTCCTAAGGGTTTTTGCTCTTGCAGGCTTTTTTCTTTCTCAGCTCCTCCCTCTCTTTCTCTGCATTTTGTCTTTTTTCCTTTTTTTCTCTATTTTTGGACTGACCTCCAAGCACTCCGTATGTTATCCTGGGCCATCCTCTTTTTCTGCATATAATGTTCTTCTTTATGTTTCCCCATGTCACTTAAATTGCTATACATAAACGTTAACGGACACAATTCCACCTAAGTAGTGCACGGCCATCTTGGGCGCCTGCAGGAGGGAGAAAGAGAATGTACTATTCCTTCAGGAAACATACTTTACAGGACCCCACTCCCATCTTCAAGGTAAGCAGTTCTCCTAGACTCCCTGCCTGCACGAAACTTGGAGTTGCCATACTAATTCACCGTATCATCCCGTTTGTACACACTAACACTGTGACTGACCCTGACGAGTGTTAATTAATGGTAATTGGCACCTTTCATTCAGAAGTTTTGACCCTGATTTCGGTGTATGACCCCAATCAGGACCAACCTCAATTTTTTGATTCTTTGTATAGACATGTGGTAGGGTGGCACAGGGACATATCATTCTTGGTGGGAACTTTACTACTGTTCTAACCCCATCTTAGTTAGAGCCAAGCCCCCAACCTATACAGTGAATACATCTAACTCTAGAGCTTCCCGTACCCTTATTGCTTCTCTTTAGCATCATGGTCTTTGTGACTCCTGGCATCTCAAATACCCTGTTGCTACAGAATATACCCATTTTTCAGCTCATCACCATTACTCACGGATAGATATGATTCATGTCTCTTCCTCTATCTCCTCACTAATCTCGGACTCCAGCATTATCTAGACTGACCATGCAGGTGTTTACATCCTACTTGACATTTATAGATCCCCTTGAAGAACACACAAATGGTGTTTAGATGATTCCCTCCTGTTACATCTCTCTGTTTTCAAAGATATTAATTAAACTGGCAGGTACCTTTGAGAAAGTCACGTGATCCATGACGAAACGTGTTAGGACTCCTCTTTCTATCGCACTGAGCTCACTGTGAGGTCTTCATACAGCTCATAGCTGCTACCTGATGGCTTTCCCTCCAGCACGAGAGCAGCATGTCCCATTAACACAGCGGACGCCTCCCGCTGTTACCGGTGACTGCTTCAGTGGACCTGAGGATGCTCGGTGACGCCAGCCTACAGGAGAGGTAAAATGCACCACTTTTGTCACCTGTTCCGAAGGTCTGATTACTGGGATCCAAACTGCAACCTGTGGACAATCACTGCTACCTATATACAGCACTCAGAGAGAGGAGTTCCTCTGTGATCCAGCTATTCTTTATACACAAAAAGTATCTGTTTTTGGGACACACTGTTATCATTATAGTTACAACGGCAACATATGTTTCAGCTGTCTTACTATTCAAGTTTTATATTTACTACAGCACTGATCCCTATCAGTAACGTCCCTATTTGTGGAATATAGCGTGTACGTACGGACATTATTATCGTTTACCATTATAGTGACCTTGTCTAATTTTATTTGTGCACATTTTATTATAATCATCTACTCAGTATTTCTAATTGATTAATGTGATATTAATATATTCATTTTTAAAGTAATAACCACGTCAGCACTCCTTTATGTGTTTACTCTCACTCTCATGAGTGCAGCCTTCTCCATTTTTCTTGTACTGTTATTTAGAGGCATACACACAGTGCCTTACGGCAGCACACAGGGGAATTAGAGTATACCATTTTCTTCTTTACTTAGGCGCTATATAGCAGCATTTTGTCTTTGTTTATTCTAGATGGCTTTGCTCCGGCCACAACCCAAAACGACATAGTGGTGATCCCAAAGCCTAATAAGGACCCAACTTAGGGCCTAACTCAGACCTGATCGCTCGCTAGCATTTTTTGCACCGCTGCAATCAGGTCAGTACTGTGCATGAGTATGCACCGCAATGCACAGGCGCGTCACACGGGTACAAAGCGGTTCGTTGCTCTGCGATGGGTTTGTGCAAAGAATCAATTTGCATGGGCGATCACAAGGTGATTGATAGGAAGAAGGCGTTTGTGGGTGGCAACTGACCGTTTTCTGGGAGTGTTTGGAAAAATGCAGGCTTTCCCAAGTGTTTGCAGGGCGGTTTTCTGACATCAATTCCGGTCCCAGACAGGCTGAAATGATCGCATCGGCTGAGCGAGTCCTGGGCTACTCAAACTGCACAAAATCTTTTTGTACCGCTCGGCTGCACATGCGCTCGCACATTTGCACAGCTAAAGTACATTCCCCGGTGGGTGGCGACTAACCGAAAGCAGGACTGTAAAAACCAGCTAGCGAGCAATCAACTCTTAATTATAGGGCGATTTCTTTATTAAATGTCGACCTAAAGATCTTTGCCAAAATTTTTACTTCTCACCTCGCCCCTCTTCTCCCCCAACTAATTCACCCCAATCAAGTCAGTTTCATCCCGGGACATCAGGCGTCTGTCAATACTAGACGCGCTGTAGACCTTATTCACTTGGCCCACAACAGAAACTTCCTTTACTTATATTAGCATTAGATGCAGAGAAAGTATTCGATCGCATCTCAATGCCTTTTTTTATTTGGAGATCTTTATAAAATGGGATTTTCCGGCAAATTTTACGATGGAATCTCTGCACTCTATCGCTCTCCGTCGGCAAGAGTCTCTGTCAATAATGTCACCTCCCCAAGCTTTGGGATTACTAACGGCACCAGACAAGGTTGTCCCCTCTCTCTATTAATATTTGCCCTAGTTATTGAACCCCTGGTGGAAAGGATCCATTGTAACATGGACATTTCGGTAGTTCAGACAGGCTCTTCTGAATGCAAGAAAGGGCTACCCTTGAATGCGCGTTTCCCTTTGCATGGCACAAATGAAAAATTTAATATTTAGGCATATATTTAACACACCATCACCATCAACTTTTCCAGGTCAACTTCCCTCGCATTCTAGACCAAATTAAATTAGACTTTCAGGTATGGTCTGGGCACTTTATATTGTGGATAGGTAGAATAAATTTGTTAAAGATGAAAGTGCTTCCTCGGCTCCTATACTTATTCCAAACTATACCGAACTATATACCACCTTACGTTTTTAAATTCTTGCAGTTCCAATCTACTCAATTTGTTTGGGATCACAAACAACCCCAGAATAAATTATCACTGCTCCAACATCCCACCCAAGGTGATGGCCTCGGGATTCCTAATTTTTGGAAATACTGTTATGCGGCCCAAATCTCTCAATGTGTGCAGTGGTGTGCTCCTGACGCAGGAAAGGTCTTGGTTGCTATTGAAGCAGAAGAGCTGGATTTATCGACAATTTCCTCCCATTTGTGTCTGCCCAGGACCTGCCGTCCTCGAAGTGTCATGTCCACCCTATAGTTTCCCATTCCCTTTCTATCTGGGACTTTGTTAACAGAAGGTTTAAACTAGCCCCAGGCCCATCCCCCCTTATTCCATTATGTCATAATCTTGAGTTCCCCCTGGGCATGTGTAAGACATCTTTCAAAGCCTAGCGAGCAGGGAATATTCTGTTCCTTAATGACATCTCGGATAATGATAATTTCCCTCAATTTTCTGAAATCCAAGAGAGGGCGATAATTTTCTGGAAATTAGACATTTTCACTCTAAGACAGTGATTCCCAAACTGTGTGCAGTGGCTCCCTGGGGTGCCTCGGGAAACTTTCAGGGGTGCCTTGGATTGGTGGTCCAGGACCAATTCAAATTAGCTAGTACTAGTAGCTGTCCGTCATAAAATATGGGGACAAACAGAAGCAAATCTTGTCCCTCACCACAAAATTGAGCCTAAGGATGACATATAAACACAATCTACTTAATTTAATATTTCTTTCTAAATTTCTCAATAAGAAATTTTTGGCCTAGGGGTGCTGTGAAAAAAATTCTGATACTCTAAGGCGCCGTGATTCAAAAAAGTTTGGAAACCACTGCTCTAAGATTAAACCAGTTCTAACAGGGAAACCCCTCTGTTCTTTCGAATGTATATGTCGGATTCGCTCAACTAAAGGCTTAATTTCCAGACTATATGCTCTGCTCAGTGGGGAAGCAACTCCCTCACGAGACTCTCATGAGTTAGCGTGGGAAAGGGACCTGGGAATCAGTCTAGATCAGGAAGAGTGGTCAGCTATCTGGGACAACTCTGTCTCTAGCTCCATCTGCGTCAAAATTAAAGAAAATGTATACAAATTCTTGAACCGTTGGTACTATGTTCCTTCTCGGTTGAAGGCTACGTTTCCTGATACTTCGGACAGGTGTTGGATGGGTTGTTCTGAAGAGGGCTCCTTCTTATGGGTATGGATCATAGGATCGACCACACTAAGGTTGACAGTGTCTAGGTTGACCACTATTGGTTGCAGGGTTTCTAGGTTGAAAAGTTTTAGATCGACAGGTCAAAAGGTCAACATGAGGTTTTTTTTTTTGGGGGGGGGGGGGGTTGTGTCATTTTCTCCATACAGTGACCTCAATTAGTGCATCGTGTCCCCTCGCTTCGCTCGCCATGCTTCGGGCAAGGTGACTTGCTCTGCTACCACTTCACTCGGCACAGGTTACTATTCTCAATCGTAGCCCACGTGGATTAAGTATGAAAAATAAATAAATAAATAAAAATTGTGAAAAACTCATGTCGACCTTTTGACCTGTTGACCTAGAACATGTCGACCTAGTTACTGTCGACCAATAGTGGTCGACCTAGACATTGTCGACCTAAGTGTGGTCGACCTAGAGACCGGATCCTCCTTCTTATATGTGTGGTGGACTTGCCCATGCATATTGCCACTATGGCAGGAAATAAACACCCTCCTCTCGCACCTGTCCGACTTGCCTATACCCTTTGATCCTACATTTTTATCTTCTCCCTTTAAGCCTTCCCACCCTTTCTAGGCACTATAATAAATTGTTACGTCACATTGCCTCGGCAGTGACTAGCCAAATTGCTGCAGATTGGAAACAGCCTAATCCCCCAACTATGCCAGCGATCCTGTCCCGAATTTGGCATGTTTACTAAATGAAATATATGTCTAGTATACTGTATCACTCCTCTAAAGCTGTGTACACATGGTACAATATGCACTTAACTTTTCTTATGATTTTGACTATATAGTCAAAATCGTAAGCAAAGTTAGTGCATATTGCACCATGTGTACACAGCTTGTGATGCCGATGCGCGGTCCCGCCGGATCGGCATCGCAAGCAAAAAATAGACTATGCAGGCAAGTCAATTTTGACTGTGTAAAAGATAGTCAAAATGATCACTTAGCCAAAATGGTATCGCAAGCACAGTCATCTTTGCTTGCGATACCAACCACAGTCCATGTCGCACAGCCCGAATCTCACCATGTGTATGGACTATTAGTCTTTTAATAAAACCCCGGCAGGCCACACAGAATGTCACAGCTCCTTTTACTGGCTGTTATTCATTTCCTCTTTCTCTCCTCAGACGGTTATCTGTCATCATTGAGAAAGTGCACTATTTTATGTCTTATTACAAAGGGGGTAATTCAGACCTGATCACAGCAGCAAATTTGGTAGCAATTGGGCAAAACCATGTGCAATGCAGGGGGGGGGGGGTACAACATTTGAAGAGAGAGTTAGATTTGGGTGGGATGTGTACAAACTGAAATCTAAATTGCAGTGTAAAAATAAAGCAGCCGGTATTTACCCTGCACAGAGACAAAATAACCCACCCAAATCTAACTCTCTCTGCACGTGTTATATCTGCCCCCCCCCCCCTCAGTGCACATGGGCCCTCATTCCGTGTTGTTCGCTCGTTCTTTTCCTTCGCATCGGTGCGATTTTCCGCTAACTGCGCATGCGCAATGTTCGCACTGCGGCTGCGCCAAGTAAATTTGCTAAGAAGGGAAAAAATATATAACAAGTATATATTGGACAGGCGCAGAAATGAGTGGTTCCTCCTAGCTGCTGTACGTTGGAGATAGTCAGTCTCCTTTATAATGTGTACAAAAAAGAAATAGATTACAGCGCTAACACAACTAATACTAAAATATACAAATTTATTAATTTAAGACAAACTGATGTAATCTGTAAAATTCATATAAAAATGAAATTGCTCATAGACCAATTAGTGGATGTATACTGAATGCATCAACAATGACCTTATTATGACAGTCTATGATCCATAGACCTGGTAACTGATTTTATGCCAGGATCAATGATCAATTACCCATCAAGTGTTCCAATGCGTGGATCCTGATCCGGGTCTTCACTTGAAAAAATGGATTCTGGTTCACAGTCCTTTTAGGTTGACACTCTCATGTCCAACGCGCTGTGTTCCTTGAAGAATGAATCCTGAAGAGTGTATTTGAAAGACCAAGGCTGGGATCGGGATCCTGGTTCACTAATTGCATACAGATGGTTATGTCCTGGATCTAGGTCCAATAGAGCTGAGTTTGATAGCATCCAAAGGTCAAGAGCAGTGTTCCCTGACGCGTTTCGCCGCTCCTGGCAGCTTTCTCAGAGGGAATTGGTCTATGAGCAATTTCATTTTTATATGAATTTTACAGATTACATCAGTTTGTCTTAAATTAATAAATTTGTATATTTTAGTATTAGTTGTGTTAGCGCTGAAATTTGCTAAGAAGTTTGGTATTTTACTCACGCATTACGAGATTTTTTCTTCGTTCTGGTGATCGTAATGTGATTGACAGGAAGTGGGTGTTTCTGGGCGGAAACTGGACGTTTTATGGGAGTGTGTGAAAAAACGCTGCCGTTTCTGGGAAAAACGCGGGAGTGGTTGGAGAAATGGGGGAGTGTCTGGGCGAACGCTGGGTGTGTTTGTGACGTCAAACCAGGAACGACAAGCACTAAACTGATCGCACTGGAAGAGTAAGTCTCGAGCTACTCGGAAACTGCAAAGAAAAATCTTTTCGCAATATTGCGAATACTTAGTTCGCAATTCTGCTAAGCTAAGATTCACTCCCAGAGGGCGGCGGCTTAGCGTGTGCACTGCTGCGAAAAGCGGCTAGCGAGCGAACAACTCGGAATGAGGGCCATGGTTTTGCCCAACTGCTAACAAATTTGCAGCTGCAATCAGGTCTGAATTACCCCCTAAATCAGATAACTATTGTTGTACTGGTTGTTAGAAGCAGAACTGCAGACATGTGTATATACTTTACCATATGGATGTTTTTCGTTCTTTGCCTGCTGTATTTTAATGTGATCTTCTCAATAAACATTACTTAAAAAAAAATAGATTTGCAGTACATTATTGTTAGTGCCGATAGCAAATATCTTGCTGTTTTGTATATTCTAGAGATGAGCGTTTCAGATATCAGAGGTGATCTGAGCTGCAGCTTGGATCTCCTTGTTTGCCCTGGATTCATATCCGAGGCAAAACCTTTTGCACTGGGCACCAATTTAAAAAATATCCATTGAAATCAATGGGCTGACTGCTGATTGGCTGAGAGAGCCATCACGGCTCTCAGCCAATAAGCACTTCCCCATAGACTTCAGTGGGGCAGATGCATGCAAGATGGCGGCTCCCACCACAGTGATGGACACCACCATCTACATTGCCAACACCCCATACTGTATCCAACCTGCACTGTAACCTGCACTGTATCTGACCTGCAGGTACGAAACACTGTTTTTATAGTTGGGGAGATTATGGGGAACTGCTCAACAAAAACACTGATTGATCTAGCCTTTACATGGAGAGACAGTCATCAGTGGCCCAGGTCCTCCAAGAAGGAGGTACAGATTGGGTTCTGAGAATAGGTATGTGCACCTCTGTAAAGTGCATCCACGTCTGCTGTTGCAATAACACATGATTTAGGATTTTTTTTCTTTGCTGTTTGTTAACTATTACTACTTTAAGCAATGATATTCCACACATGATTCTTAGCAAATTTCTGTGTTGGATTGTTTTCTATTGAAAGTAGTTGCGAGTTGGTTCAATTGGTTATTTATGGTTAATACATTACTGATTTGCTAACATTTTTAAACAGAAATAACTGCTGTGTGTTTGTGTAGCTGCTTTGTTTAGTTTAGCCAGCCAGCCTTTGGCCTATGTTGGGGAACAATATTGTGAGCTTTGTGTCAAAATTGAGTGGAAATGACTGGAAATTAATGTTACTGAGGTTAATAATAATAATAAAAATCCACATTTATGTGATTTTAGCTTTTTTTGTACATTTTTGGTAAAAATACAAAACCAAATCCAGTCATAGCCGAAATCCAAAACCAAAACCAAAACTGGACAACGTATTAGAACCAAAACGTACATCTCTAGTATATTCTAAATTGTACCACTATAGACCCAACAATGTCTACAAACATCCCTCTTAAACAAGGAATGACCACAATTTACGGAAGACCTCTATATTCATGTCCACTGATGTAGGGAAAATGTTTCTTGATAGGCATAATTAAACATATTGGATTAGGGGACATTTTAATCACTAGTCATGTATAGGTCCCCATTGTCAGTCTCTGATCAAATTCATATAATGGGAAGTGACCCTTTTTCTCCTCCTAATTGTTCTCTTCATTGAGGCTATGCCTAGATCAATCAGACCATACCCCAATATGGGTGAGAGGCCAAAACTATAAACTTGCTGAGTTTGATAATAATTTGTTAGAATTAATCAGGAACCCAATCATTTCTCTACCCAATGTGATGCCCGATCCCAAAGTTTTTAGCAGGCTCTCAAGTTTTAAAATAGACTATTAGAGACTGATGGCTTTTAATCTTAGTACACCCAGCCAAATCTTCAAGGTCTACTACATGCTTTTTTTTTTTTTTTGTTTCCCATTCCACCTGAAATATCTGGTGACAGTGGCTAAACATATTTCACTATGGTATAAATAAAAATGTTCCCCACTTGTGACTGCATGGACTTGCTCTGCTGGCTAGTACAGATTGCAGGGAAGTTATTCTATTTCTGAGCAGGCTTACCAATCCTGTTGTATAGAGCTTCCCTCTCAACATCAGTAACCCCCTGTTTCTGATTCCTGCTACTGAATCATGAGTGGGTAAATCACTGCCGCCACCACCACCACTAGTCTCACGCTGCTGCAACACCTCCTGGCTGGTGTCGGGTAATGAGTGTTTGAGCATGGAAACAAAGGACTCAACTGCAGAACAGGTTGAAAACAGAATAATGTTTGATGCTACTCTGGTGGTCCCAAGAAACAAGCAGATGCACTGCTTCTTGAAGCAAGAAGATGTTTATTTACTCCTGTGAAATGTGTTCAAAAGGACAGTTTATGTACCAGAAATATCATAGGAAACTGTTTAGATGATATACACATTTGGGCTCTCAGAAATCCTTCTATTATACAGTTCTGGCACATAATACAGCAAGGGGTAATCCAGACCCTGCCATTTAATCAATTCAGAGAGATACTGTATATACACTGTGCATCCTCCTGGAGACATTTAACTTTGAAACCAGTGGACAGAGGTGAGTGTTAATCCCTCTATGTACAAGGCTGCATGTACTCCAAGGCACCTGGAGTTCTAGGAAGGGGTCTTATATTCCTATCTCCCTCCAGAACATCTTCCAAGGTTCTGCTGGGGGGACCTGCTCACCACCTCTGGAAAATATGGAACCCAGAGGCAGTGTTAGGGTCTCCTGCTCTGTGCTGCCACGTCGTCATGGCAACCGGGAGACAAGTGCTAGTGGAGTAACCTGAGCGTAGCTGATACTCCGGTTCGGGTCTTTTGCTGTGCAGTGGTTACAGGCTCTGTGCACGGCAGGGGATCCGGTGCTGGTTTTTGTGCTCACAGTCTGTGAGGTCTGAGTGGGGCATGGACAGCACCTGCTATATAAACCCTCTTCTCAGGTTAGGCAGATGCTGCTGAATCTTTGTTGGTTAGTCAGTTCCTGAAAGCTAGCTAGTACTGTGTAAACTTTGTATTTGTTTGTTGCTTACTGCAAATAGGCCTTGGGATTTGGTATTACACTCTGCCAATCCAGACCTAGCAGTAAGACTGGAGTCAGTCGTTTAACCTGCTGGGGTTCTTTTGCTACTCTGTGAACCTAGCAAGTTTGCGGCTGTATTCTCAGACTTGCCTGCCAAAATCCTTTCTCACTGTGCAAGGTGTTCAGGTGTCAGTTTAGTGGCAGTAAGCTGAACCAGTGCACTGCAAGTGAGGACTAGTATTGTGGAGACTCTCCTTGTGTCTATTATTCCATCTCTGACCAAGGAGTTTACTGCCACACCCTTTGGTAACCCTTTAGGGTTTTGCTGTTGCCCTTAGCAACAGCATTTCGGGTTCTCTACGTATTAAATCACTACATCTTGCTTCTTTCCATCTGAGCATTCCTAATACTAGGGAAACACCCAGTTTCTTAGCCTTTGGGCTTCTCTGTTCACTTTGTGTTTATTTTGTTACCCTATCACCTTCTGTGTATGTAATGTCATATTCCCCAGTCTGTCTGTGAGTTCATTTGTTTTGCATCCCTCACCGTTCAGACACCAGTACATTCCTGCTGGCACTGGTGTGCATAACATATTCAGCAGCCTAATACTCCTGTTGAAATTTTGTGGGAATATGGAGCATACCCCTCAAAATACTTTGCAACAGGTGGTCGATCAGGTGCAGGTCCTGACTCGACAATTTAATGATTTGTCCATTAAAATGCACACCTCGCAGGCCGCTGGCGGAGCTCCCACAGCAGCAGTACCTTCAGGGGTTAAGGAGCCGAAAGTAAATCTCCCGGATCGTTTTTCTGGAGATCGCTCGCAGTTCTTTTGTTTCAAGGAGAGCTGCAAGCTATATTTCCAGCTTAGGCCTCAGTCTTCTGGGTCGGAGATTCAGTGGGTGGGCATAGTGATTTCCTTGCTACAAGGAGACCCACAGGTCTGGGTATATGGGTTGCAGCCTGACTGTCCGTCGCTTAAAAGTGTTGATGCTTTTTTTACGGCACTGGGCATGTTGTATGATGACCCTGACAATACGGCCTCAGCCGAGGCTCAGATTTCGATCCTTAAGCAAGGGTGAAGGCCAGTTGAGGTTTATTGTACGGAGTTTCGGAGGTTGGCCCATGATACCCAGTGGAATGACCCAGCCCTGAGACACCAGTACCGAAGAGGTCTTTCTAACCAGTTAAAAGACCAACTGGTACAATATCCCTTGCCTGATAGCTTGGATCAGCTCATGCAGTTATCCATTCGGGTGGATAGACGGCTGAGAGAGCGCAGGCTTGAAAGGGAGACCGAGGTTTCCTTCTTTCCCAAGGGAACCTCAGACTCTGAGGAATTTTCCGAGGAGCCTATGCAGATTGGGGCTACCCGCCTCTCCTCGCGTGAGAAGACGCGGAGGAGACAGCAGGGGTTATGTTTGTACTGTGGGAATAAAGGTCATGTGGTAGTATCATGCCCAGAAAAGCCGGAAAACTTCAGGGCCTGAGGGTGATGGGAAATATCTTGTCAGGCCAGAAGTCAGAATTTCCCAAGAAGACTTTTATCATTCCGGTGACCTTGAAGATCCTCGGTCAAACTGTCAAGACTGAGGCCTTTGTGGACAGTGGGGCCGACGGGGTTTTTATGGACCGCCAATTCGCCCTGAAACACTCTGTTCCCTTAGTACCCTTGGCATCGGAAATTGAGATTTGTGGGTTAAACGGGGAACCATTATCCCAGGGTAAAATTACCTCTTGCACTAGCCAGATTTCTTTGTTTATTGGAGCCACACACTCTGAAAAATTGTCCTTTTATGTGACTGTCTGTACTTTTGCCCCATTGGTGTTGGGGTTACCCTGGTTAAGGGCCCACAATCCTCAGTTTGACTGGGTCTCTGGGGAGATTCTTAGTTGGGGTACTGATTGTTTCAGGAGTTGCTTGAGCCTTCCAGTCAGGCTTTCGCAGCTAAGTTTGCCAGGATTGCCAGGATGTTATGCAGATTTTGCGGATGTGTTCTCCAAAAGAGTTGCAGAGGTACTACCTCCCCATCGCCCCTATGACTGTGCCATTGATTTGTTTTGCCGAATGCTAAGCTTCCCAAGAGCAGGTTGTACTCCCTGTCACGTCCTGAGACTCAGGCTATGGCAGAGTACATTCAGGAGAACTTGGCTAAGGGATTTATCAGACCTTCACAGTCTCCAGTTGGGTCGGGGTTCTTCTTAGTGGGTAAAAAGGACGGTTCGTTGCGACCCTGCATCGACTTCAGGGAATTGAACCGTATCACGATTAAAAACTCATACCCACTGCCTCTCATTTCGGTCTTGTTTGACCAGCTTCGTACTGCCACCATTTTTTCTAAGATTGACCTACGCGGTGCGTACAATCTAATCCGAATAAGAGAGGGGGATGAATGGAAGACTGCCTTTAATACCCACTCAGGGCATTATGAATATTTGGTGATGCCTTTTGGGCTCTGTAATGCCCCGGCAGTCTTCCAGGTCTTCATGAACGATGTGCTCAGGGAATATTTGGATAGATTCTTAGTTGTATACTTAGATGACATCCTAATCTTCTCCCATTCCCTGGAGGAACATCGGAAGCATGTACGCTTAGTCCTCCAGAAACTCAGAGACCACCGGCTTGGGGCAAAGCTGGAGAAGTGCGAATTTGAAGTTCAGCAAATCGCATTTCTAGGATAAATTATCTCCCCAGAAGGTTTCCAAATGGAGGGTTTCAAGGTACAGGCAGTCCTGGATTGGGTGCAGCCCACAAGTTTGAAGGCGCTTCAGCGTTTTCTGGGCTTTGCAAATTTTTATAGACGATTTATCGCTGGATTTTCGTCTATAGTGGCGCCCTTGGTGGCACTCACTAAGAAAGGGGCGGATGTTGCTCACTGGTCTTGTGAGGCCAAAGCGGCTTTTGCCCGTCTCAAAAGGGCATTTGTCTTGGCCAAGGTGCTGCGACACCCAGATCCAGAGCGTCCTTTTGTGGTGGAGGTGGATGCCTCTGAGATGGGTATTGGGGCAGTGCTCTCTCAGATGGGGGTGTCCGATAATCGCCTTCATCCCTGTGCTTACTTTTCCCGTAAATTTTCGCCTGCTGAGATTAATTATGACGTGGGTAACCGGGAATTGTTGGCTATTAAGGATGCACTCGAGGAGTGGAGACACTGGCTTGAGAGGGCTAAGTTTGTGGTCTCAATTCTCACCGACCATAAGAATTTGGCATATTTAGAGTCAGCGAAGCGCCTCAATGCCAGGCAGGCACGATGGGCTTTGTTTTTTGCTCGCTTTAATTTTTTGATAACATATCGCCCTGGGTCAAAAAACATCAAGGCTGATGCGCTCTCGCGGAGTTTTGCTCCAATCCAGGAGACCACCGAGGAGCCATTGCCCATTGTGTCCCCATCATGTATTAAAGTGGGCATTACCCAGGACCTCTTGTCATTAGTCCTTAGAGCACAGGAGCAGGCTCCTCCAGACCTTCCGGTAGGTCTTTTGTTTGTGCCTCCTAGGTTAAGACAGCGAGTGTTCCTGGAATTCCATGCCAAGAAGTCGGCAGGTCACCCGGGTATTGCCAGAACTCGGGAGTTGCTATCTAGGGCGGTGTGGTGGCCCTCGGTGGCTAGGGAGGTGGATCAGTGGGTTCGGGCATGTGACATCTGTGCCCGAAATAAGACTCCTAGAGGGGTTCCTGTTGGCCCATTACATCCACTCTCTATTCCATCTAAGCCATGGACCCACATTTCAATGGATTTTGTGGTGGACTTGCCCAAATCCTCGGGGATAACAGCCATCTGGGTTGTCGTTGACAGGTTTTCGAAGATGGCGCACTTCGTTCCATTGGTTGGGCTGCCATCGGCCAGACGCCTGTCTGAATTATTTATGCTGCATGTTGTGCGCCTCCACGGGTTGCCACTTGATGGGGTCTCTGACCGCGGATCCCAGTTTGTGGCCAAATTCTGGAGGGCATTTTGTTCCGATCTCCAGATTTCTGTCAGCTTGTCGTCAGGCTACCATCCGCAGTCTAATGGGCAGACTGAAAGGGTGAACCAGTCCTTGGAGCAGTTCCTCAGGTGTTATGTCTCCAAGTGTCAGACTGACTGGGTTGCTCATCTGTCCATGGCGGAGTTTGCCTATAACAACGCGGCTCACTCTGCTACAGGGATCTCTCCCTTCCTTTGTGTGTATGGGCATCATCCTAAGGCCAATTCTTTTGACCCCCTGGATTCCACGCTTGGTGGTTCCTCTGTGGTTTCGGTCCTTAGAGGTATTTGGAGGAAAGTGAAGAAAGCCCTTGTGTCTGTGTCATTAGTGACCAAAAGGGTTTTTGATAAGCGGAAAAGACCCTGCAGCTTCAAATTAGGAGACTTCATCTGGTTGTCTACCAAGAATTTGAAGTTGAGACCGCCATCTCATAAGTTAGGCCCCCGGTTCATCGGTCCTTATAAGATCACTAGGGTCATCAATCCGGTGGCATTTCAGTTAGATCTACCCCGTTCTTTGGGTATCAATAAAACATTTAATTGTTCCCTTTTAAAACGGGCGATTAGTAATCCTTCTTTCAGTGGAAGACCTTCCCCTCTTCTGATACGTGGCCAGAGGGAGTTTGTTGTTGAAAGGATTCTTGACTCCAAGATGGTTCGGGGTCGGCTGTCATTTTTGGTGCACTGGAAGGGGTATGGCCCGGAGGAGCGGTCGTGGGTGCGCAGTTGTGATCTTCATGCCCCCAGACTGTTACGCTCTTTCTTCTCGCAGTTCCCCGATAAACCCAGTGGTAGGGGTTCTTTGACCCCTCGTCAGAGGGCGGGTACTGTTAGGGTCTTTTGCTGTGCAGTGGTTACAGGCTCTGTGCACGGCAGGGGATCCGGTGCTGGTTTTTGTGCTCACAGTCTGTGAGGTCTGAGTGGGGCATGGACAGCACCTGCTATATAAACCCTCTTCTCAGGTTAGGCAGATGCTGCTGAATCTTTGTTGGTTAGTCAGTTCCTGAAAGCTAGCTAGTACTGTGTAAACTTTGTATTTGTTTGTTGCTTACTGCAAATAGGCCTTGGGATTTGGTATTACACTCTGCCAATCCAGACCTAGCAGTAAGACTGGAGTCAGTCGTTTAACCTGCTGGGGTTCTTTTGCTACTCTGTGAACCTAGCAAGTTTGCGGCTGTATTCTCAGACTTGCCTGCCAAAATCCTTTCTCACTGTGCAAGGTGTTCAGGTGTCAGTTTAGTGGCAGTAAGCTGAACCAGTGCACTGCAAGTGAGGACTAGGATTGTGGAGACTCTCCTTGTGTCTATTATTCCATCTCTGACCAAGGAGTTTACTGCCACACCCTTTGGTAACCCTTTAGGGCTTTGCTGTTGCCCTTAGCAACAGCATTTCGGGTTCTCTACGTATTAAATCACTACATCTTGCTTCTTTCCATCTGAGCATTCCTAATACTAGGGAGACACCCAGTTTCTTAGCCTTCGGGCTTCTCTGTTCACTTTGTGTTTATTTTGTTACCCTATCACCTTCTGTGTATGTAATGTCATATTCCCCAGTCTGTCTGTGAGTTCATTTGTTTTGCATCCCTCACCGTTCAGACACCAGTACATTCCTGCTGGCACTGGTGTGCATAACAGGCAGATTGGTCAGATCCCTGAGCAGCAGTCATCTACCTGTTGCTTCTAGAGCCCTTAGGATTCTAGTGTGGAAATTGGCAAACTGGAACTCTCAGCCTTCCTTGCACCTTCTGAATTCATGCAACCTCAGAAGGTTGCTTGTTAAGTTCCTCTGGCAGCTTACTGAATGCAGACCCTTGGATTTTAATGTTGCACCCAGAACCTCATCACTGTCCCTTCAACTCTCTCTTTTCTCATCTTAATCCCCTACCTCCCCTTCTCTCCATCTTTTTACACCTTACCCCCAATCTTCCATCTGTCTTCTTACCCCCATATTCATCTTTCTCATCTTTGCACCCCTTGCCTAGAATATGCACTGTCTCTCATCTCTAGCCTCTAACTCACCTTCTCCCAATTTCTCATCTCTGTCCTCCTAATCACCCCCATCTCCTTCTCTCTTATTTCTGTGTGCCTCATTCCCTGTCTCATCTCTGTTCCCCTCTATTTCATCTCTGTCCCCCTCAACCTCCTTGTTTGCTTCCCTCTCATCACTGCCCCATCAATCCTCCAATTCCTCTCTAATTTCTGTTACTAATATCAGTCTCTCTCAACTCCCCCATCTCAATTCCCTACCTCCCCTTTCACCATCTCCCATTTATATCCCCCTCACCCCCCAATTCCAATATCTGTTAAACCCCCATTTCCCATTTCTGCACCCATCACGAGCTCCATTTTTCTAATCTATGTCTTCCTTATCTACCCATCCATTTCTCATCTCTATTGCCCTACCTCCCCAACTCTCATCTCTGTACCCCTCACCTATGTCTCCTTGTCTCATCTCTGTCCACCTAGCTTTTCATATATCCTCATCCCCTATGATTTCCACATCTCATGTCTGTCCCACTCCACCAGCAACTTCTCTCTCATTTCTGCTCCTGATTCAGTCTCTAATCTTTGTCCACCAATCTTCCACCAATCAATCTCTTTCATCTCTATCACTGAGGCATGGGGAGAGGAGACGTGGTCCTGACAGGATTGTTCCCTTCTGTCAGCACCTGCAGCGACCTACTTCAAATTCCTGTCCTAACAGGGATGGGGCAGAAGACAGAAATATAGCTATGTCTGGAAGTCAGCCTGCCAGTGAGAACTGTGAGGGGAATGAAGGGGTGCGGCCTACCTGCAGCTAGACACATGCTCTAGGAGATTATATAATAGATTCGATTCTGTCCAAATTATTACCAGGGCCAGTTCTAGACCTTGTGGCGCCCAGGGCAAAAGTTTCCTTTGCCCCCCACCCCCACCTTGCCAGGCAAAACAGTGTTAGTGCGTACCGTAGGCGTGTGGCAATAAATAGAGGCATGGCTTTATAGGGAATGGGCATGGCCACAGTTATGCCCCTTTTAGTTGTGCCACCTGTAGCTGTGCCTCCAGTAGATTTGCACCCAGTAGAGTTGTGCCACTGTAGTTGTGACCCCTGTAGAGTTTTGCCCTCTGTAGCTGTACCCCCAGTAGAGTTGTGCCCCCTGTAGCCGTACCCCCAGTAGAGTTGTGCCCCCTGTAGCCGTACCCCCAGTGGAGTTGTGCCCCCAGTAGAGTTGTGCTCCCTGTAGTTTTGCACCCTGTAGCTGTAACCCCAGTAGAGTTGTGCCCCCTGTAGCTGTGCCCCTAGTAGAGTTGTGCCCCCAATAGTTTTGCCCCATGTAGCTGTGCCCTTCAGGATATGTCGCCCCAGGCAAAAATACTGCTTGACCGCGGCAGGAGCCACTCCTGATCTCTACATAGTATAACATAAAGTCCCCAGTAGGCATTTGTGTGTTTTTTTGGGCTAATCTCAAGAACCACTAGATGGATTTTGATGCATTTTTCACAATTCTATAGAGCATTTGTTGAGGAAGGTTTAGGTGTCTGAACCATTAATCTATGACAAAAGGGAGGAGGGACGTGGCCTGCTGAGTTCCCAGCCAAACATGTCTCTTGGAGCTCCAGCAGCCTTATTAGGTGTTCGGGGGTCCCGCCTGCAGGTCTTCAACACCTCCTGAGCTTAGTTACCACCGCCTGGCACTCCTTTTTGCAGCAGGTCCTGGGGCTACAACTTACTGACTTCAACTGTGCCTCCTCAGGAAGGCGAAGCCGTCGGCTTAAGTAGCGGGTGACATCATCACGGAGGTCCTGCCGGCATCATCCTCCTGGACACTGCTTGGTGACTGCCTGGATGGATCACTGACTCCGGAGATTTTTTTGCGGGCTGAAGGCGAGGCTTGGGGCTTATATAGTCCATATAGTGCAGGGGAGCCGCTGTCTGACACTCGAGATGCTTCAATGCGTTTAGCCTGAGGTGGTCAGTCAGCCCCTGTCATCAATTGATATAGCCCTGGTTCTGCCTGCCATAGACTCCCTTTTTATCAATAGTGTTGACCGCAGGTGTTTTGTGGCTGTCATTGCCCTAGACCATGGGTCTTCAACCGGTGGCCCATCAGCTACTGTGGAACTACATATCCCAGCATACCCTGCCTCAGTTTTAGCATGCCTTAATAGCAAAACTGTGGCAGGGCATTGCTTGGATGTGTAGTTCCACAGCAGCTAGAGGGCCGCAGGTTGAAGACCCATGCCCTAGACCAGGCATTCCCAACCGCGGTCCTCAAGGCACACCAACAGTGCAGGTTTTAGTGATATCCAGGCTTCAGCACAGATGGTTAAATCAAAATAACTGAGGTACTAATTAAGTCACCTGTGTTCAAGCCTGGATATCACTAAAACCAGGACTGTTAGTGTGCCTTGAGCACCGTGGTTTGGAAACACTGCCCTAGACCCTACACCTGTTATTAATCACCACTGTATTTTGCTGCGGGTGCCACCCACTATGACAAAAGAGAGCCGAACAGTGACTATTTCAGTGAAACAAGTAAAAAAAAAAAATAATAATAATAATTTAAAAAATGGCCACCCGGGTGCAGATGACAATCAGATGTGTATACGCAGCCTGTGTGAGTATTCACGGCACTCGCTTATAGTAAATGCATATGTTGTTGCATCAACACACCTCTGTTTGAGGAGCTTTTTAATTAAATTAAATATTGTATTAACATTATGCCAAGACGGGAAGCGAATATAGGTGGAGAATTTTTTTCTCATGGACAACTTTATGTGGCCCTTTCACAAAATCTTTTAATGTTGATGTCAGGAGGAAAAAAAGGCAACAAGGACATCTTATAAGACCTCAGTTAAAAAAGGCTATCACCGTAAATTACTCCCGTGCGAAGACGCCGGAGGTGTCAGGCGAAGCCCACTCTAAAGCTGCGTACACACAGTGCTATTTTCCATGTGATATGGACTATATATAGTCCATATCGCACGGAAACATAAAGCATATTGCACCGTGTGTATGCACTTGCGATGCCAATGCGCGGTACCGCGGGAAGGCATCGCATAAACATATAGGGGGTCATTCCGAGTTGATCGCTAGCTGCATTTGTTTTCAGCGCAGCAATCAGGCTAAAAAATGTCAGTTCTGCGCATGCGTATGCGGCGCAATGCGCACACGCATTGTATGGGCACAACAAACTGTAGTTTTAAACAGGGTCTAGCAAAGCATTTCAGTCGCACTGGTGGTCGCAGAGTGATTGACATGAAGTGGGCGTTTCTGGGTGTCACCTGACCGTTTTCAGGAAGTGTTTGGAAAAACGCAGGCGTGCCAGGAAAAACGCAGGCGTGGCTGGGCGAACGCTGGGCGGGTTTGTGACGTCAAAACAGGAACTGAACAGCCTGAAGTGATCGCAAGCGCTGAGTAGGTTTTGAGCTACTCTGAAACTGCACAAAAAAACTTTGCAGCTGCTCTGCGATACAAGCGATCGCACTTCTGCTAAGCTAAAATACACTCCCATTGGGCGGCGGCATAGCGTTTGCACGGCTACTAAAAACTACTAGCGAGCAATCAACTCTGAATGACCCCCATAGTGTGTGCAGGCGGGGCCAATACTGACTACATGCCTCCGGGCACAATGTAGTCAGTATCGGCCATCAGCCTGCATCGGTGCTTGTTTGCGCACCTTGAGAAACAGATTGAGGCGAGATTTGGTGAGCGATAAGCCGGCCTCCCCCTGGTGTCTGTATAGAGCGGAGGCGGAGACTGGGGTGTGGCTTAAACAGTAGGAAACATCCCATCTTACCACATAAGGCAAGGGGGCGATGTGGCTGAAGCACGAGTGACACTGGCAGCATCTTCCACAGTAGCAGTGGGCAGAGACTGCTGTGAAGCCCTGGCAATTGTTAACGCTTTCAGGCGGGACAGACCACCCCAGTGCAGAGCCACAGACCCGGTGACTGATACTGACAGCTAATGTCAGAGGTTGACAGCTCAGAGCCCTCACCCAGTCATCAGAAGAGGTATTGTTGTAAAGCATCTTCACACCACATCGTAGAAGTCCACAGTTCAATACATGTTGGATATACAGGGAGACACCTAATACCTGTAGTATATTGAGTGACTCGACTTAGTGATCATAGGCCCTCATTCAGACCTTATCGCTTGCTCGGATTTTTGTGCAGTCCTGCGTTCGCATAGTCGCCGCCTATAGGGGGAGTGTATTTTAGCTGTGCAAGTGTGCGATCGCATGTGTAGCAGAGCGGTACAAAAGACTCTGTGCAGTTTTTGAGTAGCTTAGGACTTACTCAGCCGCTATGATCCCTTCAGCCTGCCCGAGACCGGAATTGACGTCAGACACCCGCCCTGCAAACAATTGGGAATGCCTGCGTTTTACCAAACACTCAAACAAACGCCCTCAATCACCTTCCGAATGGGTTCTTTGCACAAACCCATCACAGAGCAACGAACTGCTTTGTACCCGTGTGATGCGCCTGCGTATTGCGGTGCATACGCATGTGTAGTTCAGATCCGATCGCCCGCTGTGTGAAAAACCTAGCAAGTAATCAGGTCTGAATGACCCCCCCATAGTCCTGACAGCATTCTCTATATTGATAGCTATATATGTTTAGAACTGAGGTTAGCCATCAGTGACTCAAGCCTGTAGTATCCCAAGCTATATAAGTGAACACTATACATACTGTACCTACTAGTCAGGATTAAGAGCAGGCGTCTCCAGCCGACAGCAAGCTGCAATTAACTGCTGTCAGCTACTGCAGCCCAGGGAAGCCCGTCTTTAAATGAAAGCCTCTGTATATCATATTGCCACTACTGAACATTAGTGAAGGAGAAAGAATTTAGGCACGACACCTGAGCAAAGCTTAGAGGAGGACAGTAAGAGGAGACTTTGCCTTATTCCATTCCTCACAGGGAGTTAAACAGATTTCTACACAACCTAACGTACACCTATGGGCCTAAGGGGGTCATTCCGACCTGTTCGCACGCAGCGGTTTATCACTGCGGTGCGAACGGGTGCGGAATGAGCATGGCGGCGGCAGTGCGCGACGTTGCCCGGCGACAGGGGTTGCCGGGATACGTCGTGTCTTGAGAAGAATGCGGTCGCAGAGTGGACCGCAAAGAAGATGGACAGGAAGAGGGGCATCTCCACAGCGTTGGCGGCCGTTTTCGGTGGGGTGGATTGGAAAACGCAGGCGTGTCCAGAACAAGGGAGGTCGGATGTCTGACGTCAGAAGCAGCTTCAGCATCACAGGGATCATCGCACAGGGTAAGTAGGTATAGGGCTGGTCAAGTTCTGCTTTAAATTTTTGTAGCTTAGCAGGGCTGCACAAGCGATCGCAGACCTGCTAAGCTAAAATACACTCCCCCATACGCGTGGACTATTGATCGCAGCAGCAGCTAAAAGTTGCTGGCTGCGATCAACTCAGAATGACCACCTAAGTCAGACCTGATCACTGTTGTGCGAATTTGCACAGCGGGCGATTATCGAATGACTGCGCATGCGTATGCACCGAAATGCGCAGGTGCGAGTGTGATAATCAGAAGGTGTTACATAATGTTTGTGGGTTAGTTCGCTCGGGTTTCTTTTGAGGTAAGTATCAGGTAAGGTTTTGACAGATGTGTAAAATTTACCTTATGTTCTTTCTCTCTTTACAGGTTCTTCCTAGTTCTGCGTCCGAGTTCCTTCAAGTGTTAAACTCTGTCCGAAGTATTCTTTTAATGAATCTCCCCTTTGGGAAATGAATGTAGCACAACTATGACTAAATGTATACACTTTACAATAATGGAAGACGGCTACGTTAAAGGCAAATGATTTATTGAACTGGATTCAGGAACACCGTGATCCTCTTTATCACGGTTACTGGAAAGGACTAAATAAAGGTTAGTTCCCTAACACAACCAAATAGCAATAAAGCACAACTTATACCAGTATCCAGTATTACCACACTTGCATATTATAATGCTTTTCCCGTACAACCCTTAGTGTTCCCGTAAGTCTACCCCAGTTCAGCTGAGCGCTCTCTCGTTGGTGCACATAAACTAGTCTAATGGTTAAATTATACTCCTCGTTGTCAATCGCTTTCTGTCGTGTATTATCAGCTGGTCTCCCTAAAAGATCCAGGATACTTATCAATTTCCGGTCCTGTTTCCTATCACTAGTTTTGTAATCCACTGGAAAAATTGACAGTCACAATGTGTCTCCGATCCATATGTAACTAGTTCAATAGCAACAGTATCTTTCCTAAGGGAGTATGCCTTCCTTGTTAGCGATTAACAATTTTGCCTCAGCTGTCCTCGCAGGTATTGACTATAGGTTAATATGACTTTTGGGTCGCGGAATTCGTTACCGCCTGCCAGCTGTAGAAACTACTCTAGAGGGGAGGACTGTTTCTTCTTTTATTATTAACCTCAATTAATTAGGATAATGGCGATGTAAAATGTCAGAGTCCAATGTCACCTCTGTGGTTTTTGAGGAAAATCTCTGTGTGAAGCGTAGGGTCGGAGTAGAGATAGACGGGCACTGACTTGCAATATTGACAGTTTCACCACGCACTTATTTTACACAGAGGTACGGAGCGTTGGTGTAGGAGCTTTCGGCACCATATCTGTCATAGAATTGGGCGGTGATGTGTGAAGGGTATCTATGGCACTATTGTTTCTCCAACTGCATTGACCATATTTTAATAGTTATCAGAGGTGTAAAGGGAGATGGCCAACTATACTGTAGCGTTTGGCAGTTCACTCTGACTGCACGGATTTTCCTTCCCTCTCTTTCTTATTGGGGTACCCCTCCACTGTGGGCTAGTTACTAGTCACTTCCCCGCTCAATCAATCCTCCCCTAGGGCGGATCTCCACTGTAGTGGGTGGGTGTAGTTTGCCCCGTCACTCACTAGTATATGGGTGGATCTCTACCTCTGCATCCCGGCTCTCTGGATGACAGCCGCCGGCTTCCTGCTGCCGCCGCTCCGCTCTCCAGGATCCCGTACTGCTCAACAGCGGTAAGACCCTGACAGAGATCCTACTCTGGGTGTCGGCTGGCCGGTCTCTCAGTCAGCTCCTTTCCTCAACGCGCTCCCGGTCTCTCCGTCCTTCCCACTCCTCGCCTCCTGCGTCAGAACGACCGTTGCCCTCCAACAGCTCCCCCGTTTATTCCCTCGCTGCTCTTCCCCATATGTGTCCCGCCAGCAGTGCGGGGACACACCGTCCGTCTCGTCTCTCTCCTCTGGGTCTATATGACCTCCAGGTACCCCTCCGGGCGCACTGCTCTATATTGTCCTATACCTTACATCTGGCTGCTTTTACACCGTGATACCTCTATTTTTATCACAGTCAAGGGTCTCAAATCCCGGGTATCACATTCTTCCCCGGTAATTTGATGCATATCCTTAGGCATCTGTGGATTCTACATCTTCTATCAACCGCAGTTTTGGACAATGTTAAATCAACAGGCAATTGTGCTTTAGCTAAGACATAACATTCTAGTTCGCTTTAATCTATATCTATTTTAATTACGTCTATACTCTTATATCTATGAACTTTCTTTACTTGATAACTTTAAGTAAACCATTCTAACATAAATACTTTAAGATTGATACCTAAGAGGTATCTTTCCTTTTGTGCTCATTTCAGAGCGTCTCAACGAAGGGACTTCAGTACCCACAGTATCGGGTTCCATTTCCGTTATCGTTTCAGTACCCAGGGGGGACGTGGGTGATCCGAAGGTGCCAAGGACTGGCCAACATAGACCTATCATTGCATCTGGGTATGGGTTTACATTTGAACCTTTCTCTTGAAGTGGTAAATCCTGGCACTCCAGTTCCGGCCATACAGGACACAGTTTAAGTTGGTCCCTATGAACTAATCCTTGTCTACTTCCATCTTCCCGCATAATACGGTATACGGCAATCTCTTCATTTGGCTTCTCTGTCACTTTGTAAGGGAGTGGCTCCCATCTGTTATCTAATTTGCTCCGTCGTTGGTTGTTCCTTTTCAACACTCTGCACCCAACAGGCAATGGTTCGGCTTGTGCTTTTAGGTTATAATAATTTTCTTGCCGCTCTTGCACCACTTCTCTATGTTGTGCTACCAGATTATGAACGGCTTTCATTCGACGTTGGTGTTCCGCCACCCAGTCAGTTTCCAGAAATGGCTCAGGAGTAATTTCCACATCCAACTGTATATCCACGGGTAACTTCCCTTGTCTTCCGAATAATAGATAGTATGGCATATAACCGGTAGAACCATGTACGGTATTGTTATAGATGAACATTAACTCCGTTAACAGCAGGGGCCAGTCGTGTCGTTGCTGCGAAGGAAGGGACCGTAACATTTGAATGAGCGTCTAGTTGGTTCTTTCACAAAGCCCGTTACATTGAGGGTGATAAGCCGTGGTTTTTAATTTTTTACATTCGTACAAGAGACAGTTCTTGAAACAGCTTAGACGTGAAAGCCGATCCTTGATCGGTTAGAATCTTTTCTGGAAACCCATAGGGTCGTACAAAGGCTCTCCAAAAGATCTCTGCCGTTGTTTTTGCGGTCAAAACCTTTACTTGTAGAGCGACTGCAAATTTAGTATAATGATCTACCATCATTATAGCGTATTCGTATCCTGACTTGCTCTTTTCAAGTTTTACATGATCAAGGGTGACCAACTCTAGTGGCTGATGGCTGATTATGAAGTGGAGTGGCGCTTTTTCTGTAGGAAGGGGTGGTCTCCGAAGGTTACACTCAGGGCAGTTCTTACACCATCCTTCGACGTTCTGCCGTAATCCGACCCAATAAAATCTCTGCCTCAGATTCGCTTCGGTCTTCTGATTCCCGAAATGTCCTGACCGATTATGATAGGCGGTAAGTAGGATGGGTGCTTTTGTCATGGGAATAAGCACTTGTATGACGGTTAAGTGGGTTTTTGGAGTAATACATTTCCGGATTAATACATTGTGATGGATCTCTAAGCGTTCCCGCTGTCTCCATAATTTCACTAGTTCCGGCACTGCAGCCTGTCGTTCGGCCTTAGTTAGGCCCTTCTTTTGCAACAGCAATTTCTTCAATTGTCGGAAGATAGGGTATTCGTCCTGCCACTCATGCCATTCACTCCATCCTCTGCCCTCCAGTGGCCATTCAGTTTCTTTTCTCATAAAAGTGGGGTTATGTTGCACTACCGGTTGTTGTGTCACTTGGAAAGGTGGAAGTTCTACCGATTCTAACTGATCTTCCACTTCCGGTTCCTCTTGCTCCGAAAGGCGGGATAACGCGTCAGCGTTGCTATTATTCTGTCCAGGTTGGTATTGGATTGTAAACTGGAAGTTGGACAGCCGAGCATACCATCGCAGCGAGCCAAATGGCAGTAGCCAAATGTGCCAGGGGGTTACAGTCGGTGTAAGCCACAAACAAAGTGACGGCCAAATAGTCTCGGAAATTTCTCTGTGATGGCCCACACTAGTGCTAGAAATTCTAATTTAAAGGCACTATAATTAGCGTTGTTACGCTCGGTTTTTCGTAGGCCTCTGCTGGCGTAAGCTATTACTCTTTCTTTGCCGCCTTGTACTTGCGCGAGGACCGCTCCGAGTCCTTGTTTACTTGCATCGTCTGCAGGATGAAAGGTTTGCTATAGTCCAGATACGCCAAGAGGGGGGCTTGAGTCAAAACCCTCTTAAGATGTTCAAATGCCACCTGTTGCCGAGACGTCCAAATAATCAGTTGCCGTCTGCTTTGGCTATTGTAGGGCACGTCTCGAAGCAGTTCGTGTATAGGGGCAGCTACTTTGGCGAAGCCTTTCACAAAGCGCCTATAGTACCCCACGAAACCCAGGAATCGCCTGACATCCTTGACAGTTTGGGGCACCGGCCAATCTTGGACAGTTTGAATTTTCTCAGGATCGGGCGCAATTCCCTCGGAGCTCACCACATGTCCCAGGTAATGCACTTGCGGTTTCAATAAATGGCATTTGGCGGGATTTACTTTCAGCCCGTAACTGGCGAATTGCTGCAGGACTTCATGGAGATGTTGTAAATGTTCGGCATATGACTTAGAGAAAATTATATCATCCAGATATAGCAATATCATTTCAAAGTTCCTATGCCCCAAGCAGTGTTCCATCATTCTTTGGAAGGTTGCTGGAGCATTACATAATCCAATTGGCATTCGCTTGAACTCGTGGAGTCCCACAGGAGTGGTAAAGGCCGTTTTTTCTTGATCTTCCGGTTCCATCATGATCTGCCAGTACCCACTTGTTAAATCCAGCGTGGAGAAATACTTAGCGGACTTTAGGGCGGCCAGAGATTCCTCAATCCGGAGTAGCGGGTACGCGTCTTTATGGGTAACCCGGTTCAATTTCCGATAATCGACGCAGAATCTCAATTGTCCGTTCTTCTTTTTAACTAGCACCAAAGGTGCGGCCCAAGGGCTGTGACTCTCCTGGATGACACCCGTAGCCTTCATTTCTTCAAGCATCTTCCTAACCGGCTGATAGAGGGCTGGAGCTAAGGGCCGATATTTTTCCCTGATAGGGGCAGCTTTTCCTGTCACAATGCAATGTTTTACGGTCGTGACTGTCCCGAAATCTAAGGGTCCTTGGCTGAAGGTTGCCGAATTCTTTTTCACGACTTGGAGGGCTCCCTCTTTGTGTTCCTGAGGGGTATCCTCATTTCCGATGTGGATGTCTCTCCACCATTCTGTCGGATTTCCATCTCCCTCCTTTACAGCATCATCACTCCGTGGGCACATTCGAGTCTGTGCAAGTATGACGTCCTGGAAGGAAATCTAGGTGAGCTTAGCGATGGGCCGCTGTCGGTACAATTTTACTGTGTGATTATGAGGATTTAAAATTCGCACCGGAACGCGGCCAGCCATAACGTTCACTAGGCCATGGGCGACAACAATTTCCTTCCTATCATCCTCTTCACATGGCTCAACTAAGGCCTCGTAACTCTTTCCTCGAGGTCCACAACGAGCTTTACCCCAGATAATCACTTCTGCATTTGGAGGTAATTTGATGGGTTTGCTTTCTGTAATCCGCACTTTCCCGATGGCACCGTTACATTGTACAAATGCCCGCTGGCTCTGCAAAGTCTTTATAGTCTTTTGTAGTACAGACAGTTCGGTGGTCGATTTTCCGGTCAGCTCCCGCTTGAGGATAGAGATCAGTTCATCCGGGCAGCTTTGTAAGATGTTCATCCCTAAAATCATTGGGATAGCATTTGGGTCACTAGTATGTGTGATCAGACACCCTTGGTGAGGCATTTCGGTGTCCCCTACTTTGACGTCGGCCTCCCAATAGCCCACGCAAGAAATACTTGATCCATTGCTGGCTATCAATTGGAGCCATGCGGGAGGAGGGGGTCACAATTTGGTGTTCTCCCCAATGCTGGAGGAATGTGGAATGTTGAATGGTGGTTATTTGTGAACCGGTGTCGACCATAGCCATGATTTCTACCCCATTAAGGGAAATGGGGATATGAGGGCATCGTCCCACATACTGGGACCACCGTTCTTCAGACCTTGAACCTATTGCGGCATCTCCCCCTGAGGCTCGGTCTCTAACCTCGGGGCACTGTAGTTTAAAGCCTCCTCTTGGTCACAGTTCCGTTCAATATGGCCAGGCCGTTGACAACGCCGACAAATAGGACGACCTTGGGGGTCAAACCGTTCCGTGCTCCTTCTTCCGCTTGCCTGAGGCGGGGTCCACCAATCACTTCTGGCTCTCCTTCACTCCCGGGGTCACCTGGTTTCATTGGGATTGGATCCCTGCCTTCGAGCTAAATTCTGTACCTCCTTACCCATTTCAGCCATCCCCATGGCGAGCTCCTCCAATTGCTCTTATTGGATCTGCAGTGGGCGTCTGGAAGCTTTGGCCAATGGTGTCTCCGATTCTCTTGTTCCTAGCTAGATGGAGAGGGACATCTTCATTTGATAACTGTCTCTCCTGATATCTGGGCATTTCCGGAAACTCGACTTCTTGGACCATCTCTGTCCCGACCACCTTAATCGCAGCCTCTTTGAAGTCTAAAAACGACTACTCGGGTTTCTGCATCCTCAACAATCTCAGTTGAGCTCTTACGCTCTGATTACTTGCCCCTTCGATGAATTGGGATATGAGAGTTTCATCGCTGTTTTCAATTTCATTTTCATCAACTGTCCGGATTGCCTTCAAAGCTTCTTGTAGGCTCAGTGCATAATCTCTCAATGTCTCTCCCAAACGTTATTTTCTAGCATAGAAATTGTATGAAGCTCAAACGTGGTGGCTAACCGTTGGAGTATCTGTTCAATATTTCTCCTCTCCTCAGTAGGCCACAAGATCACCTCTCTTTGTGCTGACCCTTTTAGTTGACCGATAAGGATCTCAACTTTTTGTTGCTCATTTAGTGGGTAGAGACGGAACATCGACTTCATCTTGTTCTTGAAGTCGGTCAAGGTATTCCCCTCAGCCTTGTGTCGGTCTCCATGGTAGGTGGGAAGCCATGGGGCCCCGAAATAGTATGGTAAGGTAATGGGGTTTACCTGCGCCATGCTAGGCGTTTCTTGCGTAGGCTTGCTAGACTCTCCACTGAATGCCCCAGCCGTCGTAGATTGCTCTTTAGACATCCTCTACGGGTATAGGGTTTCTCGCTTTAAGTTATTGATCCTGTTCTTGACGCCACATAAAGGCTACTAATGTGATAATCAGAAGGTGTTATATAATGTTTGTGGGTTAGTTCACTCGGGTTTCTTTTGAAGTAAGTATCAGGTAAGGTTTTGACAGATGTGTAAAATTTACCTTATGTTCTTTCTCTCTTTACAGGTTCTTCCTAGTTCTGCGTCCGAGTTCCTTCAAGTGTTAAACTCTGTCCGAAATATTCTTTTAATGAATCTCCTCTTTGGGAAATGAATGTAGCACAACTATGACTAAATGTATACACTTTACAATAATGGAAGACGGCTACGTTAAAGGCAAATGATTTATTGAACTGGATTCAGGAACACCGTGATCCTCTTTATCACGGTTACTGGAAAGGACTAAATAAAGGTTAGTTCCCTAACACAACCAAATAGCAATAAAGCACAACTTATACCAGTATCCAGTATTACCACACTTGCATATTATAATGCTTTTCCCGTACAACCCTTAGTGTTCCCGTAAGTATACCCCAGTTCAGCTGAGCGCTCTCTCGTTGGTGCACATGAACTAGTCTGTTTCTTCTTTTATTATTAACCTCAATTAATTAGGATAATGGCGATGTAAAATGTCAGAGTCCAATGTCACCTCTGTGGTTTTTGAGGAAAATCTCTGTGTGAAGCGTAGGGTCGGAGTAGAGATAGACGGGCACTGACTTGCAATATTGACAGTTTCACCGCGCACTTATTTTACACAGAGGTACGGAGCGTTGGTGTAGGAGCTTTCGGCACCATATCTGTCATAGAATTGGGCGGTGATGTATGAAGGGTATCTATGGCACTATTGTTTCTCCAACTGCATTGACCATATTTTAATAGTTATCAGAGGTGTAAAGGGAGATGGCCAACTATACTGTAGCGTTTGGCAGTTCACTCTGACTGCACGGATTTTCCTTCCCTCTCTTTCTTATTGGGGTACCCCTCCACTGTGGGCTAGTTACTAGTCACTTCCCCGCTCAATCAATCCTCCCCTAGGGCGGATCTCCACTGTAGTGGGTGGGTGTAGTTTGCCCCGTCACTCACTAGTATATGGGCAGATCTCTACCTCTGCGTCCCGGCTCTCTGGATGACGGTCGCCGGCTTCCTGCTGCCGCCGCTCCGCTCTCCAGGATCCCGTACTGCTCAACAGCGGTAAGACCCTGACAGGGATCCTACTCTGGGTGTCGGCTGGCCGGTCTCTCAGTCAGCTCCTTTCCTCAACGTGCTCCTGGTCTCTCCGTCCTTCCCTCTCCTCGCCTCCTGCGTCAGAATGACCGTTGCCCTCCAACAGCTCCCCCTTTTATTCCCTTGCTGCTCTTCCCCGTATGTGTCCCGCTAGCAGTGCGGGGACACACCGTCCATCTCGTCTCTCTCCCCTGGGTCTATATGACCTTCAGGTACCCCTCCGGGCACACTGCTCTATATTGTCCTATTCCCTACATCTGGCTGCTTTTACACCGTGATACCTCTATTTTTATCACAGTCAAGGGTATCACACGAGCCCATACAGTGACAGAATGGTGCGAAAATTACAATCGCATGGTGTACGCAAGGTGATTGACAGGAAGCGGATGTTTGTTGGTGGCAACCCAGCTTGGATAACATCCCTTCAGAAAAGAATAGTATTAAAAGCAGCAGCAAAGTAGAGAAAGTGTTCATTTTTAACTCGGTAACATTGGTCTAATGTCCTTAAATCCCTATTGGAGGTAGAACAAAGGCCCTCATTCTGAGTTGTTCACTCGCTTGCTGCTTTTAGCAGCCATGCAAACGCTAAGCTGCCGCCCTCTGGGAGTGTATCTTAGCTTAGCAGAAGTGCGAACGAAAGGATCGCAGCGCTGCTACAAAAAAAGATTGGGGGTCATTCCGAGTTGTTCGCTCGCAAGCGGATTTTAGCAGATTTGCTCATGCTATGCCGCCGCCTACTGGGAGTGAATCTTAGCATCTTAAAATTGCGAACGATGTATTCGCAATATTGCGATTACACACCTCGTAGCAGTTTCTGAGTAGCTTCAGACTTACTCGGCATCTGCGATCAGTTCAGTGCTTGTCGTTCCTGGTTTGACGTCACAAACACACCCAGCGTTCGCCCAGACACTCCCCCGTTTCTCCGGCCACTCCTGCGTTTTTTCCGGAAACGGTAGCGTTTTTTCCCACACGCCCATAAAACGGCCTGTTTCCGCCCAGTAACACCCATTTCCTGTCAATCACATTACGATCGCCAGAACGATGAAAAAGCCGTGAGTAAAAATCCTAACTGCATAGCAAATTTACTTGGCGCAGTCGCAGTGCGGACATTGCGCATGCGCATTAAGCGGAAAATCGCTGCGATGCGAAGATTTTTACCGAGCGAACAACTCGGAATGACCCCCATTGTGCAGTTTCTGAGTAGCTCGAGACCTACTCCTAGCTTGCGATCACTTCAGACTATTTAGTTCCTGTTTTGATGTCACGAACACGCCCTGCGTTCGGCCAGCCACGCCTACGTTTCCCCAGCCACTCCTGCGTTTTTATCTGGCACGCCTGCGATTTTTCACACACTCCCTGAAAACGGTCAGTTACCACCCAGAAACACCCACTTCCTGTCAATCACTCTGCGGCCAGCAGTGCGACTGAAAAGCGTCGCCAGAGCTTCTGTAAAACGGCATCGGTTTATGTGAAAGTACATCGCGCATGCGCATTGAGCCGCATACGCATGCGCAGAAGTGCCGTTTTTTAGCCTGATCGCTGCGCTGCGAACGAAAGCAGCTAGCGTTCAACTCAGAATGAGGGCCAAAGACAGTACAAAATGTGCACCTTCGTTAAAATTACTCAGCTTAACTGTGTAGGTTAGACTAATTGGGGATACTTATACCTATGGTACCAACTACCAAGCAGGTGATTAGAAGTGTTAAACATTGGTTAACCTACATATTGGTAACAGTTATCAGTTTATTGATATAAGCTTTGTTATTAAAAATCATTATATTGCTATTGTGGTGATGGAAAAAACTGTCATTCTATGCAAATTAAAGTGTTTATGGTGGGAGATTGGATCCCTGTCCTTGTTGATGCATTAAACCATTTATGTTCAGGTACTTGCAGAAAAGACGACTATGGAGACTCTCTGTTCCAGTATAATAAAATAAGTTTATTATTTGTCATACATCCTAGAGGATGCTGGGGTCCATTTCAGTACCATGGGGTATAGACGGTTCCGCACGAGTCATGGGCACTTTAAGACTTTTCAAGGGTGTGAACTGGCTCCTCCCTCTATGCCCATCCTCCAGACCTCAGTTTAGAAAATGTGCCCAGGCAGACTGGATGCACTCCAGGGGAGCTCTACTGAGTTTCTCTGAAAGACTTATGTTAGGTTTTTTATTTTCAGGGAGGACTGCTGGCAACAGTCTCCCTGCTTCGTGGGACTTAGGGGGCAGAACTAGGAACCAACTTCATGAATAGTTTCATGGCTCTGCTTCTAGCTGACAGGACACCATTAGCTTCTGAATGGTACAGAAGGCTAGCTATGGCTATGTGCTCACTCCCACAGCCCTCCGTCACCCCCCTTACAGAGCCAGAAGTCAGAAGACAGGTGAGTGTAAGAAGAAAAGGATCTTCAGACATCGTGACGGCTGAAAGGTACCGCGAAGGGTGCAGGGCGCAGGGGGGCGCCCTGGGCAGCATGAAACCTACTAAAACTGGCAAAAATTAGGGGCATAAGATGCTGAGGCACAGTCCTACCCCCGCCAGTATAAATATTAGTTCAAAAGATCTGAGGGGAAACGCGCCATTACAGGGGCGGGGCTTCCTCCTCAGTCAGCCAGCACACTGCTCAGCACCATTTTCTCTACCTCCAGGCTGCAGAGAAGAACGCTGGTCCTCCTCCACTGCTGAACTAAGTATCAGGATGCTAAACAGGGGGGGCACAGTGAAATTTGGTGCTATATATATATACATATATAATATTGTGTGATTATAAAAGCGCTACAGGTCTGTCTGCATTTTGTGTTACACAGACATTTTATTACTGGCGCTGGGTTGTGAACTGGCAAATCCTATCTGTGTCCTTCTGACAGTCTTTACTGTGGGTCTGTCCCCTATAAGTCCCGGACTGTCTGTGGTGTGATTGTGCACGTGTGTGACATGTCTGAGGCAGGGAGCTCTTCCCCTGAGGGAGCCATTTTAGGGACACAGAGTTGTAATGTGGTGGCACTGCCGACACACCATGAGATTGAATGGGTGAAAGAATTACGTGATAGTGTGAATCATATCAGTAAGAGATTAGATAAGTCTGAGTCTTAAGAGGGGTACTCACAGAGCGATATTCTAAGCAATCTGACTAGATTGCTTAGAATATAAGCCTGATCGCTCCGTGTGTAGCCCCTACAGCGATAGCGATGCGCAGCCCCGCGCATTGCTATCGCTGCTGCTAGATTGGCCTGCCGTGCAGGCCAATCCAGCGGGTCGCTCACTTCACCCGCTGGGTGAAGTGACCGGTCCCCCCGTCTCCCCCCGCACGCTCAGCACAGATCGCGCTGTGCTGAGCGGCAAGAGAGCTGTGTACTGAGCGGTTCGCTCAGCACACATCTCTCCCCGCATCGGCCCGTCTATATGGGCCTTTATGCAGGAAGCTGGAGAAAATCAGTGGAAGATGTGATTTTTAGTGGTTCTGCTTTTTCATCCACAGGTGTCACCTCTGGGTCACATAAAAGACCATTTGCGCAAATAGTACAAACTGATACCGACACGGACTCTGATTCCTGTGTCGACAATAGTGATTCCAGGGAGATAGATCCTAAATTGGCAAAAAGCATTCAATACATGATTGTTGCTATAAGGGAGGTTTTGGAAGTTACGGAAGCCCCTCCGGCACCTCAGGAGAAGGCTTATTTTTATAAAGAAAAGAAAATTAATGTAACTTTCCCTCCCTCTCACGAACTAAATACTCTTTTTGAGAGAGTTTGGCCAAACCCTGAAAAGAAATTTCAGATTCCCAAAAGGATTCAGGTTGCTTATCCTTTCCCGGCAGAGGACAGGAAAAGGTGGGAGTCACCCCCAGTTTTAGACAGTGCCCTGTCACGGTTAACAAAAAGGTGATTCTCCCTGCACCTAGGACGGCTTCACTAAAGGAGCCGGCAGACCGCAAGTTGGAGACTACGTTAAAATCTATTTATGTGGCAAATGGTACGCTGCTCAGGCCCACCATTGCTTGCGCGTGGGTGAGTAGGGCTATCGAAAAATTGTCATCTGAAATTGACACGATAGATAAAGACGAGATTCTCCTAAAGTTAGGTCATATCAAAGACGCTGCTGCATACATGCTAGGGGCCATGAAGGATATTGGGCTTTTAGGTTCAAAAGCCGCTACCATGGCAGTCTCGGCTAGGAGGGCGTTGTGGATTCGCCAGTGGAATGCTGACGCAGATTCCAAGAGAAATATGGAGGCTCTCCCTTATAAAGGTGAGGCCTTGTTTGGAGATGGGCTGGATTCATTGGTCTCTGCGGCTACCGCAGGTAAGTCGACATTCTTGCCTTATGCTCCAGCACCGACAAAAAAGACACATCACTCTCAGATGCAGTCCTTCCGGCCCAACAAATATGAAAAGGCCAAAGGTTCCCCCTTCTTTGCAGGTAGAGGGAGAGGACGAGGAAAAAAAGTCTGCAGCATCTCCCGGATCGCAGGAACAGAAGTTCACCCCTGCTTCTGCCAAATCTGCAGCATGACGCTGGGGCTCCCTTGCGGGAGTCGGCTCAGGTGGGAGCATGTCTCAAACTTTTCAGTCAGATCTGGGCTCAATCTGGCCTGGACCCTTGGGTTTTGCAAATAGTGTCCCAGGGATACCAGCTGGAGTTTCAAGACGTCCCCCCATGCCGATTTTTCAAATCGACCTTGCCAGTTTCTCTTCCAGACAGAGAAGTAGTAAAGGCTGCAATTCAAAAATTATGTCAGGATCAAGTCATTGTCCTGGTACCCTTGTCACAGCAGGGAGGAGGTTTTTATTCAAGCCTCTTCGAAGTTCCGAAGCCGGATGGTTCAGTCAGACCAATTCTGAACCTAAAATCTCTGAATCTCTACCTGAAAAGGTTCAAGTTCAAGATGGAATCTCTGAGGGTAGTGATTTCCAGTCTGGAGGAAGGAGATGTCATGGTGTCGGTAGACATAAAAGATGCCTACTTACATGTTCCCATTTATCCTCCACATCAGGCTTATCTGAGGTTCGCGATACAGGATTGCCATTACCAGTTCCAGACGTTGCCGTTTGGACTCTCCACGGCACCGAGGGTATTCACTAAGGTGATGACAGAGATGATGGTCCTCCTTTGACAACAAGGAGTCCATATAATTCCTTACCTGGATGATCTCCTCATAAAAGCGAGATCCAAGGAACGGTTGGTGCAGAACATTTCACTCTCCCTGTCAGTCCATTTTGAATTTTCCAAAGTCACAGTTGAAACCAACGACAAGATTGTCTTTTCTGGGGATGATACTAGACACAGAAGTTCAGAGGGTATTTCTTCCAGTGGAAAAAGCTCTGGAGATCCAGAAAATGGTCAAAAAAGTTTTGAAACCGACAAGAGTGTCAATACACCAATGCATTCGGTTGTTGGGAAATATGGTCCGGATCCCACCTACACATGCACCAGAGGATAATCCTGTCATCCAAAGCCAGGATTTCACTCCTGTGGTGGCTGCACAGTTCTCACCTATTAGAAGGACGCAGATTCGGGATTCAGGACTGGGTCCTAGTAACCACGGATGCAAGTCTCCGAGACTGGGGAGCAGTCACACAGGGAAGAAGCTTCCAAGGAAAATGGTCAAGTCAGGAATCCTGTCTTCACATAAACGTTCTGGAATTGAGAGCCATTTACAACGGCCTTCTACAATCGGTGCATCTTCTACAAGATCAGCCAGTGCAGATCCAGTCAGACAATGTAACAGCAGTCGCGTACATAAACCGTCAGGGCGGAATGAAAAGCAGAGCGGCAATGGCAGAGGTGACAAAGATCCTCCTCTGGGCAGAAAGACATGCAAAAGCTCTGTTGGCAATTTTCATTCCGGGAGTGGACAACTGGGAAGCAGACTTCCTCAGCAGACACGATCTCCATCCAGGAGAGTGGGGCCTCCACCAAGACGTCTTTGCAGAGGTGACAAGTCTTTGGGGAGTTCCTCAAGTAGAAATGATGGCATCTCGTCTCAACAAGAAGCTTCAGAGATATTGTTCCAGGTCGAGAGACCCTCAAGCAGTAGCAGTGGATGCACTGGTGACCCAGTGGGTGTTTCGGTCGGTATATGTCATCCCTCCTCTTCCACTAATACCAAAAGTTCTCAACATAATAAGAAGAACAAGGGTTCAAGCAATCCTCATTGCTTAAGACTGGCCAAGGAGGGCTTGGTATCCAGATCTTCAGGAGTTATTCTTGGAAGATCCTCGGCCTCTTCCTCCTCGCGAAGACCTGCTACAGCAGGGGCCGTGCGTATATCAAGACTTACCGCGGCTATGTTTGACGGCATGGCTGTTGAGCACTGGATCCTAGCCCGAAAGGGGATTCCTAAGGAAGTCATTCCCACTCTTGTTCAGGCCAGGAAAGGAGTAACGTCAAAACATTACCACCGTATTTGAAGAAAATATGTGTCTTGGTGTGAATCCAAGAAGGCTCCTATGGAAGAGTTTCAGTTGGGACGTTTTCTCCATTTTCTGCAGGCAGGTGTGGATGTGGGCCTAAGATTGGGTTCAATCAAGGTTCAGATTTCGGCCTTATCAGTTTTCTTTCAAAAACAATTTGCCACCTTTCCAGAAGTTCAGACGTTCGAGAAAGGGGTGCTGCACATCCAACCTCCATTTGTGCCTCCGGTGGCACCATGGAACCTTAATGTGGTGATACAGTTCCTTCAATCGGATTGGTTTGAACCTCTACAGGAGATAGAATTGAAGTTTCTCACTTGGAAAGTGGTCATGCTGCTGGCCTTGGCATCCGCAAGGCGGGTATCTGAATTCGGGGCCTTGTCTCACAAGAGCCCTTACCTGATCTTCCATGAAGATAGGGCAGAGTTAAGAAATCATTAACAATTTCTTCCGAAGGTGGTTTCGTCTTTCCATATAAACCAACCTATTGTGGTGCCAGTGGCTACTGACACCTTCACTGCGTCAAAGTCTCTCGATGTGGTCAGAGTTTTGAAAATTTATGTCGCTAGAACAGCTCGGATATGGAAAACAGAGGCTCTGTTTGTCCTGTATGCTCCCAACAAGATTGGGTGTCCTGCTTCTAAGCAGACCATTGCGAGCTGAATCAGAGGGACGATTCAGCACGCTCATTCCACGGCAGGATTGCCGATACTGAATTCGGTAAATGCCCATTCTACTAGAAAGGTGGGCTCATCCTGGGCGGCTGCCCGGGGGGTCTCGGCATTACAACTTTGCCGAGCAGCTACTTGGTCAGGGGCAAACACGTTTGCAAAGTTTTACAAGTTTGACACCTTGGCCGATGAGGACCTCAAGTTTGGTCAATCGGTGCTGCAGGGTCATCCGCACTCTCCCGCCCGTACTGGAGCTTTGGTATAACCCCATGGAACTGAAGTGGACCCCAGCATCCTCTAGGACGTATGAGAAAACAGGATTTTAATACCTACCGGTAAATCCTTTTCTCCTAGTCCGTAGAGGATGCTGGGCACCCGACCCAGTGCGTACTTTACCTGCAATTGTTAGTTTGTTGTTACACAAGTGTTGTGTTACGATTATTTTCAGCATGTTGCTGCAATTGTTCATGCCCGTGGGCGCGTGTTAAATTGAATTCCATGTTGTGCGGCATGGTTGAGGTGTGAGCTGGTATGAATCTCACCTTTAGTTTAAAAGTAAATCCTTTCCTCGAAATGTCCGTCTCCCTGGGCACAGTTCCTATACTGAGGTCTGGAGGAGGGGCATAGAGGGAGGAGCCAGTACACACCCTTGAAAAGTCTTAAAGTGCCCATGGCTCCTGCGGAACCGTCTATACCCCGTGGTGCTGAAATGGACCCCAGCATCCTCTACAGACTAGGAGAAAAGGATTTACCGGTAGGTATTAAAATCCTGTTTTTCTGTTGTAAAATTAATTGTCAATGTCAAAGATTGCAAATTGACTTTAATAAATTGATGAATGTTTGGAAAGTAGCAATAGGTTTCCCTGAGTAGACTTCTCCTTCTCACCCGTCTGTGGAAGAACAAAGAGACCTGTCATCAAGAATAAAGAAACCTAATCTACAGGTAAAAGAAAAGGGATCTATTGCACCACCTTATTACTTTATTTACCTGGTTATTACACGAAGCCAGGCGCACTGTCTTCATTTTTACCCTCGCAGCCGAGTTGTCCCCCCCCATCCCCATCAATCACATTGTTGAAGGGATGCGATCGTTATGTGAATGGTTGTGCACGCATGCGCAGACGGACGAAATCGGACGATCTGCGTTTTCACAGCAGCAGCGCCTGCTGCTGAATGAGGACCTAAGTGCACTCTCTGGGCTAGTCACAGGCTTACCACGGGCAGTTCTCAAATAGCTCTAAGCGAAAAGCCCGCTGTAAGTTCCACGGCTAATTGAATTCCCCCATATTGTATGTGTCATAAATTCCCTAAATTCTGCTGGACTTCATTTTTTCAAAAAAATGTTAGTACTCTTGGCAAAGAAGGCCCATGAGTTCTGTCATTTTAAAACAAATTAAAGCATGAATGAGCTACACACATCCAATACAAACAAAAATGCGCCATCATTTTGAGAGACTGTGTTAAACAATAGGTTTATACATAAAGAAATATACTAAAAATGCATTGCATCACAACCATTCCCAGTTCTGAATGCTTGCTACACATTGTAATAAGCACACACAGTTCTTTCTCATTGGGCTACATCACATTCCTTAGCGTTCAGCCCACACAATCCCTGAATTTACATGTGTTTGAGGGATTTCTATTACAGCCATTAGACAGGGAGAAAGAGACCAGCATATCAGCTGCTGCCAGATGCCTTGGACTATGGGCCAATTATGTGCATTTAGGACTAATACTCATTTACTCTACATTTTATCCTGCTCATTGTTCACGCTAATGCCACTGGTTAGTGTCTGTTGTTTCCCAAGTGCAGATGCCAAGGTGAACAATAGTATTAACCAACTGTTTTTGCAACCATGGTTGAATCAATATTAGTCATAATTATTATTATTATTATTATTATTATTAATATATTATTCAGAAGTTATAACATGCATGTGTTATATGCATTTTTTTTCTCATTACAGGAACAGCAGTATGTCATACTTGCCTACCCTTCAAAAAGCTGCTCTGGACGGGTAGGTGGCTCTCCTACATCATGCCAACTTCCTAGTGAATCACAGCGAAGGTGTTTAGGGGTGGAGCAGAAAGATGTAATTCGTGTCATTAGCCCCACCCCCTACCCGCTGATTCACAAGTGCGGGCAGATCTGACAGCAGTGTCGGACTGGGGCATGAAGGGCCCACCGGGGAATGCAGTGGTAGGGGCCCATGTTTAGGGGTGTGGTCAGTCTCTGGAGGGGGTGTGGCCAGCTGCTACATTGGATTGCCCAACCATTAGTGAGTGCATGGGCTGGGCCCCTTGGCAAATATATAAATACTGCTAGTGCATGCATGATAATGTACCAGATAAATACTGGCAATGCACTGTACAGAATACATCATAGTCCTGTGCAGTATAAGGTAACATATGTATAATGTATAATTCAAGAACACAGTCTGGAACCTGATCACTAGAGGAGGAGGAGGGGGCCCAGGCAGTTGGACCCACCGGTTGTTTCCCCTGTACCCCTGTGGGCCAGTCCGACCCTGTCTGACAGTTTTGCCCCACCCTTCCGAAGTGGCCAGCTGTGTCTCCTCTCCAGGTTTCACCAAGAGAAGAGACAAAAAACTTACTCTTAAATTCAGAAAACATGAGTCTGATGCATAATGAGTGCTTCTTAGATTGCCTGTGTCTCTATAGGTAAGATGGGGATGTACTAATGTAGGCTGTGCATGGGCATTTTAAGAGAGGAGCAGCCCATGCACAGGCTTTGTGCGGGCCCCCTCCATTGTGGCGGTATTGCAGACTCTGGTATTGTACCAGAGTCTACTGTGGATGTACAGGTCTCCAGAAACATGGTGCCTGTGCTCAGGTATACTGCGCATGTGCATATCACCGGAAAAATGTCCGTCTCGCTATTTTCAAAGTGATTTCTGCTGCAGTGCTGGGCCACCAGTTGAAGTGACTCTGTGTAGAGGTAAGTAAAATGATATGGGAGCAGGCTGTGCGGTCTCTAGGCCCTCCTTGTACCCAGGGTCTCGTGTGCAATGCACACCCTGCCCCCATTACAGATACAGTACAGCAGTGAGACTGAGTACATTAGGGTACTGTATGTTTGTGAAACTTAGAAAATATGAGAACCTGGACATAGAGACATATATTGTATGTCTGATAAAGCTGTAGTACTTGTACATACACCCTTGATGATAATATTCAGCAGAACTAACAAACCGCTTGTGTATGGCTGATGGCAAACGCACCGCTGATACTGAGAGCTGCTTGCCAATATAATCTGTTTTTGTGTGCTTTAGCTCATTTCTATATTTTTCTCCGTACACGAGTCAAGGTTGTTTCTGCTGTGTAAGTTCTCTTGTGTCCATGGAGCCTATAGACATACCTCCCAACATCGGAAGGCTGGAATGCGGGATTCCTCGCACGGCTTAAGCATGCTCGCGACCGAAAAGAGGGCGTGGCCCATGAAAAGAGGGCATTTTATCATGGAGATTCATCGAACGTAAGCTACACCCCTCATTTTTATCACTGAGGAGGCATGCCCAGCGCACTGTGAGCTACTGGTATGCCCCCAGTCCCTTGGCAGGGCCGAAACTAGGAGTTTTGGCACCCGGGGCGAGCCATTAACTTAGTGCCCCCCCTATCTCTCGCGCGCGCGCACGCGTGTGTGTGTGCGTGTGTGTGTGTATGTGTATATGTGTATATATATATATATATATATATATATATATATATATTTTTTTGTAGCAAAATGTGCGGCACTGAAGCTGATTCTCCGTAATTAAGAGACACACATGGTCCTGCATTTGAAACGCAGGACCGTGTGTATCTCTTAATTACAGAGAATCAGCTTCAGTGCCACACATTTTGCTTCTGTATCTGTGAGGGCACCAGCGAAGCAATTCATACTGCACTGGGAGTACCGGACCTTTGGTTACACTATATACTTCATAAGGGCAAAGGGGATAGCTAGACATTTTCTTACTTTTTATTTTAATTTTTTATTTATTTGGACTATGGATGAAGCAGAAATAAAATAATAACCCATATATTAATACATACATAAAATCACACACCAATACTAAATACATACTGTCACGCATACATACATTCACTCACATACATACATACATACATACATACATATAATCATTATTGATTTGTCCCCTGTGCCCCCTCTTCATGCAGCTCTGCTGTGCCGATCACAGCACGCTGCAGAGATGAAACTGAAAGTAAAGTACAACTCCCGGCAGCAAGGGCTGCTGGGAGATGTAGTTTATTTTCAGTGTCATCGATGCGGTGCGTGTGGCTGCTGGCTAGGCGGGAGCTTGCAGAGTCTGGAGCTCGAGCTCCCCGGCTATAAACTATCGCTGCCGCATAGGCAGGGGGCGTTAGGGGGGATTAAAGTGACAGTCTTGGCGCCCTATCCAGTCTGGCGCCCAGGTCACATGCCCCCCTAGTCCCCCCCTAGTTTCGGCTCTGCCCTTGGTCTCCAGTGAATAGACGTTGTGCACATGGTGTCTATTTACCGGTGCTCTGATAAGCAGGGCGAGTGGCACGAGCCTCCCAACTCCCCCCCACCCCACCAAGGGGACAGCGCAGTCACTAGCCTTGCCACTTCCAGAAAATGGGGCCAACACACCCTTGCTTCCTGGAAATGATGCCCAGCTCCCTGCCTTCCAAACAGCCGCAGCATGTCAGTCAAGCTGCGCCATGGGGGCATTGCGTGTGCACTCCCATGACTCGTTCTGCACATGCGGAGATGTATGTAAACTATTGGGTTTATGTATATCTCTGATTCAGACCACAGGTGTGGTAAGAAATGGACTGACTGGCCATTGGTGTATTGTAACAACTAAATGGACATTATGTGTTTGTGTCACGTCTAAGTAAAATTACTTAAAGTTCAGTTTTCCCTCTATCACTTGACCTATAAACTAAATGACCTTGTCCAACAGCTAGGGTGCAACAAGAGTCTTGTGGAAGATTTAGTGATAGAATTCCTATTGGCATTGTTTATTAGGAGTGAGAGGGTTCTCCATATACTACAGTCTTATCAATTACAGTGGCACTCGACCAATCACGTACAGACATACAGAAGAGAACCTCATTTTGTTCTCTGTGTGGCATTGGGAAGGTAGCTTACTGCATATCAGTGCAGTGCTACAGCCTTTGAACAGTAGGTTTTTCTTTCTGTGTTACATGGGTCCTTTTTCCATATTTAATATCTAATTTGCTAAATTCTTTGTGGCAGATTAAATTTTCTGCCTGAACCTAGTCAATTAGTGCCTCAGGAACTGCATGAAAAATCTGCACCCTCTAGGATTTAATGCTCAGGGAAACCCGTAGATTACAACACTTAGGGGGTAACTTGTTAGCAGCTGGGCAAAACCATGGGGGTAATTCAGAGTTGATCACAGTAGCAAATTTGTTAGCAGTTGGCAGTGGGGCAAGTAGAAAAAAATGTCTGGTGCGCGCGCCAAAAAATGGGGGTGGCCAAATGCCACATGGAGCATGGCCAATGAAAATCTGGGAGTGATACACATATGGGGGGCCAGATACACAAATGCCCCCAATAGTGCCAGATACACAAATGCCCCTACTGTGCCAGATACACAAATGCCCCCACTGTGCCAGATACACAAGTGCCCCCACTGTGCCAGATGTACATTGCCCCCACTGTGCCAGATGTACATTGCCCCAACTGTGCCAGATTGCCCCCACTCACCGCTGCCTGTTATGCTGCTATGTGAGGGGAGGAGAGTGCAGCACACGCGTCTCTCCTGCCCCTCAATGCTCGTGAAGTCCGGTGTGGTCTCAGGCGGTGGGTATTTCAAATGAGGCACCAGTTCGTTAGCCAATCAGAGCTCGCGGCTGCCGGTCCGCGAGCTAGCAAACCGATGCCTTATTGAGATCACCCCCAGCCACTGCAGCCGCTGGAGCAGAGACTGACATCACAGAGAATTGAGGGGTAGCAGAGGCGCTGCGCTCTCCTCCCCTCACACAGATGCCAGTGGGATGCAGGTATGGTGGACAGCCTGGCGGTACGGCGTACCGGCTGGGAATTTCTTACCGGTACGCTGTACCACCATACTTGCAGCACTGGCAGTTGGGCAAAACCATGTGCACTGCAGGGTGGGCAGATATAACATGTGCAGAGAGAGTTAGATTTGGGTGGGTTATTTTGTTTCTGTGCAGGGTAAATACTGGCTACTTTATTTTTACACTGCATATATTATATCTGCCCCCCCCCCCCCCCCCCTGCAGTGCACATAGGGGGTCAATCCGAGTTGATCGCTCGCTGCCGATTTTCGCAGCACAGCGATCAGGTAAAAAAACGGCAAAACTGTACCTGCACGTGCGTCGTACAGGTACACAGAGCATCGTTGCTGTGCAATGGTTCTAGCGAAGAATCCATTCGCACAGCCGATCGCAAGGAGATTGATAGGAAGAGGGCATATATGGGTGTCAACTGACCATTTTCTGGGAGTGTTTAGAAAAACGCAGGCGTGTCCAGGCGTTTGCAGGGCGGGTGTCTGACATCAAATCCGGGACCTCCGTCGCTGGATTCATCGCACAGGATAAGTACCTACAGGGCTAGTCTTGTTTTGCACAAAATGTTTTTGTACCGCTTGGCTGCAAAGGCGTTCGCACTCTTGCAAAGCGAAAATACACTCCCCGTGAGTGGCGACAATGCATTTGCACGGCTGCTAAAAGTAGCTAGCGAGCGATCAACTCGGAATGAGGGCCATAGTTTTGGCCAACTGCTAACAAATTTGCTGCTGTGATTAACTCTGAATTAGGCCCCTAGGTGGTCATTCTGAGTTGTTCGCTCGTTGACGATTTTCGCTATGCTGTGATTTGTTGCTAAATGCGCATGCGCAAGGTACGCAGCGCGCATGCGCTTAGTTATTTAACTAAAAACTTAGCAGCTTTCAGTCGCTTTTCAGTCACACTGCTGATCGATGAGTGAATGACAGGAAAGGGGTGTTTCTGGGTGGTAACTGAGCGTTTTCCCGGAGTGTGCTAAAAAACGCAGGCGTGTCAGGGGAAAAACGCGGGAGTGTCTGGAGAAACGGGGTGTGGCTGGCCGAACGCAGGGTGTGTTTGTGACGTCAAACCAGGAACTAAACGGACCGAGCTAATTGCAATCTAGGAGTAGGTCTGGAGCTACTCAGAAACTGCAAGAAAATATTTAGTAGCAATTCTGCTACTCTTTTGTTCGCAATAATGCTAAGCTAAGATACACTCCCAGAGGGCGGCGGCCTAGCGTTTGCAATGCTGCTAAAAGCAGCTAGCGAGCGAACAACTCGAAATGAAATGACCACCCATGTGCACTGCAGATGCACAGTACTTGATAAGGATAGTGGTGGTACAATAAAACTATTTATATGAGCTACCAAGCCTGAGATACAAATGTATCAACGAAATATACTCAATAGCTGAGGATTGCAACAATTATTGCAACATTGTTTAAGACTATTGAAGTCAGTTAAAAAAAAGGAAATCAAAACACAGAGGCAAAGCTTTTTAAATCACTTTATTATAATTTTTTCACAAATTTATACACTTGCACAATATTTCGCTTATGTTTTAATAAGTCTAATAAAAGTAAAATTGTAATATTATTGGTCATTTATCGTAAGGGTATTTGACTTTCAGATAAGATACAAGTCCATGTGTGCCCACAACAGGGAATACTTCTTTCTGCCTTGTTTTGCTACTCAGAAACTGCACAGAAAAATCTTTTTGCAATATTGCGAATACTTCGTTCGCAATTCTGCTAAGCTAAGATTCACTCCCAGAGGGAGGCGGCTTAGCGTGTGCACTGCTGCGAAAAGCGGCTAGCGAGCGAACAACTCGGAATGAGGGCCCATGTGCACTGCAGGGGAGGCAGATATAACATGTGCAGAGAGAGTTAGATTTGGGTGGGTTATTTTATTTCCGTGCAGGGTAAATACTGGCTGCTTTATTTTTACACTGAAATTTAGATTGCAGATTGAACACACCACACCTAAATCTAACTCTCTCTGCACATGTTATATCTGCTCCCCTGCAGTGCACATGGTTTTGCCCAACTGCTAACAAAAATCCTGCTGCGATCAACTCAGAATTAACCCCAATGGGGGTGATTCCGAGATGTTCGCTCGCTAGCTGCTTATAGCAGCATTGCACACGCTAAGCCGCTGCCTATCTTAGCATAGCAGAATTGCGAACGAAATCTTCGCTAATTTTCTCGTAACGATTACCCCGCAGTTTCTGAGTAGCTCCAGACTTACTCAGCCATTGCGACCAGCTCAGTCCTTTTCGTTCCTGGTTTGACGTCACAAACACACCCAGCGTTCGCCCAGCCACTCCCCCGTTTATCCAGCCACTCCCGCGTTTTGGAACTCGAACGCCTGCGTTTTTCCGCACACTCCCATAAAATTGTAGTTTTTTTTAGCAACCCACATCGCATTTCCCACACTTATAATGGGAAATGCAGTGTGGCCAAATTTACAAAAAAAAAAAATGTAAAAAAACACCGCTGTGTGCCCTGTGATCATTTTGCCAGCTCAGGCAGGGCAGCACTGCGATCTGCAGCCTATGCCCAGTTTTCTCTTCCCCCTGGCAGAGAAAGCTGAGCAGGGACCGGCCTCCGTTGATCATCTCTGTGTGTCCGATGGACACAAAAGCTGATCACTGTTTAAAACAAAACAAGAAAAAGTAAAAAACCAAACAAACATACTTACCCATCCTGTGCGGCTGCCGGGCGCCGGGTCCCCCATGTGCTGCGCTGTGACCCCCGGTGCCGTTACGTGACGCTGGAAAGCGGCAACGCACTTTACAGCACTGGGAGTTACTGTCTGCAGCGCATAGGATCTGGCGCCTGACAACCCTGCAGGAGCAGTGTGGCCCGGCTCCCTGGAGTGAGAAGTCTGTCCCTGCATGCGATAATTGATACATCCTTGAGATTATGGGCGATTTTATCACCTCACATCCGCATCCTTGGATGCGGATGGTCATAAATAGGCCCCTAAAGCTGTAGTGGCTTCTATTCTAGCTGGTTTGGATAATTAGATCTACATTAAAAAGGTCTACAGTCAATCGGTCTATCCCAAATGGTTGCCATGGAGAAGGTCAATAGGGTCATAAGGTCGACAGGTAAAAGGCAGACAGGTCGACACAAGGTTTTTTTGTGTTTTTCCCCACTTTGCCCTACTACAAACCCCTATTAGTATATCACGTCCCTTCTTGTGGTGAGCGTGGGCAAGGTGCCTTGCTGCGCTCACCACAGGTTTATTCTCAATTGTAGTCCACATGGACGGTAAAGTATGAAAAAGTGTGTGTGGGGGGGAGTAATTGTCATGTTAACCTTTTGAACCTGTCAACATTTTGTGCTGCCTACCTTATACATGTCGACCTAATGCATATTGACCAGTCGGGGTCGACATATTGACTAACGACTTTTTCAATGTCAACCTATCATCCGTATACCATTCTAGCCTGGCGGCAATTGCTGTCAGCCTCCAATGATATTTCCTTACCCGTCCCCTGCTCTTTCTCTGAAGTGCATTGCAAATTTAATCCTGGACCTCAAACTTGACAATAGGGTCGGTAGCGGTATCTCCACATTGGGAGACATTTTAACCGAATGGGCTATGTCTGGTCTCTCATTTACAGGTGGTGTATGGCATTTTATCCTGGGATTTTTATAAATATTTAGAAATAAGGCATTGGCTGCAAAGTTCTTTGCCTTCCCCTTTAAAACAACACACTTTTCCATCTCTCTTTTTTTTTTAGTAAAGTTTGCTTCTCCTAATCATAAGGGTGGGATTATCTGGTGGTGTCAACTTCAAGTGATAGAAGTTAAACAAAGATAAACTTGCTTTCCAACCTAAATGGGAGAGGGACTTGTCTCAGCCAATATCTGAGGAGGTATTGATATACATGTTGTTTGTGTTTTAAGGTATCCCACTGCATTAACCATACAGAAATGTTTTATAAACTGCTCCATAGAGAATATATTACACCAGACCAGAAGCATATAATTTGGTCTACCTCCGCAAAATTGTTGGAGGCAGTGCAGACAGGTGGTAGATATCTACCATATATTTTGGAATTGTCCACATTTGCAACCCCTCTGGGAGGCATTTATTGCTTTGATTAGTAAGGTAACAGGGGTAAATATACCAGAGGAGCCCACATTACACACCCTGCGCCCATTTCCTCAAAACCCACCTCTCCGGAGTCCCACATCAGCAGCTCCAGCACTACACAAATCGATGGAAAATGGTGCATTGCCCATTTTTACCTGCATTTTACACATGTGCAGTAGAACTACCACCAAGAAAATGGCCGTCACACCATTTTCAAGGAGACCGTCGCATGTGCAGTAGGCTCTGGCGCAAGGCCTCCTCTCTTCATACTCACCTGGAAAAGCAATGGGTTGAGACAGAGAGGGTCTGCTGTGAGGGGAAGAAGGAAAGCGAGGAAAAAGTAGTGTGTGGAGTTAGGAAGGATACCCACCCCTGTGCATCAGTAGATCGTCCATAGGTGGAACTAGAAATGCTCCTTGCCTAGGCATTCCTTTTACAATCTCCCTGAAATTATTTTCTAAGAATAGGTAAGCATGTGTATAAATAAATAATATAATATATCTTCCAATTTCTGTAAACAATTTGTTTCAAATCTTAATCATGCAATGCTAAAGTAAAATGACATAATACATTTTTATCAGTTTTCAATTTACAAAGTCTAAAGGGGGGTACCCACGGAGTGATGTACAGATGGAGCCCTCTTCATCTTTGCCTTTAATAGGATTAATTGAGCAAGGGCAGTCGGACCTAATCCCCTGCTGTAATGACTTAATCCCCTGCTGTATTGTTCTCTCTGTATTGTATTGCAGCTGAGAACAATAGATGAAAGGCTTATGCTAATAATCCATGGTGCACCTAGGCACAGCAGAGAAGCGAAGGTGAGCGAGGCTTCATCTGTATGCTTAATTCCTAAGCAATCCGACTAGATTGCTTAGAAATTAAGCACGGATCTCTCCGTGTGTGTGCCCCATAGCGATAGCGATGCGGAGCCCTGCGCGTTGCTATTGCCGGTTCTAGATTGGCCTGCATGCAGGCACAATCTAGTTATATCGCTCACTTCACCGCTGGGTGAAGTGAGCGTCCACCACGCCCCCCCCCACTACACCCCCCCTCACTCAGCACACATCGCGCTATATGCTGAGCGGGGGGGAGAAATGTGTGCTGAGCGTTCTGTGATAGATCGCTCATCACACATCTCCCCGTCTGTACCCCCTTAAAGGGTGGGGGTTTTTTTTCAATTAGTTTTTTTTTAAAGTTTGGAATATTTAATAAACAATGGTATAAGATTAATATAACTTTCTTATTTAAAAGTGTAATAATGAAATGTTCTGTATGATGCACAAGATAAATGTTTAAATCACAGTCACTGTGCAGCCTATGTAAACATATGGAATAAAATATTTATAGGGATTATCCTATTAGGCCTGGTAAAACATCGGGTGCGAAAAACGTATGTTTTTTGTGATTTTTTCCCAATGTTTTACCGGGGTTTTTTTTACGCCTGTAAAAAAAATGCCCTTTTTCCTGAAAACACACAGGTTCAGTGTCTGGGGATTTGGTTACGCCTGCCTGAAGCAGGTGAAACAAAATCCCTGATTAGCGGGACAACCTGCAGCGTCCCATGCCCGCTGCAGCAGCAGGCTGGGACTGCAGGCATCCGGAAGCTGCCCTCAGCGTGGTGATCCTCGGCGGAGAAGATGGGGTAGCACCGTAACCACATCCCCCCTCTCCTCTGCCCCCGGCAGCAGTCACATGACGGGGAGCAGCGCTGCACCGGGCACTATCAGGAGCCAGCACCGGTGCAGCTTCAGGTAACCCCCGATAAGCCACCGCTCATGCTGGCTTATCGGAGGTAATAGGATAGCCCCCTGGCGGGACAATTAGCACCGGTAAATTACCGGGGCTAATTGGATATCCCCCAATATGTTTGATACAAGATGTGAAATGTTGCCATTGCAGCAAAATGTCTTTGCCATTGCAGCCTGGTTTGCCATTTTCAACTTTGTGCAGTTTCAGTGTAATATGAAATATATTAAGTGATGCATCTACACCCTGCTGTACAATTAATAATATATTAAGTGATGCATCTACACCCTGCTGTACAATTAATAATATATTAAGTGATGCATCTACACCCTGCTGTACAATTAATTCCATTGTTAGTATTATGCTTATATTTGAATATTTCATCATGACATTTGTTTAATGATGTGACTATAAAAACATTTTCTTAGACATTTCATAGAAACATAAAAGTAGCAATTAGATTTAGAGACAACCATTTATATCAGTCAGGAGAAGTATAACCCCAGAGCACAGTTATTTATTAGTTAAGATAAAGGACTCTGTTCACTAGTATAGTAGATTACTATGAGTCACTGTAAATATATTTTACAATTACATTCCAGAATCATACACGAGAAGCATTACAATATTTGGCTGTCTGACACATTCATAGATAAAAGGCTCCAAATGGTGAATTGTAGGGAGGATATGAACACTGTAGTCTGAGATGAAATATGTCAGTCAGTGTTTGAACTTATAAAGTTTAATATTTACTAAAGTGCTATTTCTGGTTTGATACATCACTTACACCTATAATTCACCAATTACATGGGGGACAATAGCCATTTCTCTGAAATACAGAGAATAAAAACAAAGGGCAAAAACATCTCTTGTTTTTAAAACAAATGAAAATGCCATATAATAATAATGTTGACCTCTGGTTTAGGAGATACTAACTATGGTACCTATCTATCAGCCTACAATGCTGTTGATACTGTAGGTGTTTGTATTGTACTAAAGGGCAACAAGTTTTCTATGGGGTTTTGTATCTACCATACTGCTGCCAATATTAGAAATGGTAATACTGTGGTGCCAAAAACTGGAGGTGGGAGGGGGAACAAACACTAAACATATTTATAATGATATTTACTTTACAAAGCCCACAGTAAAAAAAAAATAGAAGTAATTTTTAAAAAACGCACAAAAAAACCTAAATCCATTTATTCATTTTTTGGAGTAAAAATGAAAAAATACAGCGAATTTGGAATATATATTTTAGGTATAGGAATCTGGCTGGTTGAATACCACAAGGTGTCTGTATAAACTTACCTTGATGTCACATAAAAGTGAGCGAGTTCACTTATCCAGTCACCTTGTGGTGTTTGACCGGCCAGTTTAAAATAAAGAATGACCTTAACTGTGGCTTATCTTATGGTTTATGGGTCATAATGAAAATATATGGAAGGCACATTACTTAATGAAGACTTTTGAGTTACTTTCACAGGATCATGTAATGACAATACATTACTCTACACATGCATATATATTACTCATAACATTTCTCAAATGATTTTAATAAATGTGTTATTAACTTTACTGGTGCCAGTGATACATATAGTAAATATGTATTAAAGTTATATCTAAACAATCTATGTGGTAGATGGAGATTTCATCTGACATGTTTCAAATAAGTTTCAAAAGTAAGAAGTCTGGGCTATCACATGTACTCATTTCACTATTATATTACACTGAAGAACTTGATATGGTTATGTCTCAACAAAACTCAGTTGAACCTGTGTGATGTGTGGATATGACAAGGTTAATTAGTACTACACATCATTATTTGTTCTAATAAAGACAAAGTTCCCTGAATTTCTATCTTGCACTTATTATTTTATGACTTTCTACCCGAAGGTCTTCTGTTACACCTTGACATATCTCCAAAATATCACAACTTATATTTTATTGGTGTTACTGTTAACCAAACAAATCTGTTTTATATGTATTTTGTGATGATAAAATATATTAAACATTATCTTGCATATGTTTCCTTTAAGAACACATAGGAAGAACTTTACTAAATGTAGTTTAACATGATTAAATCTGTCACAATGCTTAAGGTATAAAAGAGTACAGATGACCGAATATAAAACTTCAAATACATTCTTGAAAAATAAAAAAATTCAAACACATATCATCTAATCACTGCCATAGGCGGCAGAAATACTGTATTGTGTTGAATCCCTGACAAAATCCCTGACAATGTATAATAGTTTTTCATGGTTTTTAAACACTCTTTTTACCCAAGTCTGACATCAACCTGGTGAGTTCTCTGGAAAAGTTTTGGAGACTACCTGAATAAGATTAAAAAGATGTTTTAAGGTCCATAAATAATGAGAGATTATTAGTTTTAGATGCTTTTCCATTGCAGATAGTATATATTTTTTATTTTTAAATCATGGTATTAACTGGAGGAATATGAAAAAGTAGGATACTGTAGTTACTTTAAATCATTATTAATGCAATTGGGGATCATGAAACAAAAAAATTACATAGTAAAGTATATTTATATTTAAGATAAATAAATCTCTTGGGCCAGATGGACTACACCCCAGGGTTCTTTTGGAACCTAACTCAGAGCTATCAAGGCCCCTATATTTGATTTTTGGTGAGTCACATCAGAAATTATACTGAAGGACTGGCGTATAGCAGAGGTAGTCCCAGGGCCGTCTCAACAGTAGTGTGGGCCCCTGGGCACAGCAATGCACTGGGGCCCCTACCCATCCTCCAGAAGTAGGGGTGGGGGGTGCTATCAGTGGCAGCGGGCGGTAGCGGGTGATCTATCTTCCGCTAAGCATGTAGAACCTGGAGCAGTAATTTCTGCTAATTACTCCTTTACTGCACAGATGGGGCGGGAGGGAGAACACTAAACTGTAGAATGGGGCATTGTGCTGGATGAAGTGGCCCTGGTACATGACTTTCAGGGTGGTAGGGGGTGTTTAATATGTAGGGGAGGAGTGGATTGTGTGCAGCTTAATATTTATCATTTTCTGGTGGGAGGGCAGCTTGCTTGACTGCAGATATCTCAAGTTCCTGGTAATAGATTTCTTAGCTTTTAATAGGATAAAAAACTATAGAGACCCACCTTTCAGGAGGTGCTGAGGACTTGTAGATCAGAGTTCAGGAACTAGAGCAGTCCTCCAATGAAAATATAAAACTGCATATCAGGCGTGTGGAGCTGGAGCAGGGACCAGCTGCTTGAAAGCGGATATCTCTGGTTCTGGGCATAGTAGGGCCAAGTTGCCATTGTCCACTGAAAGGGGAGAGTCCCAGCATTTGGAGTATACCCTCGGAAAAACTCTATGTCAGACAGAACCTAAGATATCTGGCTTGGAAGAGCAACTAACAGGCTTGGATGGGGACCACTGCTTTGAAGTCGGATATCTCTGGTTTCCTAGGGCCGATTTTCAAAAATCTGGTACCCCTGGAAAGAGGGGACCCTCAGCTATTAGTCTAGGGCCCTTATACTCATGGGGCCCTTGGGCAAGAGCCCATTGAGCCCATACGAAAAGACGGCCCTGGGTAGTCCCAATATTTAAAAAGGGAATTAAAACTCATCCCAGCAACTATAGACTGGTAAGTTTGACATCTATAGTGAGGAAAATACTGGAAGGTATAGTAAGGGATGGTATACTAGAGTACTTAGATACCGCCAAGGTTATTAATAGGAACCAACATGTTTTTTTGAAGGACAGGTCATGTCAACCTAACTTAATAAGCTTCTATGAGAAAGTGAGCTAAAATACTGATCAGGGTAAAGCAGTGGATTTGGTCTTTCTGCACTTTGCTAAGTCCTTTAACACAGTGCCACATAAGAGACAAATTTTCAAATTGAGAGGGCTTGGGGTGGTTAACACTATTTGTACTTGGGTAAGTAATTGGCTGTACAACAGGGAACAGCTAATGGGGATTAATGGGAAGTTCTCTGAATGGGCCTCAGTGCTTAGTGGAATACCGCAGGGTTCAGTACTTGGGCCATTGCTGTTTAGCATATTCATTAATGACCTAGGAGTAGGCCTAGAAATCAAAGTGCCAATTTTCGCAAATAATACTAAACTGTGTCGAGTAATTAATTCAGACAAGGATGTTGAGTCTCTACGGAATGACTTATCCAGACTGGAGGTCTGGGCAGACAAATGGAGAATGAGGTTCAATATAGACAAATGTAAAGTTATGCACTTTGGGACTAAGAACAATCGGGAAGCCTATAAACTAAATGGCAAAAATATAGGGATAATGGTAGTTGAAAAGGATTTGGGTGTGCTCATCGATAATACACTTAGTAGCAGCACGCAATGTCAAAATGCAGCAACAAAAGCAAATAAGGTGTTAGCATACATAAAACGGGGAATAGAGACAAGGGATGAGAGTGTAATCCTGCCACTGTGTAAATCATTGGTATGGCCACACCTGGAATATTGTGTACAGTTCTGTGTACCACACTATAAAAAATATATCTTGGAATTAGAAAGGGTTCAGAGGCGAGCCACCAAACTGGTTAAGGGGTTAGAAGCACTGAATTATGAGGAAAGACTTACAAGGTTAGATATGTTTGCACTGGAAAATAGGCAGCTGAGAGGGGACATTAATAATATTTATAAATACATTAAGGGACAATACAAGGACTTATCAAACGATCTGTTTATCAAAAAAACGAACGTTAAACAGGACACTATCACTGACCTGGTCTGGAAGTGCTGTGGACTCGGGGCTTCTTCCGGTGACCGGGAAGAGGAACCGCTACTGGGTCGCAGCAGAGATGGCCGGATGTAGGTCTTCCTCATGCAGGATTAGGACGGTAGGCAGAAGGCACGGGTGGACGCTTGAAGGTCTCCTGAAAGACAAGACTTGTAAAGGTGCTGATGAATTGGTGGAGAGTACCAAAAGCTCACTGTGAGCGATGTTGTGGTGCTAGAGGCACTGAGGTGCTAGAGGCACTGAAATGCTAGAGGTACTGAGGTGTTTGAAGGCGCTTAGAGACGCTGAGGTGCTTGGAGGCACGGAGGTGCTGGAGGCACGGAGGTGCTGAAGGCACGGAGGTGCTGAGGCACGGAGATGCTGAGGCATGGAGGTGCTGAGGCACGAAGATGCTGAGACACGGAGGTGCTGAGGAACGGAGGTGCTGAGGCACGGAGGTGCTGAGGCACGGAGCTCTGCAGATCACAGGTACAGTAGTAGTAGTGATGATACTCAAGCGCCGGAGGTCTGCCCGGCGTCTGAATTTGTACTTCCTGCCAGCACCTGATTGGAGGAGCGCTGATGACGTCACCCGTCCCCAGTGAACGTCGGGCGCACCCGCGACATCCACACTACGGGCGCCGGACGGAGCGCCGGGAGGCAGAGACCGCCAGCGAGGACGACCGCCTGGACAGCCAGCACCCCCGGAAAGACAAGCCCGGCAGCTCCCAAGTGACCAACTCATCTTTCAGCCAGTCGGAGAGACCGTTCCAGAAGGCAGCCCTCAGAGCGTCATTATTCCAGGGAAGTTCAGAGGCAATGGTCTGGAAATGAACCACGTACTGACCCACGGAACGGGAGCCCTGACGAACACGGAGCAAGTCGGAAGAAGCAGTGGTCATCCTGCCGGGCTCGTCGAAGATTCTTCGAAAGGACGTGATGAAGTTGGTGTAGTTGGAAACCACGGGATCAGATCGTTCCCATAACGGAGACACCCAATCTAACGCTGACCCTTCAAGCAGGGAAAATATATACGCTACCTTAGAGCGATCCGTAGGGAAATTATGAGAGAGAAGCTCGAAGTGCACCTCGCACTGATTTAGAAAACCATGGCAATTTTTTGGGTTCCCATTATAGCGGGAAGACATAACCTGGTACCAGCCGGAGGTTGGACATAACTGGAAACAGCAACTGGAGCAGTTACAGGAACTGGAACCGGAATTACTGAAGCTAAGGATGCTTGAATTTGATCCAATCGGCCGGACAATTCCTGGAGATATTGCATCACCTGGCCCTATGTCGCCTCTTGAGTCTGAACTCGGGAAGCCAAACTTTGGATGGCGCTCGACTCTGTGTTCCGATCCCCCGGGTCCATGTGGCCTGAGTATTCTATCACTGACCTGGTCTGGAAGTGCTGTGGACTCGGGGCTTCTTCCGGTGACCGGGAAGAGGAACCGCTACTGGGTCGCAGCAGAGATGGCCAGATGTAGGTCTTCCTCATGCAGGAATAGGACGGTAGGCTGAAGGCACGGGTGAACGCTTGAAGGTCTCCTGAAAGACAAGACTTGTAAAGGTGCTGATGAATTGGTGGAGAGTACTGAAAGCTCACTGTGAGCGATGTTGTGGTGCTAGAGGCACTGAGGTGCTAGAGGCACTGAAATGCTAGAGGTACTGAGGTGTTTGAAGGCGCTGAGGCGCTTAGAGACGCTGAGGTGCTTGGAGGCATGGAGGTGCTGGAGGCACGGAGGTGCTGGGGCACAGAGGTGCTGGGGCACGGAGGTGCTGAAGGCATGGAGGTGCTGAGGCATGGAGGTGCTGGAGGCACCGAGATGCTGAGGCATGGAGGTGCTGAGGCACGAAGATGCTGAGGCACGGAGGTGCTGAGGCACGGAGGTGCTGGAGGCACGGAGGTGCTGAGGCACGGAGGTGCTGAGGCACGGAGCTCTGGAGATCACAGGTACAGTAGTAGTAGCGATGATACTCAGGCGCCGGAGCTCTGCCCGGCGTCTGAATTTGTACTTCCCACCAGCACCTGATTGGAGGAGCGCTGATGACGTCACCCGTCCCCAGTGAACGTCGGGCGCACCCGCGACGTCCACACTACGGGCGCCAGACGGAGCGCCGGAAGGCAGAGACCGCCAGCGAGGACGACCGCCCGGACAGCCAGCACCCCCGGAGAGACAAGCCCGGTGGCCGTGGCGGCGGTATGACAGACACGAGGACACCCTCTGAGGTTAGAAGAAAAAAAATTCATACACAACAGAGAAAATAAGGATTTGGAATTCTCTACCAGAAGAGATAGTAATGGTGGACTCACTAAATAAGTTTAAAAATGGATTAGATAAATTCCTAACTGATAAAAATATCCAAGGTTACAGCATCTAAATGATATTTAATCTTATAATACAGGTTGAACTCGATGGACATTTTGTCTTTTTTCAACCTCACCAACTATGTAACTATATAACTATATATATTTGAACTCGTCCTCAAACACAGACAATTCAAGAATCTCATTGATGATTTCAACAAATGTCTTCCCCCGTGACATTACACTTCGCTGTACTGTAACGTGTCTATAAAAAGATAAAGAGCTATTTTGTTTTTGGAACTTTTGAATGCTCTTAAATTATCCATGTAATTGAAGACAAAGAATACTTCAATCTCTCATACCCACATTGAGCTCTGGTCTGGTGTTTCTGGTGGCCATTCTGCAGCATCTGGACAGACTCTGCAGCCTGTATCTTCAAGGGAAGACATAAGATGCTGCCTTACCTGGGGCAACATGTCTTTCAACATGTCAATAAACTCAAGTTGTTTAAGATGCAACTTCAAAGAGGAAAACTAACACATTTTCCCTCACTGCTATAACAAGTGAATAAAAACCAGTCTTGAATAGTAGCAAAACACATTTTGTAACATTCAGGGAAGTATTTCAAAAGGGCATCCTGGAAAGATTATGTGATCCACAGCTGAAAAGACTTCATATTACATTCCTGATCGACCCTTAAAAGTGCTGAAAGGAGTTTTAGTCATAGATGTCATGAAGCACCTTCTCCGATTAATATGAATGTACTTTCTGAGGACATCAGACTTAAGTCTCTCCTCAAAGAAGGAATACTTGAGTTTTAGGGAACTTTAGAGATGGAACTGCACTCAGACTAAGGGCCTGATTCAGAGCTGCATGCCATGCTGATGATCACTTACTTGAGTGCACAAGTTGTGTACACACAAATGCGCAGTTGTGATTGAGATGCACAATATTAGAAATGTGACAAAGTGGTTGGTGTACCTGAGAAGTGACCTGGAAATAGCTAGAAATACACGCAAAATTGGTTGTTTAATGTGTATCTTATGGGAGTGTTGCGGCAATGGCGATAAAAGCAGCTGTATACACAGACGCAGCCATGGGAAGCCATTGTCAAGAGGAGAAACCACTGATGGCAGATAGGGCTGATGGAAGTTTTGATGGTGCAAACGATGGTGGCATCTAAGTAATCACGGATCGGTATTACTCTGCGTATGAGCGCTAAAAGTGAGCATCTTAGTCCTTGCACATTCGGCCGCAAAGATGTACCCACGAGAAAGAATTCGTAGCAACATTTGCATAAAATCACAGATGGACGACCTCCAATAGCAGCTTCTATATCCACCTTTTTAATCTTTGGTTAAAGTTGCCTTTGTGACTGAATTCATTTGACACTGAAACTAAACTAACTCAAGCTAATGTACACAAGAGGAAAATAATTTGAGTGGACTCAGCTTAATATAAGGCGTTGAGTACGGGATCCCGACAGACCGTATTCAGGTGGTCAGAACACTGATAGCGGCAACACGATGGTTAGAACCCCAACACATTTAAGTAAGTAGGCTAACCTTCCCCCTAAGCCCCCTCCCCTTTTCCCTAACCCTCCCTCCAGCAGCCTAACCCAAACTCCCCGGTCCTATGTGGTGCTGGGATTCCGATGTCTTCTGACCACCGGCATCCTGATTGTCATCCCGAATACAAGACAGGTTTAAAAAATATATATACTGTAAGCAAGGAGTGCCAAAAGTACCAATGAATGAACAACTGCAACACACATGGTAAATATTTTGATTGTTTTTGTTTAGCAAATAAATTGTTATACAGTAATTGCATTATATGTGTGCACTATGTATGTATTTATACTGTTTATATATGTATCCACACTAATATATGCATGGCTTTATTTCAGTATCAGCAGAAAGTTGGCCAGTACTTGTCTATATGATGACAAACTGTAAACACTATAAACAAGTAAGTCTATAAACAAGTAAAGCAAGAAAAATAGATATGCCAAACTACAATTGAACAGAGTGTTTTAAACTCCAAGCATGTAAACTGTCTTCAGTTGGTGAAACAATTAACCATTGTGTTCAACTGCAGAAATTTCGAGCACTGTTACAGTAGATTGTAGATGTAGAAGCTTTGCCTTGGGAGACCATAATATGAGCTGTTGGTGACAGTGAAATGTGCTGCTGTGACACGCTCTCAGCAACGGCATTATTATTAGGAGTTTTTGTGTAAAGAAATGTTACAGTTCCCTTTGAAATGTATGTTGGCAGGCAGTGTTGGACTGGCCCACAGGGGTACAGGGGGAAACCCCCGGTGGTCCCCACTGTCTGGGGCTCCTCCTCCTCTAGGGATCAGTTCCAGACTGTGCACTTGAATTATACATTATACATATGTTACCTTATACTGCACAGGACTATGGGGTTTTCTCTACAGTGCATTGTTCTTATTATTCTGGTACATTATCCTGCAAGCAGTAGCAGAATTTACTGTATATATTTATCAAGGGGCCCAGACCATGCATTCTCTAATGGTTAGGCAATCCAATGTGGTGACTGACCACACCTCCTCTGGAGACTGGCCACACCTCTAAATACGGGCCCCTACCACTGCATACCCCCGGTGGACCCTGACTAATATTCTTATCAAGGGGCCCAGACTATGCACTCTCTGATAGTTATTCAAACCTCTGTGGAGACTGGCCACACCCCTACACATAGGCCCCTACCCTTGCATTCCCCCGATGGGCCCTTTATGCCGCAGTCCGACACTGTAGGCAGATGAACAAGACAGTACAAGAAAAGAGTCATAAGCATGAACTTCCAGTGCAGAAAAACATGGTATTTACCTGAAGCAAAGGAGGAATAATGTTCACTTACAAGACAGATACAAAACAGTTAATATAGCTTGTCATTCCTGACAATAGCTGAAATCAGTTATTTGTACAATAGACAAAGATGTATTTCTAGTGGTTGCTAGTCATGTTTCCACATGCCTGAAATGAAAACATGCAGCTGTCTATTTAGACCTGGTTACATTGGGAAGTAATTATCATGCATGTTGTGTCTACTAATTCATACAACACAATTTTTGTTTCATTCAAAGTTGTGTTTTCAGCGACATGCTTTGGATAATCTGGAGGAACAAGCTATTACCTGCATCTTCTTCAAGTTACACTTCAGCTTATTGTATTGGTTTTAAGATCACTGTGACTGACACAGTTACACTAAAAATTGGTACAAGTTAATTATTACAAAAAGTAATTGCACCTGCCAAAGTTAAGGATACAAGCATTTCCAAAAGTGACATGAGTGAACCTTTTTCAATTCATCTGTCAGCTACATGTCACGTCAGGGAAGATTTTCCTCTACAAGTGTCTAAAATACAGTATTTTTCAATCTTTTTTTCATGATGAATTGAAAGGTTGTTTTTTGTTTTTTCTTAAAGAAAAAAAGTGTATGAATATGAAAAATGTGATCTAATGGCTTTGCAATTAATTTTGCTCCATAGAATAACAGGATTTTTGTACATAAGTTAAATCCTTTTTGTTGTTTTCATTGAGGGACACGGCAACCTTGGGAATAGAGGATGGTCCAGGTGTTTGGCAGGAAAGAAACAAGACAAATGAGAATAATAATTTTCCTTTCCAGAAAAATATAAAATTTAATATATTAAACAGAACAATGGAATCATTGGATTTAATACATAGGATTCATTACACATATCCTCTGTTTTTGGATTAACTGATAAATTGCACAGTGATAAAGTACTAGCCAAACAGCTCCTAACTGCCATGCTACAGGCTGTGTTTGAAAAATGACAGTTGGGAGCTGATTGGTTGGTACTTTATCACCGTGCAATTTATCACTCTCCAAAGCTTGATTAATCTAGGCCAAAAGTTGCTGCTATGAACTAAAGTATGCTTATTACCATCATTAATAGGGGTAATGAACCCACCGGGGATTCCAGCTGCCCAGGAATTTATTAGTGCAGAATAAGTCTTGGAACCCTTGGTCTGTGTGATTCTGCCCTCTCCTGGCTATCCTCCTACCTCTCTGATAGTTCCTTATCCTTGTCTCATCTCGTGGCTCCACCTCTCCCACCCCTTCCCCCTTCCATTAACTGTAGGTGTCCTCAAAGGTTCTGTTCTTGGTCCTCCCCTTTTCTCACTCTATGCATCCTCTTTAGGAGAACTCACATTAGCTCTTTTGACTTACAATATCATCTTTATGTTGATGATACTCAAATCTTCCTTTCCTCCCCTGACCTCTCACCTGCTCTCCTCACTCATGTATCGAACTGTCTCTCAGATATCTCTTCTTAGATGTCCCCGTGCTTTCTTAAACTTAACATGTCTAAGGCTGAGCTGATCATCTTTCCATTCTCCCACTCAACCTCACCTCCCACAATGTCATTATCTATTGATGGAACTACTATCTCCTCTATCCCCCAAGTGCGCTGTCTTGGAATAATCCTTGACTCCTCCCTCTCCTTTAAACCACACATTCAGCACCTCTCACAAACCTGTCATTATCATCTCAAAAATATTTCCAGGATCAGATCCTTTCTCACCCAGGATGCCACTAAGACTCTTATCCACTCACTGGTCATCTCCAGACTGGACTACTGTAATCTTCTATCTGGTAGCGATGACAAATACCTCTCTCCATTCCAATCTATTTTCACTGCTGCTGCCCGGCTCATCTTCCTCACCAACTGTACTACATCCACCTCCCCTCTCTTACTAGCCCTTCACTGGCTCCCCTTTGTAATCCATTTCAAGCTTCTCACGCTCACTTACAAGTCCTCACCCACTCCTCTCCCAGTTACATCTCTGCCCTTTTCTCCCTAAACACTCCCACCCATCCCCTTCACTCTGCTAATGCACGTTGCCTCTCTTGCCTCCTCCCCCTCTGACCTCCAAGATGTTGCACATGCTACTCCCTTTCTCTGGAATTCTCTATCTCTCCCACTCAGACTCTCCACCTCTCTAGAAAACTTCAAACAGGCTCTTAAGACACACTTCTTCACCAAACTCAGCCGTTTCTCATCCTTAGCCTTCTGTGGCCCATGCTCACTTTCTACCCTGTGTCACCCCTGTCTGTGTGCCCCTCCCCTTTGGAATGTAAGCTTTCATGAGCAGGGTGCTCTTCCCTCATGTGCTTTTACATCTCTTACATAACCTATTTTCTTTTCAATACTCCCTTTGACGGAACCAAATCCCTCGGTTTTCTGCCACCCTGATACTTATATCAGTGTTGTCTGCTGACTCAGCTATTTTTATATACCCTGTACTTGTCTTATATTGTATTGAATAGTAAGTCACTGTTTTCTATTTATGTAATCTGTAATAGGGCACTGCGGATCCCTTGTGGATGATAATAACAACATTTGTCATTTTCTAGAGTAATATGAAAGATACAGTCTGGTCTGGCAGGAGAGTTAACTGTCACACATAAGTTTAGTTGTTGTAACTATATTTTTTAGAGTTGTGTGCAAGAAAAAGCATTAGTCCCCCCCCCCCCCCCCAGTGCAGAGGGAGGGGGGGGGGGGGGGGGAGGTACACTACCTGTCACTGGTTGTGGTGCTGCACCTGCTGCTTCCTCACTGCTGCTGCTGTTATCCAAGTTGGACCTGACTATGCTGCTGAGCTTGCCCAACCTGGACCTGACTCTCAGTCGAGTCCTGATGCAGTGCTGCCCAGTGCTCGCCCAAACGCCACGGCTACTCGCGGCGCAGTGTACTGAGGGAATTGGCTGCGGCCAGCAAGCAGAATGCATTCTAGGAGGGGACAGAGAACAAAGACTTAAGTTGCTACTACTAAAACTTACAGTATATCTTTCCACATATACCAGAAGACCTCCAGCTTCTGGGAACCTACCAATTTCCACCTCCCCAATGAGCAATATAGCCTATGCAAGCGGCTTCAGAAGCTCAGACATGAGGAATTCTGTAATCAGCTGAATTAGATAAAGTAGCAAGTGGGAGCTGCATTTCCATCATTAACTATTTAAAGAGGAGACACTGCGTCCGGAGATGATGAACTGGGAGGGGGCAGAGGCAGAGCATATGGGCAGGCAGCAGCAGCGCTACTGGCTATAATGTATGTAGCGGTGTGTGCCCGGCACAGAAGGCACACACTGCTGTATACATTACAGAGGGCAGCGCTGCAGCTAGCAGCGCTGGGTCATGAGAGGCGCAGGTGTCATTGCAGGTGCTGCCAGCCAGTTCTCCGCCCACAGAGCATATGCGCAGTTCACCACAATATAGATAGGCATAAATCATCTAGACAGAAGCCTCTGACATTCTTCACGTGATATTCTGGAACCATTAATTTGCATTGGTTCATCAATGCTGCATGGTTGCTGCTGGAAACTTAGCACTAGTTTACTCTTGAATAAATCATTCTTCCCTTTCTTCTGAGAACATCCCCTAAAACATAGATACACTTTGGTACACAGTTAAATTAAATCGTCTAGGTTTGTGGGTAAATCCCGAGTGGCCAGCTCATCCTTAATTTTATCAGAGAGTCCAAACCAGAAGGCAGAAAGCAAGGACTTGTTGTTCCATCCTTATTCAGAGTCCAAAGTATGGAAATGAATGACATGCTGTAATTGCAATGTATCGGTAGCAGCTGAAACCACTCTGCCTGGTTCATCGAAGATCTTCTGAATGTGTCAATGAATCTGACAAATTCAGAGAGAGTATGATCTGAAAGTTCTCAGTGTAGAGAAGCCCATGCTATGGCAGTCCTGGTAAGCAAAGAAATCATATAAGCGACCATGGTACTGGTGGCAGGAAAGTTACTTGATTGTAGTTCAAAATGGATACCAGATTAAAGAATCCCCTGTATGTTTTAGGGTTATCATGTAATTACTCTGGAGGAGGCAGATGAAGACAACGTGCAAAGGAGTAGGACCCTCCTTGAGTTGTTTGAGAAGCTGAAATGAATGGATCAAGAGTTAACTGAAGGGTATCCATGGTAGAAGAAAGTTTTTGCAAGAATTGCATCACTTTACCTTGTGTTACTTCTTGTTACTCCAGTCGAATAACCAGACTTTGCATATAGTCTACCTCTTGGGTTTGTATTTCTACCTCCATTGGGCCAGAACAAACTGTCAGGCTTGGGATTTTGTCTGGACTGGAGTGGATAAAGTTATGTGGTATTAAAATACTCTTCATCTTTAATGTAAAGTAGATAAGACATAGATGGAAATACTGTCCTGCACTGTAGCAATATGAAATAAAGTAGCAAATGTAATATCAGGTGGTGTACATGCAGCCTGGTGAGTAGATGGGTGAACCTGGCCGACCATCAAAGGGTAACTGGGCACTGCACAGTGGCGCAAGTGAGAATGTAAAGTGCACTGTATTGGTGGCATGCAGAGTATACCAGAATGCCACTGGAGTGCACAGGTACAGCAAGGTAACTGGAGCATGGAGGCACAGGAGCACACCGGGTGAGCATGCACTAAGCAGAATGGATAACAGCGGACTAACTGCATAAACACAGGAAGGAGTTAGGAAGCAGAAAGCTGCTGAACCCAGAGCTGGATGACTGCTATGAACAAGTTGTCCTGATAATGAACAGCTGCCTTTGTGAAGTTTAAATAAAACACCCTGCCTGCTCATTGGTAACTCTGGTCAGGTGGGAAGAGAGAGGTCATTGATTGGGTAACCTGTAGGCAGCTGACATGACGGCAAAGCAAACCAGCTAGTCACATACAGTATGATGAGATTTGTTGTACTGTCCTGTGGGAGTATCCCAGAAGGTCGGAGGATCTAGAAGTCCAATGTATGACACCAACCTCATGGCTTGGGGGCAACAACACCACTGCTGGTTTAAATAAGCCGCCAGCGCTGCATTAACTGTCCTGATCTTGGCTTAGGCATCCTAGGTAATGCCAAAAAACGGTATGCACCTCCCTGCAAAGCAAAGCAGAATAGCTGGTGGTCATCCCAGGTAGTCATCTGATAAGAAGTATCCTTGGTAAAGAGGGACAACAATATTCTCCTTTCCTCATGGCCTTAATTACCACATCAAAACCCAGAACAGAATAATTTGCTGATGGCTTTCATGTACAACAGGGGTTGGAAGGCACTGTCTTGCTTGGACACAAGGAAGAGGTTGGAGTAACAACTATGACCCTCCAGACCATAGCTTACACTAGTTATTGAATGTACAAATTAAACACACTGAGAGAGAATGCTCTGAAAGAGATAGCCATTATCACTGATTGATGAGGTGTTAGACAAGACTGCAAACTGGAGTCATCAAAAAATTTTGTTACGAGCCTGAAAAACTTCTGTGTTCAAGGTCGGAGCCATTAGTCAGATGACCTTAAATATATCTCCAGCTATAGTGTCAGAAAAGTATTGAAGGTTTTAGCAAATCATAAGGTGACAATTTGTTAGCCGATTCCTTTGACACCAACTTATTTTATATAAAGGAAAAAATGTGAGTAATCTTGGTACCACCCTACTAGGAAAGATAAGACGGTGAGAAATGTTGTCCAATGGTTGTGCTAGTGGCCAGACTCACTCTGTCTGAGGCAGCAACTGGAATTTATCCCCCCAGGCAGTACTGTCTGAACCTTTAAAGGGAGTAGACAAAAGAAAATGGATCTGATTTAGCTTGGCATTTGACAAAGACATAACTGTAGACCACTGAGGCCCCCGTCTTGGACATGGATTTCTTGAACCAAATATGTCTGCACTCCAGATGGAAACGTTTGTGTCAAGATTAGCCTGTTGCTCTCTTAAGTGAGCAGTAGTTTCACCTGTCATCCACTAGGCTAGATAACAAAGTAGTACGACAAATCACTCATTGAGAATGTGGATTCCCAGTGTTGCAGGGTGCCACTGTGTTCCATGGGGAAGCAAGGGCAATAAGAGACAAGCTGAAAGTACTGGCAGCATTGGGGACAGACTGTAGCAAGCATGGGATACTATTTATTGAAGAAATGCTGACCACATCAGAAATCATGTCAAGGCCCTACTGGCCCTGACCCCTTAGACTGACTCCAGACATCAGGGGGCACGCACTGGAAAGTCATGCCTCTGCAAGATCCATCTCTCTACTGCTGTTTCTGGCAGCCATCAATGAGGAAAAACACTGATGAGGCATATGTCTGTCTCCAGAAGCACAACATGCTGTGGTATGTTTGATTGCTAAAGACACCCCTGCTTCCAGAGTGCCATGGCACTCGGGCTCCAAAAAGTTTTGTGATTATTTCCCATGCCTAGTACACTGTGTCAATCAGGACTGGAGGAATGGTGATGCTGCAAGATTGCACAGCATAGTCAAAAACTCTCCTCTTAGCAGGTATCCAATGGTTCCCTTGATACAGGATTGAGGACAAGGGCAAAGGTAAGAGTAAAGGAGAAGGAGAAAAATACCCCCATACCACAATTGAGGTAATTCCTCTAAAGTGTAGAATTAATAAAAATTAAAAGTCATAAGGATAAGGGCTTTTTTTTCCAGAGCTTTGCCTTCCTAGGGAAGAAATGTTACCCGTTGTATCTCCCAGTGGCTAGAGATATACAAAATGGCTTATACATAAGCCATACTTATATATATACTGCTAATTTCCCAGGGTACCATTTTTTCATATTTTATGAATAACACATTACAGTCACATTACTCTCTATGAGGTACACTTTCTAAAAATCTGTTTCTCTGAAGCTTTAAATTGTGAATTAAAAAGGGCATTAGTAATACACATAAAATCTTGTTTGTTTTGAGGGTCTTACTATTGCCATTTTAAAACCAGACCTCAAAGCAGCATTGAAGAATCAGAGGCTTTAAAAAAAAAAAAAAAACATATTTAGTAAATATACCCCTATGTCTGCTGTTATATCTTCTTTAGTTTCCAACCAATGAAGATGAATGGAATAAAGTAAACAAGACATTTCCTTCAAACAACACCGGTCAGACTGTTTTATATAAATATGGTATTTTAGGAAATAGTTTAGGAAGTGAATGTTTATGTTATCATTTCAATTTAAAGGATACACTACCGACATAATCCTCAGAAATATGCCACAAAAATAACAAAAGAATAGACAAGCTTGCAGTTTTGTTTGATTAGCTAAAGAACACTAAGGCATTTTATTTGTGAAATAAATAACATGTTTGACATGTTTGTATTAATTATTATTTGTTACTGTTGTTGTTTTGCAAGGTATCATTTGCTTTTTCTCACACAATTACACAAAAGTAATTTGTGTTAAATGTGTTTAGATAGGCAGATTGGGAGAACTACAACCCTATAACAACACAATGGGGGAGATTCAAATGATATATCACGCCCAATTTCCTTTCTAAAATGATCTCTGTTATCGCGCATATTGCGCCCATAGTAATCAGGTTTAGCTGTGTAAAGGGTTGGGTGCCTCCCTACTCTGGGGGTAGCGAGCTGAAATAATGATACAACGTCCCTGAGGGCAGAAACAGAGCAGGTGTGAAAAGGGGTGAAAAGAATTGAATCTCCCCCTATGGGTTCTTTTTTCATACACTATTTTATGCATTGTACTTGCATTAATGCTTGTACAAAGTTTGAAACTAATGCAAGTTGCAGAGGTGGGCTGGGCAGGGGGGCAGGGTGCCATCTGTACAAGTTTAGTGATTCAGGGCTGCCTTCTTCTTGGCCGCTCTGTTCTATAACCTGTAAACCCCTATAACCTGTAAACCCCTAACGGTCAGCAAGGATAGAGGGTCTAACAGAAAATGGTTGCCCCCACAGCAGGCTACTAAAAGATGGTTGCCGCTGACCAAGTTGATGAGAAATGGGTAAAGGGTTTGGGCTTATAGGGAGCGTCTGTGTCAGGACTCCTGCTGCTGATTGCTGCTGCTGCCTTAGTAGAGGGACATTTCATCCTGCTGGTTCCACCAGCTCTAAGCAGCCCATGAAGAGTAAAGAGGCACACTGGCAGAAGGTAAAATTCAGCACTGAGCACACCATAGTAATGGGTAGCATTGTCACACCATAGTAATGGGTACTATTGGGCACATCATAGTGATGGGTAGCACTGGAACGCCATAGTAATGGGTAGCACTGGGCACACCATAGTAATGAGTAGCACTGGCACACCATAGTAATGGGTAGCATTGGGCACACCATAGAACTATGCAGCACTGGGCACAGTACTGGGCATAGTACTGGGTACACCATAGTGCAGTGCCAGCACTAGGCACAGCATAGCAATGGGCAGCACTGGCACAATATAGTAATGGGCAGCACTGGCACACCATACTAAGGGGCAGCATTGGGCTCACTATAGTACTAGGCAGCACTGGGCACACACTAGTACTGGGCACAACATATTACATACTGTGCAGAACTGGGCACAACCAGAGGCGTGAGGAGGGTGATGCGGTGCAGCTGCACAGACCCTGGGTTTCCTGGAGCAGAAATGCCCACTGCTGCAATCTCTATTTGCTAGGCTCCTGCTGCGATGTATGTTAGTAATTGTGCTCCACTGCATTCTGGAACTCCGGCTCCCACATTGTGTATGGGGAGAGACTTCATGATGTATATCTCCCAGAGTGGCCAAGCGAGGTGTCATTTAATGCAAAGCAGCTTCATTCTTCACTGAGCCCACAGATTTATTGGCAGCCAGGTGATTAAGAGTCTGTCGGGTGCGCCAACTGTGCACACACACTGAATATTATTATAAGGGTCCTATCACGTGAGCTGGCCAACCAGCAACAGAAGCCCCAGGCACTGATAATCTACCAGTTTGCAGGTTTTGGGGGGTTTTATTTGTGGAGGCCAATGTGTGTTTGTCATTTCCTATTAGGGCCAATGTTTTTTCTGTGAAGGCAAATGTGTTTTACATTTTCCTGTGGGGGCCAATGTGTATTATATTTTCCTGTGGGGCTAATGTGTTTAAAATTTTCCTATGGAGGCTAATGTGGTTTATATTTTCCTGTGAAGGCCAATGTGTTTTATATTTTCCTGTGCAGGATAATGTATTTTGTATTTTACTGTGGAGACTAATGTGTTATGCTAATACATCCATGTAATATGTGTGCTGTTCCGAGTCAGCTTCCTTCAAAGTTGGGAGGTATGCATTACCAAGGTTGACCCCTTGTAATCTTGCGGTTCCCATCATTGGATACATCGTTCTCTCCTTCATTACACTGCACCTGGTCGCATGTGATATCTTCCGGTTGGCCATGCAGCAAGGCCATCCGGAAGTTGATGAATACAAATTGTGAGATCGCTCAAAAGTGTGTACACACTGCAAGATGTAGATGATTTGTTGTGCCAATATGGAAAATCATCCGACATTGTGCAAGTGTGTAGACAGCCTAGGTTTCTTTTAACATAAGTTTGATCAATCAAAATGTCTGCATCACTAAGGAAGGAGGACATATTTCTGTTTGAAGTGAAAACCACCTGGAATTCAAAAAAGAAGTAAAACTTCCAACGCAAGGTACAATAAGTCTACTTCACGTATGGGATCATCGAAATATGCAGTAACATTGTACTATGCAAAGCTGCACGCCACCTGGGCACTAATTTAACAATTGTTAGCTGTGTACAAAGTGTAAGTAGAGATGAGCGGATTCGGTTTTACTCGGATTTACTCGGCTCTCAAAACGGCATCTGATTGGCTATCCAAAACATGTGACATCCGTGAGCCAACAAGATGCCGTTTTGAGAACCGAGTATATCCGAGTAAAACCGAATCCGCTCATCTCTAGTAATAAGAGGTTAAGCCCAACTCCATACTATTTGTGTAGTGTGTTTTGTATACACTATGGACTACGTGGCAGCGATGACTCAGTGTAAGCATAGATATAAGGGATAATCTGTAGCAAAATACTGTAGCTAATTCATTTGCTAATTATGGTTAAAATGCTGTGCATCTGCAAGAGAGTATCTGAACTTTATACTCAAGACTACACACCACCAGCAGGCACAAGGGAATACATAAGTATTACTGGCAGACGGGATGCCGGCTGTTACTATACCAACAGCGGCATCCTGTCTGTCGGTATCCCACAGATTAATTTTCCACTTAGTTGGTAGTGTGGACCCACCAACTGAGTGGGAATAACCTGTGTGGTTGTGATTCGGACCGTCGGCAATTCACCGGCTGTCGGGATTCTGGTGTCGGTCTCCTGGATCCTGACAGCCGGTATATTAACTGCATCCCGGCACAGGCTAGGCTGCGTTACACAGTGCAGATACTATGTTTATTGTTATATGTATTCGATAGCCACTCCTTAAAGAATGTACGTGCTTGGCAGTAACATATGACAATTCTGTAGCATTTCTAATCAATTTCAATGGAATTCATACATTAACCCTGGGAATATTTCATAGGATATCAAATGAAAGGAGATGTTAGCTAAAATCTCAGCATTTACTATGAAGGCAAGCTGCCAGTATTCTCGTGGGGTATGGCCCAAGAATGTTTATACATTGCATGCTGAGAAAATGTGAGTGGTAAAGGAAATGTATCTCTATGTCAAGCATTTTGCTATCAGTAACTTCTACTCTAAAGTATTCTGTTTAGCCAAGGAATGGGCAGCCTGAGTTTTCTTTATCCATTAACCATTTGGTGGTTGCTGGTATCAAGCTGAATGGGATTTAACTACTATATAAAATTGTGTGAAATTATCAAACACAACTGAATGGCTGTAATGGACTGCACAGTTCATAAATATTATTGATATGAAAAATATCACATTTTGTTCCCTAATTCGGCATGGATCGCTATTCAGAGAAAGTGCAGTTGCCTGCGAGTAGAGAGGCACCGCCCCGACAGGAAGAAAAACCGCCCTGTGTAAAATTGCGAATGCATCGCAGATCTCTATCCACTCGCAGATGAATACACAATTCCCGGAACATCGAAGAATCTTTGCCGTCTGAGCAAATGTGAGTAGGTCTGAGGCTGCCACTAATCTGCGACTGAGCTGGCCTGGAAGTGGTCTGCGCTGATGTCAGAGACCATCCCCAAAAACGCCTGGGCATGCCTGCATTTTTTTCTGACACACCCAGAAAACTTCAGGTTTCCGGCCACAAACGCCGGCTTCCTGTCAGTCAAACAGCGGCTACATTGCGGTTATGAACTGTACGCAATTTCTGTCACTATTACCCCTCATGCATGCGCAATGCGAACACTATGCATGTGCAGTCGTTCCATAATCACTCAATTTGCGAGTCCTCTGAATAGCGAACCATGATGAATGAGGCCCTTTGGCCCTCATTCAGCATGTATCATATTTGTAAAGCTGCTTGCAGGCAGCATTGCAAATGTGATCCATACTAATGCAAATGCAGTAGAAGGTGTTAAACACTTCCTTCCTGCATTTGCGATCCCAGCACTGGGGCCGCGTCACAGCCTTGGATCAACAATGCAACCAATTTTCTCGATGTTTCCCGCCATATGCCAGCTGAGTTAGCCTCAACTTACTCTGGCTAGCAATCGCACCGGGATGCCTTGCGAGGCCAATAAATCTGCACCTGAGACGCAGACCTTGGCCTTGCCACTCCTGGAAAATGTAGGCGACATGCCCGTTTTCGGAAACGCTGGCCGTCTCCGCCCCCTACCCCCTGAACACCTCTGCCTTTCAATCAGGCAGAGGCTGTTGCAAAAATGTGAGCCACATGCAGGATCCGCTCTGCACATGTGCAGATTATCGAGAAACTGCGCAGGGTATCACACAAGCGATCCATGCTGAATAAGGGCCTTTGTTCAGTTGACCTGAAAAGTGCCTGCAGCTCCTCAGTGAGTTATATGAATGGTGCCACACTGGCAGAGGGTAACTAGAACTTTATGGGCCCCAAAGAAACATTTTGAACCAACCGCCGCTTATGAGTTTCTAAAGGGATATCTCTTAATGCGCATAGTGCCCTA